>NC_140998.1:8498475-8693999 GCF_052327205.1 Somniosus microcephalus | reverse complement strand
CCCCGATGTCCGACTTTCCCCCCCGCGATGTCCGACTCCTCCCCCCGCGATGTCCGACTCCCCCGCGATGTCCGATTCCCCCCCCCGATGTCCGACTCCCCCCGCGATGTCCGATTCCCCCCCCGATGTCCGATTCCCCCCCCGATGTCCGACTCCCCCCCGTGATGTCCGACTTTCCTCCCCGTGATGTCCGATTCCCCCCCCGATGTCCGACTCCCCCCCCGATGTCCGACTCCCCCCCGTGATGTCCGACTCCCCCCGCGATGTCCGATTCCCCCCCCCGATGTCCGACTCCCCCCCGTGATGTCCGATTCCCCCCCCGATGTCCGACTCCCCCCCGTGATGTCCGACTCCCCCCCCGCGATGTCCGATTCCCCCCCCGATGTCCGACTCCCCCCCGTGATGTCCGATTCCCCCCCCGATGTCCGACTCCCCCCCGCGATGTCCGACTCCCCCCCGTGATGTCCGACTCCCCCCCCGTGATGTCCGACTCCCCCCCCCCCCGATGTCCGATTCCCCCCCCGATGTCCGACTCCCCCCCGTGATGTCCGACTCCCCCCCCCCGATGTCCGATTCCCCCCCCGATGTCCGACTCCCCCCCGTGATGTCCGACTCCCCCCCCCCCGATGTCCGATTCCCCCCCCGATGTCCGACTTTCCCCCCCCGCGATGTCCAACTTTCCCCCCCGCGATGTCCGACTCCCCCCCCGCCACCCCTGCCTCTTGTCCATTTCATCCGTTCTGAAATCTGAAAATTTCCAAATTCCGAAACACAGCTGGTCCCAAGGTTCTCAGATAAGGGATAGTCTACCTGTACTTTTTTTTACTAATACTAATTTCTTTCAGTTCCTCATTCTCACTAGACCCTTGGTTTTCCACTATTTCCGGGAAATTTTTTGCGTCTTCTTCCGTGAAGACAGACACAAAGCATTTGTTTAATTTCTCGGCCATTTCCTTATTCCCCATTATAATTTCTCCTGTCTCCTTTCACTAATCTTTTCCTTTTTACATACCTATAGAAGCTTTTACAGTCTGTTTTTCTGTCTCTCGCTAGTTTTTCTCTCATATTCTATTTTCCCTTTCTTTATCAATTTCTTGGTCCTCCTTTGCTGAATTCTAAAATCCGTCCAATCCTCAGGCTTACTATTCTTTTTGGAAACATTATAAGCCTCTTCCTTTGAGCTAATACTACCTTTAACTTCTCTTGTTAGCCACGGTTGGACCACTTTTTCTTGTGGTGTTTTTGTGCCTTAAAGGAATGTATATTTGTTGTAAATTATGTATTAATTCTTTAAATGCTAGCCATTGCTTCTCTACCGTCACACCTTTCAATGTAGTTTCCCAATCTACCTTAGCCAACTTGCCCCTCATACCTACGTAGTTTGCTTTGTTTAGATTTAAGACCCTAGTTTAGGATTTAACTAAATCACTTTCAAAGTCAATATAAAATTCTATCATATTATGGTCACTCTTCCCTAAAGACCCCTTTACTACAAGGTTATTAATTAACCCTTTCTCATTGCACAATACTAGATCTAAAATAGCCTGTTCCCTGTTTGAAATAACAACAGAAAATGCTGGAAAAACTCAGCAGGTCAGGCAACATCCGTAGACAGAAATTTAAGTTGACGTTTCGGGTCGAACCCTTCTCCAAAACTGGAAAGAAAAGATAGATCAGAGGCAGGGCTGCGATCGGACAAAAGAATAAAAGAAACAAAAGAAGTAAAAAAGAGACAATAAAAAGGTGTTAGAAGCTAGACGAGATGGTAATAGGCTGAGATTGGGTGTAAAGTGTACTGGCAGGGCAAGGGATAGCTGCCAGGAGTGAGAGCGAAACAAAAGGAAAGGGGGGGTGAAAAGGAGTGGAAAAATTACAAGAAAAAATGAAAGAGGGGCCGAGGTTATGATCTGAAATTGTTGAACTCGATATTGAGTCCAGAAGGCTGCAGAGTGCCTAATCGGAAGATGAGGTGCTGTTCCTCGAGTTTACGTTGAGCTTCCGTGGAACAATACAAGAGGCCAAGGACGGTGAGGTCCGAGTGGGAATGGAGCGTTGAATTAAAATGACAGGCAACCGGAAGCTCGGGGTCACCCTTACGGACTGAACGGAGGTGTTCCGCAAAGCGGCCACCCAATCTGCGTTTGTTCTCCCCAATGTAGAGGAGACCGCATCGTGAGCAGCGAATACAGTATACTAGATTGCGAGAAGTACAAGTAAATCGCTGTTTCACCTGGAAGGGGTGTTTGGGGCCCTGGACAGTGGGAAGGGGGGAGGTATAGGGGCAGGTGTTACATCTCCTCTGTTCCCTGTTTGGTTCCTCAACATACTGATCTAGAAAACTATTTTGCATACATTCCATGAATTCGTCCTCCACACTATTACTGCAAATTTGGTTCACCCAGTCTATATATAGATTAAAGTCCCCCATGATTACTGTATTACCCTTGTTACATGCGCCTCTAATTTCCTGATTTATACTCTGCCCTACATTACAACTACTGTTCGGGGGCCTATAAACAACTCCCACCAATGTTTTCTGCCCCTTGCTGTTTCTTAGCTCCACTCAAACTGATTCTACTACCTGATTTTTAGAGCTAAGATCCTTTCTCTCTACTGTCTTTAACCCATTCTTTATTATCAGGGGTGCTCCTCCTCCTTTTCCATTTTGCCTATTCCACCCTGCACCATCTCTCCAGCCAGGCATTCATCTATTCTATCCTCCTATTTCTATACTCACTAGTTTGTGGCACCGGGAGTAATCCAGAGAATACTACCTTTGAGGTCCTGCTTTTTAATCTCTTTTTCCTCGCTCCCTAAAACCTGTCTGCAGGACCTCATCCCTCTTTCTGCCTATGTCGTTGGTACCGATATGGACAGCGACCTCTGGCTGTTCACCCTCTCCCCCCTCAGAATGTTCTGCAGCCGCTCAGTGACATCCTTAACCCTGGCACCAGGGTGGCACGTCTGCGGCCGCAGAAACACCTGTCTGTTCCCCTGTCTGTTCCCCTATCTATTGAATCCCCTGTCACTATTGCTTTCCCGATCTTCCTCCTTCCACCGCCCCCCCCCCCCCCCCCCATACAGCTGGGCCACCCGTGGTGCTGTGGACTTGGCTCTGGCTGTACTTCCCAGAGGAACCACTGCCCTCACCAGTACCGGTTGGAGTGTGAGATGCATTCAGGGGACTCCTGCACTGCCTGCCTGGTCCTCCTTGTCTGTCTGGCGGTCACCCATTCCCTCTCTGCCTGCACACTCTTGTGCTGCATGGTAACCACCTCCTGAAACGTGCTATCCACGAAGCTCTCAGCGGTAATGCCAGCTGCCGCACAAGCTCCGAAACCCAGAGCTCGAGCTCCTCCAGCTGACGACACTTCCTGCACATGCAGTTGTCGAGGTCACGGGAAACATCCTGGAGTTCCCACATGGCACAGGATGTGCATTCTATGGGACTGAGGTGCCCTGCCATGCCTCTATTTAATAGCCTATTAACTAACTTTACAAAAATAACCTCAAGACTTTAAAAAAAAAAAAATCACCAGCTACTCACCAATCTGCTCCTTCCCTTGTGCTGACGTCACTGTAGTTATTTTGACCTCACTCCCTGACGCTTGCGCTCCCTCCAGGCTCTGGGCTCTCGGGCCTACCTTTACCTGCAGCCGCTCCTCTCGCTCTCCCGCTCGTCCTCTCTCGGGCCTATTAACTTAGAGCCCTTGGGTTCTGTGGCTCCACTCCTCCTTTTCAGTCAGATGTCTCAACCGCCTTCCTCCTCTCCACCGAGTCGTGCTCTCACTAAATTCCTCCACTCTGCTCACGATCCACTCCGGTTGCGTTCACTCAGCTCTGTCTCCAAGCTCTGTGCTCAAGCTCTCTGACCCTGACATTGGTTCAGATGCAACCCAATTTATGTTCAGTTCCCTGCTGCTTCTCAGCAACTAATCATTATTGATTTCCACAAATCACAAAGATCATAAAGTACGGATTAGGGGCTCCATTTGGCCCATCTGCCCTTGAATCCTAGCGTCTCTCTGCCTCTTGAATGACTCCAGTTTTTGCCTCCACTTCCCCCACCCAGAGCACATTCCATTGATCACCCTCTGTGTAAAGAGGGATGTCCCCACATCAGTTCTCTTTGTACCCATGTCCCGTGCTGTGGTTCAACGTGAAGTCAAATGTTTTCAACTCAATGTTTTCGTATCATCACTTTCTGCCCCTTGGGCTCTGGCTCAGGCTTCCAATCCCTCCATGGCCTCGCCCCTCCCTATCTCTGTAGCTTTCTCCAGCCTAACAACCATCCGAGATCTCTGCGCTCCTCCAATTCTGGCCTCTTAAGCATCCCCAATTTTAATCGCTCCACCATTGGCGGCTGTGCTTTCAGCTGCCGAGGGCCTAAGCTCTGGAATTCCCTGCCTAAACCTCTCCGCCTCTCTACCTCTCTTTCCCCCTGGGTGGGTGGAGGGGAGTGGGTGGGTGGGCGGTTGGGTGGAGGGGAGAGTGTAAGGGAAGGGGAGGGTGAAGGTGAGCGGGGGAGGTGGGGAGGGTGAAGGGCGAGGGGGTGGGGGAGCGGGAGGTGGGAGAAGGGGAGGGGTGTGGCGAGGGGGAGGGTGGAGCACGGGAGTGGGTGAGGGAGGGTGAAGGGGAGGTGGGAGGATGGAGTGGGTGGAGGGTGTTGGGGGAGGGGATGGGGGGAGGGGAGGGTGTAGGAGGGGGAGGAGGGTGGGGAGAGGGGGTGGGACAGTGGTGGGAGGAGGGAGTGGGTGAGGGAGGGAGAGATGGAGTGGGTGGTGGGTGTTGGGGAGGGGGAGGGTGGGGGTGGAGGGTGTTGGGGAGGGGATGGGAGGGGTAGGGGAGGATGGGGAGCGGGAGTAGGTGAGGGAGGGAGAGAGTGGGTGGGGGTGTTGGGGGAGGGTGGGGGCAGGAGGGAGGGGCTGGGGGCGAGATGATTCGCTGGTTCTCCATGCTTCGGCCCAGGTGGACTGGAGCACTCCAACTGGCTCACTGGCTGAGTGAAGCTAACTCTGCAAAGACCAGGGGCTAAAAATCGAGTAGTGCCCCAATGGGGTGCTAACTTCGCCGGGGCGCTCCCTCGCCGGAAATTGAGTGGTTGCGCCCCAGGAGGGAAGTGGGGCGCCACTGGAAGCGCCCCGCATCCCTCTTGGGGCGCTGTGAGTCAATATTGCGGCGTTATGTGCCGCAGTGCCACACGCTGCGGCACGTCGCACCGCGGTATTGCAGGCCTTCCTCCCCTTCTTAAAGGGGAGGGGCCTTGTGCAGCGCGACCCGGGGCCCAGCTGGGCCCCCGGGGATCGGGAGTGCAGGCAAAAGAGCCCGGCACCCAAGAGAAGTGCCGGGCTCTTGAAGCGCAGCCGGCACTCCGCGGGGACAGGGGGCGTTTAGGAGGCCGGGGACGGGAGCGCAGGCAGGTGCTGGCAGGCGGCCAACAACAAAAATGGCCGCCTCGCACCTCGCCTTTAAATTGAGCCTCCCCGGCCGCAGGTACGCCCCCCAGACCCCGTCGGACATAGCAAATCATCATCGCAATGCCGCAGGGCGCTACCGGTTAGCGCCACCACTAACCTCCCGCTGAATTTTGCGGGAGGCGTAGGCAGTGCTGCGCCCGGGCGCTAGTTGGTTTGCGTCCTGTTAGCGCCCTCTTAAGGCGCAAACGGGAGGCGCAACCAACTGAATTTTTCCCCCCAGGTGTCTAACCTGGGTATATAACACATTCTACTGTTTTAAAGTGTCTTGTTATTGGGTGCTTTATTAAAAAAATTAATTCTTGCCATCGTTGGCAAGGTTGGCAGTCCCTGGACTGGATTTGATGATCTGGAGAGATCGGAGAGGAATTTTCCAGATTTTAACACTCTGCTGCCCGTATCCTATCCCACAACAAGTCCCGCTTGCCCATCACCCCCGTCCTTGCTGATCTACATGGGCTACCAGTCCCCCAACGCTAATTGGCCTTGGGCTTTTGATCTGGTTTTTCGCCAGGCGTCTACATTGCACCTAAGGGGAGTGAGTCACTTGACCAGATGCAAAAGGCATCTCAACTGTCCGGGATGGGCTAGATGGACCAGCTGGTCTTTCCCTGGCCGTTTCAATATGTTTACATTGATTGCCCACCCCTCGTTGCCCTGAGAAGGTGGTGGTGGGCCTTCTTCTTAAACATTGGCAGCAGGCCTGATACAACTGAGTGTCTTGCTAAGCCACTTCCGATGGCACTTAAGATTCAACCACGTTACTGTAGGGACCGGAGTCACCGGGCCCAGACCGGGTAAGGACGGCAAGCTTCCTTCCCTAAGGGACATTAGTGAACCAGCTGGGTTTTTGTGACAATTCGACAGCTTCATGGTCACTTTTACTGACACCAGCTAATTATTTTTTAAGCTAAATTTGTAGCGCCCCAAGTGTCCAGGTGGGAGTTTGAAATGAGCAGGAGGCCTGATGTCTGGTGCAGGGAGATCGGGGAACGGAGTGAGGAAACAGAGGGAGTGTCGCGTTCAGATTACAACAGCCTGACCATTCAAAACTGCGTGTGTTTTGTGGTAATTTGTGGATTTTTAGATCTAAGTCGTGGTTCAGTGGGCAGCACTCTCGCCTCCGAGTCAGAAGGTTGTGGGTTCACGCCCCACTCCACAGACCTGAGCCTATAATCCAGGCTGACACTCCCAGTGCCGTACTGAGGGAGTGCTGCACTGTCGGAGGTGCTGCCTTTTCAATGAGACGTCAAACCGAGGCTCCATCTGCCCTCTCAGTTGAACGGAAAAGATCCCACGGCACCATTTTGCTTAAAAGCAGGAGAGTTCTCCCCGGTATAACAACAGAAAACACTGGAAAAACTCAGCAGGCCAGGCAGCATCCATGGAGAGAGAAACAGAGTCTAACGTTTCAGGTCGATGACCTTTCGTCAGAACCCGGTGTCCTGGCCAATAGTTACCCCTCAACCAGCGTCGCTAAAAACAGATGATCTGCTCATTGTCGCATTGCTGTTTGTGGGAGCTTGCTGTGCGCAAATTGGCTGCCGCGTTTCCCACATTACAAACAGTGACTACACTTCAAAAAGTTCTTCACTGGCTGTGAAGCGCTTTGGCAGGTGCTGAGGTGGTGAAGTACGCTGTATAAACGCGAGTCTGTCTTTCTTTTCACCAGGGAGAATTTGAAAAAGAAACCCGCGGCACCCGGGTCCTCCGTCAACGGCGTGTGTTCCAGGCGTGATGCTCACTTCTGTGCCGTTTGCAATGACTTCGCCTCGGGATATCACTACGGCGTCTGGTCCTGTGAGGGCTGCAAAGCCTTCTTCAAAAGAAGCATTCAAGGTACAAGCCCCGCTGCTGTTTGCTTACAGGTCCAGGGTACAAACAAGGCGAATGGGAAGTTGGCCTTCATCTCCAGGAGGCTGCAACACAAGAGGGTGATGCTCTGGTTATCAGGACCTTGGCCATACTGGAGTACAGTTCAGGGCACCACCCCTCAGGAAGGATAGATTGGCCCTGGGGGGGTGGGGGCATCATTCACCTGAATGATACCCGTTGCTTAAAGGGTTAAATAATGAGGACAGGCTGCACGGACTTGGCTTGCATTCCCCTGAGTTTAGAAGATTGAGGGCTGATCAGTGATAAAGGGATTGGCTGGTGTAGATAGAGTGAAGCTATTTCCTTTGGTGGGGAAGTCCAGAATAAGGGGGCATCATTGGATTACCATCTCTGGCTGGACGTACTCCATCCTCGCAGCACCTCGCCTTTCCAGCCAGTCGGAAACTGAACAGACCCTTTGTTCCCCGATTGGGTGATTCTTGACTGTCAGTCAAACAGGATTCCACCCCCCCCCCCCCAGCCACCCATTTCTAATCATTTTAAAACTAATAAACAAAAGTGTTCAAAGAAATATTCTTTTAAAAAAACAATTTCCGCCCTAAACCTCACCTGCTCACCACTTCCTTCCCGACTCTCCTTAAACCCCAGCTCTTCGACCAGGAGTATGGTCAACCCCCTCCCAATCGCTCCTTCTTAGTCCCGCTGTCCATCTGGGTCTCGTCAGGCCTCCGTGAAGCGACTTGGGACGTTTATCATTCCTGTTTGGCCCAACTGATTAATGTGATCACAGGCTGGCTGCCTCCGACCCTGAGCAAGGAATGGCTTGTGGGATGGGAAATGATCCACTTTATATTTCAAACATTGATTGACCTGTGTGGAAGTGGCAGAGGATTGTGGTTAGACATTAATTGTGACCCCAATTTCCTCCCCTCCTGCCTTAAAGGTGTTAGCCTCGACTTTATGAACGGCACTATTTAACGTCATCTTGGGATAGGCGTAATAATAATGGCAAATGGCAGATCTCGTCTGCTGAGCTTATCACAGTCTGAGGCGGTAATCATGTCGCACACTTACACATCTCTGTTGCAAACTTGAAAATTTAAAATTCTCAAGCCCTCCAAAAGGGAAAATAAATCTTCCCCCAGCCCGAGAGTGCACGATACACATTCCTGTTGGGGGTTGGGAAACGAGGATTAGGAGTAACGGGTTGTAATTGTTTCGGTAGTGATGTCTGAGCTTTACTACCATGGTGTCGCCTGGTGACTGAATCCATTTGGGGAAATGGGGAGCGAATGAGAGTGAGAGAGAGAGAGAGAGCGAGAGCGAGCACGTTTAGGGAGTTGGTCACACCGCAGGTAAAGGCTGCATAGGCAAGAAGGGAATGGGTGACCACCAGGCAGAGTAGTAGGTGCAGGCAGGTAGTGTAGGGGTCCCCTGTGGCCATCCCCCTCTCAAACAGATATACCGCTTTGGATATTGGTGAGGGAGATGGCTTATCAGGGGAAGGCAGCAGCAGCCAACTTCCTGGCACCATGGGTGGTTCTGCTGTACAGGACGGGAGGAAAAAGAGTGGGAGAGCTAGAGTGATAGGGGATTCTATTGTAAGGGGAATAGATAGGCGTTTCTGCGGCTGCAAACGAGACTCCAGGATGGTATGTTGCCTCCCTGGTGCAAGGGTCAAGGATGTCTCGGAGCGGCTACAGAGCATTTTGGAAGGGGAGGGTGAACAGCCAGTTGTCGTGGTGCATATAGGTACCAACGATATAGGTAAAAAATGGGATGAGGTCCTAAAAGCTGAATATAGGGAGTTCGGAGGTAAATTAAAAAATAGGACCTCAAAGGTAGTAATCTCAGGATTGTTACCAGTGGCACGTGCTAGTCAGGTTAGAAATAGAAGGATATTTCAGATGAATACGTGGCTAGAGGAATGGTGCAAGGGGGAGGGATTCAAATGCCTGGGACATTGGAACCGGTTCTGGGGGAGGTGGGACCAGTACAAAATGGACGGTTTGCACCTGGGCAGGACTGGGACTGATATCCTAGGGGGAGTGTTTGCTAGTGCTGTGGGGGAGGGTTTAAACTAAAATGGCAGGGGGTTGGGAACCTGTGCAGGGAGACAGAGGAAAGGGAAACAAGGATAGAAGCAAAAGACAGGAAGGAGAAAAGCAAAAGTGGCAGTCAGAGTAATCAAGGGTTTAAATCAAACATGGCCACAGTAAATAATCATTCTAAAAGGTCTAAGAGTGTTAAAAAAACAAGCCTGAAGGCTTTGTGTCTTAATGCGAGGAGCATTCGTAATAAGGTGGATGAATTAGCTGCGCAAATAGATGTAAACGGATATGATATGATTGGGATTACGGAAACATCGCTCCAGGGTGACCAGGGCTGGGAACTCAACATCCAGGGGTATTCAATATTCAGGAAAGACAGGCAAAAAGGAAAAGGAGGTGGGGGAGCATTGCTGGTTAAAGAGGAGATTAACACAATTGTAAGGAAGGATATTAGCTCTGATGATGTAGAATCTGTATGGGTAGAGCTGAGAAATACCAAGGTACAGAAAATGTTAGTGGGAGTGGTATACAGACCCCCAAACAGTAATGCGGAGGTTGGGGATGGCATTAAACGGGAAATTAGAGACGTGTACAATAAGGGCACAGCAGTTATCACTAAGGAGATGGTACTCGGTAAGATAATGGGACTTAAGGCGGATAAACCCCTTGGACCTGATGGCTTACATCCTAGGGTCTTGAGAGAAGTAGCGGTAGGGATTGCGGATGCATTGGTGGTAATTTTCCAAAACTCCCTGGATTCAGGAAAGGTCCCAGCAGATTGGAAAACTGCTAATGTAATGCCCTTATTTAAAAAGGGAGGTAGACAAAAGGCTGGAAACTATAGACCAGTTAGCCTAACATCTATGGTTGGTAAAATGTTGGAGTCCATTATTAAGGAAGCAGTAACAGGACATTTGGATAAGCATAATTTAATCGGACAGAGTCAGCTTGGTTTTATGAAGGAGAAGTCATGTTTGACAAATTTGCTCGAATTCTTTGAGGACGTAACAAACAGGGTGGATAAAGGGGAACCAGTGGATGTGGTGTATTTGGACTTCCAAAAGGCATTTGACAAGGTGCCACACAAAAGATTACTGCACAAGATAAAAAATCACGGGATTGGGGATAATATACTGGCATGGGTGGAAGATTGGCTATCTAACAGAAAACAGAGAGTTGGGATAAATGGTTCATTCTCGGGTTGGCAATCAGTAACTAGTGATGTTCCACAGGGGTCAGTGCTGGGACCCCAACGCTTTACAATCTATATTAACGATTTGGAGGAGGGGACCAAGTGCAACGTATCCAAGTTTGCCGACGATACAAAGATGGGAGGGAAAGCGGTGAGTGAGGAGGACATAAAAAACCCGCAAAAGGACATAGACAGGCTAAGTGAGTGGGCAAAAATTTGGCAGATGGAATATAATGTTGGAAAGTGTGAGGTTATGCACTTTGGCAGAAAAAATCAAAGAGCAAGTTATTATCTAAATGGAAAGAAACTGCAAAGTGCTACAGTACAAAGGGATCGGGGGGTCCTGTTGCATGAAACACAGAAGGTTAGTATGCAGGTACAGCAGGTGATCAGGAAGGCCAATGCAATCATGGCTTTTATTGCAAGGGGGATGGAGTATAAAAACAGGGAAGTCTTGCTTCAGTTATACAGGGTACTGGTGAGGCCACACCTGGAATACTGCGTACAGTTTTGGTTTCCATATTTAAGAAAAGATATACTTGCTCTCGAGGCAGTTCAGAGAAGGTTCACTCGGTTGATTCCGGAGATGAGGGGGTTGACTTATGAGGAAAGGTTGAGTAGCTTGGGCCTCTACTCATTGGAATTCAGAAGAATGAGAGGCGATCTTATCGAAATATATAAGATTGTGAGGGGGCTTGATCAGGTGGATGCGGGGAGGATGTTTCCACTGATGGGTGAGACTAGAACTAGGGGGCATAATCTTAGAATAAGGGGCTGCCGTTTCAAAACTGAGATGAGGAGAAACTTCTTCACTCAGAGGGTAGTAAATCTATGGAATTTGCTACCTCAGAGAGCTGTGGAAGCTGCGACATTAAATAAATTTAAAAATGAAATAGACAGTGTCCTAGCTGATAAGGGAATTAAGGGTTATGGGGAGCGGGCAGGGAAGTGGACATGAGTCTAGGTTCGGATCAGCCATGATCCTATTGAATGGCGGAGCAGGCCCGAGGGGCCGTATGGCCTACTCCTGCTCCTACTTCTTATGTTCTTATGGGTGACTTTAATCTGCATATAGATTGGGCTAACCAAATTAGTAACAATACTGTGGAGGAGGAATTCCTGGAGTGTATACGGGATGCTTTCCTGGACCAATATAGCGAGGAACCAACTAGAGATCAGGCCATCTTAGACTGGGTATTATGTAATGAGAAAGGAATAATTAGCAATCTTGTTGTGTGAGGCCCCTTGGGTCGGAGTGATCATAATATGATAGAATTCTTCATTAAGATGGAGAGTGAAGTATTTGACTCAGAGACTAGGGTCCTGAATTTAAATAAAGGAAACTACGATGGTATGAGGCACAAGTTGGGTAAGATTGATTGCGGAATGTTACTCAAAGGGTTGACGGTGGATAGGCAATGGCAAACATTTAAAGATCGCATGGATGAACTACAGAATTTGTTCATCCCTGTTTGGCATAAAAATAAAACAATAAAAGGTGAATCAACCGTGGCTAACAAGGGAAATTAGGGATAGCATAAGATCCAAGGAGAGGACATATAAATTGGCCAGAAAAAGCAGCAAACCTGAGGATTGGGGGCAGTTTAGGATTCAACAAAGGAGGACAAAGGGATTAATTAAGAGGGGGAAAATAGAGCATGAGAGTAAGCTTGCAAGGAACATAAAAACTGACTGTAAAAGCTTCTATAGATATGTGAAGAGAAAAAGATTGGTGAAGTCAAGCATAGGTCCCTTGCAGTCAGAATCAGGGGAATTTATAATGGGGAACAAAGAAATGGCAGACCAATTAAATACATACTTTGGTTCTGTCTTCACAAAGGAGGACACAAATAACCTCCCAGCGATGTCGGGGAACATAGGGTCTAATGAGAGGGAGGAACTGAAAGAAATCAGTATTTGTAGGGAAATGGTGTTAGGGAAATTGACGGGATTGAAGGCTGATAAATCCCCATGGCCTGATAATCTACATCCGAGGGTACTTAAGGAAGTGGCCCTTGAAATAGTAGATGCATTGCTGGTCATCTTCCAAAATTCTATAGACTCTGGAACAGTTCCCATGGATTGGAGGGTAGCTAATGTAACACCACTATTCAAAAAAGGTGGTAGAGAGAAAACGGGGAATTATAGACCGGTAAGCCTGACATCGGTAGTGGGGAAAATGCTAGAGTCCATTGATGTAACAAAAGAGTCTCACACATCAAGGAACTTTAAAGTAAGCTTTAAGCAACTTATAATTAAACTATATACAAGAGCGGTCTTCACCATGCCTCTAGGTGAAGCCCTTTTACCATACTGAGCAGTTCAGTATTTATACTAGTCCAAACACAGGAAGTGACGTAGGCACAGGAAGTGATGTATGCACAGAGTTCACAGTTCACAGTTCACAGGAAGTGATGTGCACATAACTTCCCGGAAGTTATTATTATTATCACATTCTTCCCTCCTGCGAGATTAGAAGGCTGTGGTCTTCCTTTTATTCCGCAGCCGCCGAACGAGGAAGAGTCGCACCCGTTTGGGTTCCCGTCGTAGAGGGTCGCTGGTCCGTTTACATGCTGTTGGCCATTGGTCAGAGTCTGTGTGGCCTGGATTACCCTGTGAAGGGTCGGGGAGATCATGGCTTCGTGTACGAGTCCCAATAGGTGCAGAGTCAGTCTGTCTCTGTTCAGAGGGAGGTGCAGAGCTGGTCTGTGGCGGATCAGTACTTTGGTGCGCGGTACTGGTAGGGTCGCAACTTTGAGTGCGGGGTTCTACCGGCACCAAGCTAGTTGGTGTCAGATCAGGATCCTGGAGCGGGGTACCCGGTAGGTTCCAAGAGGCTCCTGGTAAAATACCATCACTCGATGTCCCACTAGGTCCTGGTGGGCAGGGAGCCAGATCCCGTAATGATACGGTAGATTCTCGGCCATCGGGATATCGTATGTATGCATAGGTGGGGTTGGCATCGGTTAGTTCGACCTCGTCTATGAGAGGGTCATTTTTAGACGTCCGAACGTATCTTCGGAGTAGTACAGGTCCAGGAGTAGTTAGCCATGACGGGAGGGATGTCCCATAAGATGAGCGACGCTGGAATCCAAAGAACCACTCATGAGGTGTAGTATTTGTGGCTGTAGAAAGAAGGGACCGTATAGAGTGCAATGCATCCGGAAGCACTGTTTCCCATTGCTGGTTTGGTAGGCCCCGAGATCTTAAAGCAAGATGTACGGAATTCCAAATTATACCGTTATACCTCTCCACCTGCCCATTTCCGATGGGATGATATGGCGTCGTTTTGCTTGTAGCAATTCCCCGTTCTGAGAGGTAGTCCTTGAGTTCCCTTGACATAAAGGATGGACCCCGATCCGAGTGAATGTAAGCCGGCATGCCACAGAGAGAAAATACCAGCTCAAGGCAGCAGATTACTGTGGACGCCAGCATATTGGAGCAGGGGAAGGCAAACGGAAAACGTAAATATTCATCAATCATGGTGAGCAAATATGTGTTCCGAGTTGAAGAGGGTACTGGGCCCTTAAAATCGATGCTAAGTCGTTGTATCGGTTGGGTTGCGTGTATGAGCATACCATCTGAGGGGCGGAAGAACTGAGGTTTTAATTCTGCACAAAGCCGGCATTCTGAGCACATTTTCTTTACATCTCCAGTAGAAAAAGGGAGATTCCGTGATCGTACGAAATGTAGCATGCGCGTAACGCCAGGATGACACAATCCATTATGGACATCTATGAGAGTAGAGGACGACATAGTGGAGCAGAATGCTCGTGTGAGGGTATCCGGGGCCACATTCTCCTTGCCAGGTCGATAGTGAATGGTGTAACCAAAAGAGGCCAGTTCCATCCTCCAAAGCTGTATTTTATTATTCTTAATTTTGGTTCGTTTTCGATTATCGAGCATGAAGGCGACTGATCGCTGGTCCGTGATTAATGTAAAGTGCTGGCGAGCTAGGAAATGGTTCCACTTCCGTACCGCCTCTATAATGGCTGTGGCTTCCTTCTCAACCGGAGGATAATGTAGCTCGGCACCTTGCAAGGTCCTGGACATAAATGCTACAGGACGACCTTCCTGATTTAAAGTAGCCGAGATCGCCACCTCCGAGGCATCACATTCGACTATGAAAGGGAGATTCTCATCAATGGAGTGAAGAGCCACTTTCTCCAACTGTTTTTTGAGAAGGTTAAAGGCTGCAACAGCCGCTGTTTCCAATGGAAATGATCGAGCATGCAGCAAGGGTTGGATTTCGTCTGAAAAATGAGGAATCCATTTAGCGTAGTATGCAAACAGACCGAAAGCCTGATGTAAAGAAGCCGGATTCTTAGGTGACGGAAGCTCTTGGAGTGGGCGAAGTCTTTCTGGGTCTGGCTTAATGATACCATTGCCTACGCAGTAGCCAAGGATGTTGATGGTCGGTTGCGACTCAACAGATTTAGATTCATTCAAAGTTAAGTTACGATGATGGAGGGCATCCCGAAATTTTTGGAGGTTGGCGTCGTGTTCCTGTTGATCATGACCTGCAATAGTAATGTTATCAAGATAGGGAAAAGTGTCCCTTAAATTTTCCTGCTTAACCAGGCCATCCATTGCCCGTTGGAAGACAGCCACTCCATTAGTAACCCCGAATGGGAGGCGACAAAATTGGTACAGCCGTCCATTAGCCTCAAAGGTCGTGTACTGCTTATCTGAGACCTTCAAGGGTACCTGATGATAGGCACTTTTTAAATCGTAAGTTGAGAACACTTTGTATTCGGCCAGTTTATTAACTATATCATCAATGCGTGGCAATGGGTAGGCATCCAAGTCAGTATATTGATTGATGGTTTGCGAATAATCAATGCATAGTCGTTGTTTGCGAGGTTTTAGAGGGTTCTTGACGATGACGATTTGAGCCCGCCAGGGCGACGAACATGGTTCGATGATATCCTCTGCTAAAAGTCGAGAGATTTCAGCTTCAATAAAAGATTGGTCTTCCTGACTAAAGCGCCGCGATTTTGTTATTATTGGTTTGCATCGAGGAGGAATACTGGCAAATAATGAGAGTTCATCAAGTGAAGCTGCTGATAATGCACAAAACGGTAATTTAGACAGTATATTAGAAATAGTAAGTCCAGGTTTGGATCCGCCGAACTCAATGGTGAGTTTCTTATGCTGTTTTTGAAAATCCAGCCCTAAGATGAGATCACTACATAAGTCCTTGAGCACCGAAAGTCGGGTGGAGGGATACATGCGACCATTAAGTGTCATATCAATAATACAAAAGCCGGAGATTCTGGTATTAAGTGATGACTGAGCCATCGCAATTGCCTGGTCCGATGGGAAGATATGTAGTTTCAATTTTGCAACAATCTGTTCTCTAATGAAACTATCAGTACTTCCTGAGTCAATTAAGGCATCTAAGGTATGCCCATTAATTGAAACTTTTGTAGCTGCATGAAACAGGTTCTGTGGGCAAGCAGCTGTAATTGGTGTGGTTGCACAGAGAGTGGCTGAAACTCTAGGTGTGCTTCTTCGGGAGAGAGCTCGAGAGGAAGCTTGATAGGTCCTAGCCGGAGCATCTTGATAGGCCCTAATTGGGGCAGTTTGGTAGGCCTTAGCTGGATAGGCCCTCGTAGAGGCTCTTGATTGGCAAACTTTTGCAAAGTGTCCCTTTTTATCGCAATGACTGCAGATCGCATTGCGAGCAGGGCAGAATTTCCTAGGGTGAAAAGAATCTCCACAAAAGAAGCATTCCTTCCTAGATTGCCAAGAGGCTGCTAAAGTGGGGTCATACTCCTCTTCTTCATCAGAAGTATCATCAGGATTAGATTCCTCCATGATAGGGTTCACCTGAGGCCACTTGAATCATCTGGTTGCAGTTACAGCAGCAGATCGAGATCTGGGCAGCTGATAGAGGTCTGCATTTTTCTTTGCCAAATCCAGAGAACAAGCCAGGTCAAAAGCCTTTTGTAGCTCAAGTGTTTTACTTTCCAGTAGACGCTGGCGTATAAATGGAGAGGCAATCCCGCAGATGAAAGCATCACGAATCATTTCTTCGCGGTACAGCTCAGCCGAGGCTGCCTGAAAGTTACAATCTACGCTGAGCCTGCGAAGTTCTTGAAGGAATTCGTTAATCGATTCCCCTGGCCCTTGTCGGGCTGTGGCCAGTAGATGTCTAGCATAGACCTCATTTGCGGTCTTGGCATATAGTTTTTTAAGTGCCCGGATCACCTCATCGTAATTATCCCATTCATCAACATATTCAAACACTGTTGGGGTCACATAGTTGATAAGTATCCTCAGTTTAGTAGAAGCATTCGCTTTACATTCATCAAGAAAATTCTCAAAAGTACGGTACCAATGCTTCCATACCCTGCCAGCTACTGGTGCGTTTGGGTCCAAGTCCAGACGAGTAGGTTTAAGGATGTTTTCCATGATGGGTGGTTCCCTGGATCCTTAACTCCGAGTTTGTCCGAAGGTCTAGTATTTGTGAGTGTAAATACTAAGTTGCTTAAATTGATGTAACAAAAGAGTCTCACACATCAAGGAACTTTAAAGTAAGCTTTAAGCAACTTATAATTAAACTATATACAAGAGCGGTCTTCACCATGCCTCTAGGTGAAGCCCTTTTACCATACTGAGCAGTTCAGTATTTATACTAGTCCAAACACAGGAAGTGACGTATGCACAGGAAGTGATGTATGCACAGAGTTCACAGTTCACAGGAAGTGATGTGCACATAACTTCCCGGAAGTTATTATTATTTATCACATCCATTATAAAAGATGTAATAGCAGAGCACTCGGAAAACAGTGACAGTATCGGACAAAGTCAACATGGATTTACAAAAGGTAAATCGTGCTTGACTAATCTACTGGAATTTTTTGAAGATGTAACTGGTAGAATAGATAAGGGAGAACCAGTGGATGTGGTGTATTTGGACTTTCAGAAGGCTTTCGTTAAGGTCCTGCATAAGAGATTAGCGTGCAAAGTTAAAGCACATGGGATTGGGGACAAGGTACTGACTTGGATAGAGAACTGGTTGGCAGACAGGAAGCAAAGAGTTGGAATAAACGGGCCTTTTTCCGAGTGGCAGGCAGTGACTAGTGGGATACCGCAAGGATCGGTCCTAGGATTCCAGCTATTCACAATATATATTAATGATCTAGACGAGGAAACTAGATGTAATATCTCCAAGTTTGAAGGCGACACAAAGCTGGGTGTGCGTGTGTGCTGTGAGGAGGATGCCGAGAAACTCCAGTATGATTTGGACAGGTTGGGTGATTGGGCAGATGCAGTATAATGTGGATAAATGCGAGGTTATCCACTTTGGTGGCAAAAACAGGAAGGCAGATTATTATCTGAACGGCAATAGATTGGGAGAAGGGGAAGTGCAATGAGACCTGGGTGTCCTTGTGCACCAGTCGCTGAAGGTAAGCATGCAGGCGCAGCAGGCGGTTAAGAAGGCAAATGGTATGTTGGCCTTCGTAGCGAGAGGGTTCGAGTACAGGAACAAGGATGTCTTGCTACAGTTGTACAGGGCCTTGGTGAGGCCGCACCTTGAGTATTGTGTGCAGTTTTGGTCACCTTATCTGAGGAAGGATGTTCTTGCCATGGAGGGAGTGCAGCGAAGATTCACCAGGCTGATACCTGGGATGGCAGGAATGACGTATGAGGAGAGATTGGGTCGATTGTGCTTATATTCACTGGAGTTTAGAAGAATGAGAGGGGATTTCATAGAAACTTATAAAATTCTAACAGGACTAGACAGACTAGATGCAGGAAGGATGTTCCCAGTGGCCGGGGAGTCCAGAACCAGGGGTCACAGTCTAAGGATAAGGGGTAAGCCATTTAGGACAGAGATGAGGAGGAATTTCTTCACCCAGAGAGTGGTGAACCTGTGGAATTCTCTACCACAGAAGGCAGTTGAGGCCAATTCATTAAATGTATTCAAGAAGGAGTTGGATATATTTCTTTGGGCTAAAGGGATCAAGGGATATGGGGAGAAGGCAGGGACAGGGTACTGAACT
Source organism: Somniosus microcephalus (assembly GCF_052327205.1). Lineage (NCBI taxonomy): Eukaryota > Metazoa > Chordata > Chondrichthyes > Squaliformes > Somniosidae > Somniosus > Somniosus microcephalus. The sequence goes on along the minus strand of NC_140998.1, from coordinate 8,675,434 downwards.
TGGATGATCAGCCATGATCTCATTGAATGGTGGAACAGGCTCCAGGGGCCGAATGGCCTACTCCTGCTCCTATCTTCTATGTTTCTATGTCTATGACACGAATACAGATTTAAACAAAAAAGCATTCTTGGGGGTCTGGTCATCGCTGGCAAAGCCGGCATTTATTGCCCATCCCTAATTGCCCTTGAGAAGGTGGTGGTGAGCCGCCTTCTTGAACCGCTGCAATCCGTGTGGTGAAGGTACTCCCACAGTTGCTGGTAGGGAGGGAGTTCCAGGATTTTGACCCAGTGACGATGAAGGAACAGCCGATACATCTCCAAGTCAGGATGGTGTGTGTGTCTTAGAGGGGAACTTGGAAGTGGTGGCGTTCCCATATGCTTGCTGCTGTCCCTGTCCTTTAGAGAGAAGTATTTAGAGGGATAAGTGGTACCAGCGGGCACTTAAAACAAATAATGAAGTGAATTGATTGCTAGGTTATCAGCAGGAGGCTCTCAGGAAAAAATAAATAAGTAGCAACCACCACACTCGAGAATGAAACCACAGGATCTGTCAACGGCTTTGGGGAAAATACACAATTGCGAAAATAAGGCCAAAAATAGATTAATGTTTCATTAATAGGTATTAAATTCTGTTTCGTACCACTCAATAATAGGTGTGCACTTAGTATCATTATTCCCGTCGGTGCTGGGGATGAAATTAAACTCAGCTCACGGTTTTAGTCATGTACAATACCGAGTACAAATAATATTTACTGAAGAGCGCAGATATTCACTTAATATTCAAGGGTACAAGGTGTTCAGAAAAGATAGGGAAGGAAAAAAGGGAGGTGGGGTGGCAGTGCTGATTTAGGAAGACATTGTAGTGTTGGAAAGGGAGGATGTTCTTGAGGGGACAAGGATAGAATCCATTTGGTTAGAGTTGAGGAGCAAAAAGGGCATGATCACACTATTGGGGGCATTCTATAGGCCTCCAAATAGTGAGAGGGAGGTAGAGGAGCAAATCTGCAGGGAAATCGCAGAGATGTGCAAGAGCTATAGAATGGTGATATTGGGGACTTTAATTACCCAAATATCGATTGGGATAATGCCAGGGTAAAGGGAAAGGAGGGGGAGGAATTTCTGAAATGTGTTCAGGAGAATTTCCTTGCCCAATATGTTCTTGGCCCAACTAGGAAGGAGGCATTGCTGGATCTGGTGCTGGGGAATGAGGTGGGCCAGGTCGACCAAGTCTCTATGGGAGAACACTTGGGTACAAGTGATCATCGTATCATAAGATTTAGATTAGCAATGGAGAGGAGCAAGGAACAATCTGGAGTGGAACTTCTAAACTGGAATAGGGCTAACTTCAATGGGATGCAAAAAGATCTAGCCAGAGTAAAATGGAACCAAAGACTGACAGGAAAAACTGTAACGGAACAATGGGAGATCTTTAAGGAGGAGATGTTCCAAGTACAGGCTAGGTACATTCCAACAAGAGGGAAGGGTAAGCGAACCAAAGCAAGGGCTCCTTGGATGACGAGGGAGATAGAGAAGATGATGAAACAAAAAAAGAGGGTGTATGATGCATGTCAGGTGAATTTTTCAAGGGAGAACCAGACTAAATACAATAAGTTGAGAGGGGATGTGAAGATGAAAATAAGATTGGCAAAGAGAGAATATGAGAGTAGAATGGCGGTTAACATAAAAGTGAATCCAAAAATCTTCTACTGGCATGTAAACAGTAAGCGGGTAGTAAGAGACGGGGTAGGGCCTATTAGGGACAAAGAAGGTGATATATGCTTAGAGGCACAGGGCAAGGCTAGAATACTCAATAAGTACTTTGTATCGGTGTTTACTAAGGAGGTGGATGCTGACAAAATATCGGTAGAAGTGGAAAAGGTAGAAGCAATGGAAGGGGTGAAAATTGATAGACAGGATGTATTAGAAAGGCTGGGTATGCTTAGAGTGGACAAGTCGCCTGGTCCAGATGGCTTGCATCCCAGGTTGCTAAGGGAATTGGGGGAGGAGATAGCGGAAGGGCTTGCCATAATTTTCCAATCTTCCCTAGATGCGGGGGAGGTGCCTGAGGAATGGAAAGTGGCAAATGTGACACCATTGTTCAAGAAAGGGTGTAAGGACAATCCTAGTAACTACAGGCCGGTCAGTTTAACATCAGTGGTGGGTAAAGTTTTAGAAACAATAATCAAGGAAAAAATTAACGGGCACTTGGAGAGGTTTAAGCTAATTAAGGAGAGCCAACACAGATTTGTAAAAGGCAGATCGTGTTTGACTAATCTAATTGAATTTTTTGATGAAGTAACAGAGAGGATTGATGAAGGGAATGTAATGGACGTTGTCTACATGGATTTTCGGAAGGCATTTGACAAAGTACCACATAGAAGGCTGGTTAACAAAATTGAGACTCATGGAATAGTTGGGTCAGTGGCAGCTTGGATAAGGAATTGGCTTAAGGACAGAAAACAGCGAGTTGTGGTAAATGACTGTTTTTCAGACTGGAGGATGGTAGACAGTGGTGTTCCCCAAGGGTCAGTGCTGGGGCCACTGCTTTTTTTGATATATATAAATGACCTGGATATTGAAATACAGAGTAGAATTTCTAAATTTGCCGATGACACCAAGCTTGGGGGTGTGGCAAACAGTGATGATGTTACCAATCGACTGCAACAGGACATAGAAAGGCTAGCAGAATGGGCAGACAAGTGAGCAGATGGAATTTAATACAGAGAAGTGTGAGGTGATGCATTTTGGCAGAAGGAACAGGGAGAGGCAATATACACTTAATGGCACAGTTTTAAAGAGTGTGCAGGGACAGAGGGACCTGGGAGTTAATGTGCATAGGTCCCTGAAGGTGGCAGGACATATTGAGAGAGTGGTTAGCAAAGCATATGGGATCTTGGGCTTCATAAATAGAGGTATTGGGTACAAAAGTAGAGAAGTTATGCTGAACATTTATAAAGTGCTGGTTTGGCCACAACTGGAGTATTGTGTCCAGTTCTGGTCACCACACTTTAGGAAGGATGTGAAGGCCCTTGAGAGGGTGCAGAGGAGATTTACCAGAATGGTTCCGGGAATGGGGGATCTTAGCTACAATGACAGGTTGGAGAAGCTGGATTTGTTTTCATTAGAGCAAAGGAGGTTGAGGGGTGATTTGATAGAGGTGTACAAGATTATGACTGGTTTGGATAGGCTAGATGGGGAAAGGTTGTTCCCACTAGTTGATGGTACAAAGACTAGGGGTCACAGATTTATGGCTTTGGGCAAGAGATACAATGGGGACGTGAGGAAAAACTTTTTTACGCAGCGAGTGGTGAGGACCTGGAACTTGCTGCCGACAGAAGTGGTGGAAGGGAAGACACTCGGGGAGAAATTCGGTGGGCTGCGCCAACAGTTAGCGCCTAAAGAGGGCACTCTGGCTTTAGCGCCACTGGCCACACCTCCCGCGATATTTAGCTGGGGCGCTAATGGCGGCGTTAGCCTGTTGCGCTGCGCCGCCACCGATGACATCATCGGTGTGCGCAGTGCCCCGCTACCGCCCCGATCGCGATATTTGGCAGCGACCGCCTCTGTAGCGCCGCTCGCTAATCGCACCCGGATAACGGGGCCTACCTGTGGCGGCAGTGGCGCAAATTAAGGTGGAGGTGCGGGGCGGCCGTTTTTTTCGGCGGCCGCCTGCCAGCACCTCCGTCCCCGGCCTCCTGGTCCCCCCCCCCCCCCCCGCGGCATTGCCGGCTGTTTTCCGAGAGCCCGGCACTTCTCCTCGGTGCCGGGCTCTTTGGCCGGCACTCGCGATCGCTCATCGCGCTGGTGCAGGCCCCTCCCCCTTAAGAATGGGAGGAAGGCCTGCAGTACCGCAGCGCGCCATGCCGCAGCGTGTGGCGCTGTGGCACGTTGCGCTGCGATATTCAGTTTCAGCGCTCCAAGAGGGACGCAGAGCGCCTCGAGCCTCGCCCCGCCTCCCTCTCGGGGCGCTCAAGCTGAATTTCCGGCGATCGCTGCTGCTCCGATCGCAGCGCAAAATCTGGCGCCCAGGCGAGCTTGGCGCCCCGTGTGCGGCTCAACCCAATTTCTCCCCCTCATTGTTTTCAAGGGGAGACTGGATAGGCAGTTGAGGGAAATAAACTTGCAGGGCTATGGGGATAGAGCGGGGGAATGGGACTGACTGGATTGCTCTACAGAGAGCCGGCACCGACTCGATGGGCTGAATATCCGCCTTCTGTGCTGTTATGACTCTATACTTTTACTATCTTTCCAGATAGAATTAAATAATTTTGAAAATACACACTTTTACTGGTGCAGGTGACACTTAATTAGAATGGACATGTTCAGTACATTTTATTCACTTTTTTTGGTTGAAGCTGAGTCTGCCAAACCCGGCGTTTTTCATCATGTTACCGTGAGACTTTAGTGTTGAGTGTGTTGTTTGGGAGTAAGAAGGATCCCCAGATTTGCTTTTCAATTTGCCTGCTGTCTGCTGTCTGCAGTCTGTTTTCTGCTGTCTGTAGTCTGCAGTCTGCTGTCTGTAGTCTGTAGTCTGCTGTCTGTAGTCTGCTGTCTGTAGTCTGTAGTCTGCTGTCTGCAGTCTGCTGTCTGCTGTTTGAAGTCTGCTGTCTGTAGTCTGCCGTCTGCAGTCTGCAATCTGTTTTCTGCTGTCTGCTGCCTGCTGTCTGTAGTCTACTCTCTGCTGTCTGGTGTCTTTAGTCTGAGTCTGCCGTCTGCTGTCTGTAGTCTACTCTCTGCTGTCTACTGTATGCAGTCTGCCGTCTTTAGCCTGAGTCTGCTGTCTGTAGTCTGCAGTCTGTTGTTTGTTATCTGTTGTCTGTAGTCTGCAGTCTGTTTGTTGTCTGTAGTCTGTAGTCTGCTGTGTGCAGACTGCTGACTGTAGTCTGCTATCTGTAGGCTGTAGTCTGGAGTCTTTAGTCATAGAAACATAGAAGATAGGAGCCGGAGTAGGCCATTCGGCCCCTCGAGCCTGCTCTGCCATTTAATGAGATCATGGCTGATCATCCAAACTCAATACCCTGTCCCTGCCTTCTCCCAATATCCCTTGATCCCTTTAGCCTTAAGAAATATATCTAATTCCTTCTTGAATATATTTAATGAATTGGCCTCAACTGCCTTCTGTGGTAGAGAATTCCACAGGTTCACCACTCTCTGGGTGAAGAAATTCCCCCTCATCTCTGTCCTAAATGGCTTACCCCTTATCTATGTGACCTCTGGTTCTGGATTCCCCCGCCATCGGGAACATCCTTCCTGCATCTAGTCTGTCTAGTCCTGTTAGAATTTTATAAGTTTCAATGAGATCCCCTCTCATTCTTCTAAACTCCAGTGAGTATAAGCCCAATCGACCCAATCTCTCCTCATACGTCATTCCTGCCATCCCAGGTATCAGTCTGCTGAATCTTCGCGGCACTCCCTCCATGGCAATAACATCCTTCCTCAGATAAGGCGACCAAAACTGCACATAATACTCAAGGTGTGGTCTCACCAAGGCCCTGTACAACCGCAACAAGACATCCTTGTTCCTGTACTCGAATTCTCTCGCTACGAAGGCCAACGTACCATTTGCCTTCTTAACCGCCTGCTACACCTGCATGCTTACCTTCAGCGACTGGTGCACAAGGACACCCAGGTCTTGTTGCACTTCCCCTTCTCCCAATCTATTGCCATTCAGATAATAATCTGCCTTCCTGTTTTTGCCACCAAAGTGGATAACCTCGCATTTATCCACATTATACTGCATCTGCCATACATCTGCCCAATCACCCAACCTGTCCAAATCATACTGGAGTTTCTCGGCATCCTCCTCACAGCACACATGCCCACCCAGCTTTGTGTCGTCTGCAAACTTGGAGATATTACATCTAGTTCCCTCGTCTAGATCATTAATATATATCGTGAATAGCTGGGGTCCTAGCACCGATCCCTGCGGTACCCCACTAGTCACTGCCTGCCACTCGGAAAAAGAGCCGTTTATTCCAACTCTTTGCTTCCTGTCTTCAAACTGTAGTCTGTAGTCTGCAGTTTGTAATGTATAATCTGTAGTCTGCAGTCTGTAGTTTGCAGTCTGTAGTTTGCAGTCTGGTGTCACTAATCTGTAGTCTGCTGTCTGTAGTCTGGTGTCTGTAGTCTGCAGTCTGCAGTCTGTAGAATGCTGTCTGTAGTCTGCTGTCTGTCATCTTCTGTCTGTAATCTTCTGTCTGTACTCTGCTGTCTGTAGTCTGCTGTCTGTGTTCTGTCTGTAGTCTGCTGTCTGTAGTCTGCTGTCTGTTTGTTGTCTGTAGTCTGCTGTCTGCTTGTCTGCAATCTGCAGTCTGCTGTCTGTAGTCTGCAGTCTACTGTCTGCAGTCTGCAGTCTGCCGTCTTCAGTCTGCTGTCTGTAGTCTGCTGTCTGTAGTCTGCTGTCTGTAGTCTGCTGTCTGTAGTCTGCTGTCTGTAGTCATCTGTCTGCAGTCTGTTGTTTGTTGTCTGCAGTCTGTTGTCTGTAGTCTGCAGTCTGTTTGTTGTCTGTAGTCTGCTATCTGTAGGCTGTAGTCTGCAGTCTCTAGTCTGCAAACTGTAGTCTGCAGTTTGTAGTGTGTAATCTGTAGTCTGCAGCCTGTAGTTTGCAGTCTGGTATCTCTAGTCTGTAGTCTGCTGCCTGTAGTCTGCTGCCTGTAGTCTGCTGTCTGTAGTCTGGTGACTGTAGTCTGCTATCTGTACTCTGTACTCTGCTCTCTGCTGTCTGCATTCTGCTGTCTGCTGTCTGTAGTCTGAGTCTGCCATCTGCTGTCTGTAGTCTACTCTCTGCTGTCTGCTGTCTACTGTCTGCAGTCTGCCATCTTTAGTCTGCTCTCTGTAGTCTGCTCTCTGTAGTCTGCTCTCTGCAGTCTGCGGTCTGCAGTCTGTTTGTTTGTTGTATGTTGTCTGCAGTCTGCTGTTTGTTGTCTGTAGTCTGCCTTCTGTTTGTTGTCTGTTGGCTGTAGCCTGCTGTGTGCAGACTGCTGACTAGTCTGCTATCTGTAGTCTGTAGTCTGCAGCCTTTAGTCTGCAAACTGTAGTCTGCAGTCTGCAGTTTGTAGTGTGTAATCTGTAGTCTGCAGTCTGTAGTTTGCAGTCTGTAGTTTGCAGTCTGGTGTCTCTAGTCTGTAGTCTGCTGTCTGTAGCCTGCAGTCTGTAGTCTGTAATCTGGTGACTGTAGTCTGCTATCTGTACTCTGCTCTCTGCTGTCTGCATTCTGCTGTCTGCAGTCTGCTGTCTGTATTCTGCTGTCTGTAGTCTGCTGTCTGTAGTCTGCTGTCTGTAGTCTTCTGTCTGTAGTCTTCTGTCTGTAGTCTTCTGTCTGTAGCCTGTAGTCTGCCATCTGCTGCCTGTTTGTTGTCTGTAGTCTGCTGTCTGTAGTCTGTAGTCTGCTGTCTGTAGTCTGCAGTCTGTAACCGGCAGTCTGTAGTCTGCAGTCTGCTGTCTGTAGTTTGTTGTCTGTAGTCTGCAGTCTGTTTGTTGTCTGTAGTCTGCTGTGTGCAGACTGCTGTCTGTCGGCTGCTATCTGTAGGCTGTAGTCTGCAGTCTTTAGTCTGCAAACTGTAGTCTAGTCTGCAGTTTGTAGTGTGTAAACTGTAGTCTGCAGTCTGTAGTTTGCAGTCTGGTGTCTCTAGTCTGTAGTCTGCTGTCTGTAGTCTGCTGCCTGTAGTCTGGTGACTGTCGTCTGCTGTCTGTACTCCGCAATCCGCTGTCTGCAGTCTGCTGTCTGTAGTCTTCTGTCTGTAGTCTTCTGTCTGTAGTCTTCTGTCCGTAGTCTGCTGTCTTTAGTCTGCTGTCTGTGTTCTGCTGTCTGTGTTCTGCTGTCTGTGTTCTGCTGTCTGTGTTCTGCTGTCTGTGTTCTGCTGTCTGTGTTCTGCTGTCTGTGTTCTGCTGCCTGTGTTCTGCTGCCTGTGTTCTGCTGTCTGTAGTCTGGTGACTGTAGTCTGCTGTCTGTACTCTGCTCTCTGTTGTCTGCATTCTGCTGTCTGCATTCTGCTGTCTGCTGTTTGTAGTCTGCTGTCTGAAGTCTGCTGTCTGTAGTCTGCTGTCTACAGTCTGTAGTCTGCTGTCTGAAGTCTGCGGTCTGCAGTCTGCTGTCTGTAGTCTGCTGTCTGTTTGTTGTCTGTAGTCTGCTGTCTGTAGGCTGTTGTCTGCAATCTGCTGTCTGTAGTCTGCAGTCTGTAACTGGCAGTCTGTAGTCTGCTGTTTGTATTCTGCTGTCTGTAGTCTGCAGTCTGCTGTCTGTAGTCTGTAGTCTGCAGTTTGCCATCTGTAGTCTGTAGTCTGCTGTCTACAGTCTGTAGTCTGCTGTCTGAAGTCTGCTGTCTGAAGTCTGCTGTCTGAAGTCTGCTGTCTGCAGTCTGCTGTCTGTAGTCTGCTGTCTGCTGTCTGTAATCTGCTGTCTGCTGTCTGTAGGCTGTTGTCTGCAATCTGCTGTCTGTAGTCTGCAGTCTGTAACTGGCAGTCTGTAGTCTGCTGTTTGTATTCTGCTGTCTGTAGTCTGCAGTCTGCTGTCTGTAGTCTGTAGTCTGCAGTTTGCCGTCTGTAGTCTGCGGTCTGTAGTCTGCTTTCTGTAGTCTGCTTTCTGTAGTCTGCTTTCTGTAGGCTGCTGTCTGTAGGCTGTAGTCTGCAGTCTGCTATCTGTAGTCTGCAGTCTGCTTTCTGCAGTCTGCTTTCTGCTGTCTGAAGTCTGCTGTCTGAAGTCTGCTGTCTGAAGTCTGCTGTCTGAAGTCTGCTGTCTGAAGCCTGTTGTCTGCAGTGTGCTGTCTGCAGTCTTCTGTCGGTAGTCTGCAGTCTGCAATTTGTAGTCTGTAATCTTCAATCTGCAGTCTGTAGTTTGCAGTCTGCTGTCTGCAGTCTGCAGTCTAATGTCTGCTCTCTGTTGTCTGCAGTCTGCTGTCTGCTCTCTGTAGTCTGCTCTCTCTAGTCTGCTATCTGTATTCTGCTGTCTGCAGTCTGAAGTCTGCAGTCTGCTGTCTGCTGTCTGCAGTCTTGTGTCTGCAGTCTTGTGTCTGTAGTCTGGAGTCTGCAGTCTGCAGTTTGTAGTCTGATGTCTGTAGTCAGCTGTTTGCTGTCTGTAGTCTGCTGTCTACAGTCTCTAGTCTGCAGTCTGCTGTCTGCAGTCTGCTGTCTGTAGTCTGCTGTCTGTAGTCTGCAATCTGCAGTCTGCTGCCTGTAGTCTGCAGTCTGTAGTCTGCAATCTATAGTCTGTAATCTGCAATCTGTAGTCTGCAGTCTGTCATCTGCAGTCTGTCTGTAGTCAGCTATCTGCTGTCTGTAATCTACAGTCTATAGTCTGCTGTCTACAGTCTGTAGTCTGCTGTCTGTAGTCTGCTGTCTGTCATCTGCCATCTCTAGTCTGCTGTCTGCTGTCTGTTGTCTGCAGTCTGTAGCCAGCTGTCTGCCATCTGTAGTCTGCAATCTATAGTCTGTAGTCTGCAATCTGTAGTTTGCAGTCTGTTGTCTGCAGTCTTTAGTCTGCAATCTATAGTCTGCAGTTTGTAGTCTGCAGTCTTTAGTCTGCAATCTGCAGTCTGCTGCCTGTAGTCTGCAGTCTGTAGTCTGCAATCTGCAGTCTGCTGCCTGTAGTCTGCAGTCTGTAGTCTGCAATCTATAGTCTGTAATCTGCAATCTGTAGTCTGCAGTCTGTCATCTGCAGTCTGTCTGTAGTCAGCTATCTGCTGTCTGTAATCTACAGTCTGTAGTCTGCTGTCTACAGTCTGTAGTCTGCTGTCTGTAGTCTGCTGTCTGTCATCTGCCATCTCTAGTCTGCTGTCTGTTGTCTGCAGTCTGTAGTCAGCTGTCTGCCATCTGTAGTCTGCAATCTATAGTCTGTAGTCTGCAATCTGTAGTTTGCAGTCTGTTGTCTGCAGTCTTTAGTCTGCAATCTATAGTCTGCAGTCTGCTGTCTGCTCTCTGTTGTCTGCAGTCTGCTCTCTGTAGTCTGCTCTCTCTAGTCTGCTATCTGTATTCTGCTGTCTGTAGTCTGCAGTCTGTAGTCTGCAGTCTGTAGTCTGAAGACTGCTGTCTGAAGTCTGCTGTTTGAAGTCTGCAGTCTGCTGTCTGCTGTCTGCAGTCTTGTGTCTGTAGTCTGTAGTCTGCTGTCTGTAGTCTGCTGTCTGAAGTCTGCGGTCTGCCGTCTGCTGTCTGTTGTCTGTAGTCTGCTGTCTGTAGGCTGTTGTCTGCAATCTGCTGTCTGTAGTCTGCAGTCTGTAACTGGCAGTCTGTAGTCTGCTGTTTGTATTCTGCTGTCTGTAGTCTGCTGTCTGTAGTCTGTAGTCTGCAGTTTGCCATCTGTAGTCTGTAGTCTGCTGTCTACAGTCTGTAGTCTGCTGTCTGAAGTCTGCTGTCTGCAGTCTGATGTCTACAGTCTGTAGTCTGCTGTCTGAAGTCTGCTGTCTGCAGTCTGAAGTCTGCTGTCTGCAGTCTGCTGTCTGTAGTCTGCCATCTGCTGTCTGTTGTCTGTAATCTGCTGTCTGCTGTCTGTAGGCTGTTGTCTGCAATCTGCTGTCTGTAGTCTGCAGTCTGTAACTGGCAGTCTGTAGTCTGCTGTTTGTATTCTGCTGTCTGTAGTCTGCAGTCTGCTGTCTGTAGTCTGTAGTCTGCAGTTTGCCATCTGTAGTCTGTAGTCTGCTGTCTACAGTCTGTAGTCTGCTGTCTACAGTCTGTAGTCTGCGGTCTGCAGTCTGCTGTCTGCTGTCTGCAGTCTGCAGTCTAATGTCTGCTCTCTGTTGTCTGCTGTCTGCTGTCTGCAGTCTGCAGTCTAATGTCTGCTCTCTGTTGTCTGCAGTCTGCTGTCTGCTCTCTGTAGTCTGCTCTCTCTAGTCTGCTATCTGTATTCTGCTGTCTGTAGTCTGCTGTCTGCTGTCTGCAGTCTTCTGTCGGTAGTCTGCAGTCTGCAATCTGTAGTCTGTAGTCTGCAATTTGTAGTCTGTAATCTTCAATCTGCATTCTATAGTTTGCAGTCTGGTGTCTCTAGTCTGTAGTCTGCTGTCTGTAGTCTGCTGTCTGCAGTCTGCTGTCTGCAGTCTGCTGTCTGCTGTCTGCTGTCTGCAGTCTGCTGTCTGCTGTCTGCTGTCTGCAGTCTGCTGTCTGCTGTCTGCTGTCTGCAGTCTTGTGTCTGCAGTCTTGTGTCTGTAGTCTGGAGTCTGCAGTCTGCAGTTTGTAGTCTGATGTCTGTAGTCAGCTGTCTGCTGTCTGTAGTCTGCTGTCTACAGTCTCTAGTCTGCAGTCTGTAGTCTGCTGTCTGCAGTCTACAGTCTCTAGTCTGCTGTCTGCAGTCTGCTGTCTGTAGTCTGCTGTCTGTAGTCTGCTGTCTACAGTCTGTAGTCTGCTCTCTGTAGTCTGCGGTCTGCAGTCTTTAGTCTGCAATCTATAGTCTGCAGTTTGTAGTCTGCAGTCTTTAGTCTGCAATCTGCAGTCTGCTGCCTGTAGTCTGCCATCTGTAGTCTGCAATCTATAGTCTGTAGTCTGCAATCTGTAGTTTGCAGTCTGTTGTCTGCAGTCTTTAGTCTGCAATCTATAGTCTGCAGTTTGTAGTCTGCAGTCTTTAGTCTGCAATCTGCAGTCTGCTGCCTGTAGTCTGCAGTCTGTAGTCTGCAATCTGCAGTCTGCTGCCTGTAGTTTGCAGTCTGTTGTCTGCAGTCTTTAGTCTGCAATCTATAGTCTGCAGTCTGCTGTCTGCTCTCTGTTGTCTGCAGTCTGCTCTCTGTAGTCTGCTATCTGTATTCTGCTGTCTGTAGTTGCAGTCTGTAGTCTGAAGACTGCTGTCTGAAGTCTGCTGTTTGAAGTCTGCAGTCTGAAGTCTGCTGTCTGCTGTCTGCAGTCTTGTGTCTGTAGTCTGTAGTCTGATGTCTGTAGTCAGCTGTCTGCTGTCTGTAGTCAGCTGTCTGTCATCTGCCATCTCTAGTCTGCTGTCTGCTGTCTGTTGTCTGCAGTCTGTAGTCAGCTGTCTGCCATCTGTAGTCTGCAGTCTGTAGTCTGCAATCTGTAGTTTGCAGTCTGTTGTCTGCAGTCTTTAGTCTGCAATCTATAGTCTGCAGTTTGTAGTCTGCAGTCTTTAGTCTGCAATCTGCAGTCTGCTGCCTGTAGTCTGCAGTCTGTAGTCTGCAATCTGCAGTCTGCTGCCTGTAGTCTGCAGTCTGTAGTCTGCAATCTATAGTCTGTAGTCTGCAGTCTGTAGATTGCAGTCTGTAGTTTGCAGCCTGTAGCTTGCAGTCTGCAGTCTGCTGTCTGTAGTCTGCTGTCTGCTATCTGTAGTCTGCTGTCTTCTATCTGTAGTCTGCTGTCTGTCGTCTGCAGTCTGTCTGTAGTCAGCTATCTGCTGTCTGTAATCTACAGTCTGTAGTCTGCTGTCTACAGTCTGTAGTCTGCTGTCTGTAGTCTGCTGTCTGTCATCTGCCGTCTCTAGTCTGCTGTCTGCTGTCTGCAGTCTGTAGTCAGCTGTCTGCTGTCTGTAGTCTGCTGTCTGAAGTCTGCTGTCTACAGTCTGTAGTCTGCTGTCTGAAGTCTGCTTTCTGCTGTCTGCTGTCTGCTGTCTGTAGGCAGATGGCTGCAGTCTGCTGTCTGTAGTCTCCCGTCTGCTGTCTGTTTGTTGTCTGTAGTCTGCTGTCTGTAGGCTGTAGTCTGCAATCTGCTGTCTGTAATCTGCAGTCTGTAACCGGCAGTCTGTAGTCTGCTGTCTGTAGTCTGCTGTCTGTAGTCTGCTGTCTGTAGTCTGCAGTCTGCTGTCTGTAGTCTGTAGTCTGCAGTTTGCCGTCTGCGGTCTGTAGTCTGCTTTCTGCTTTCTGCTGTCTGCTGTCTGAAGTCTGCTGTCTGAAGCCTGTTGTCTGCTGCCTGCTATCTGCAGTCTTCTGTCGGTAGTCTGCTATCTGTAGTCTGCAATCTGCTGTCTGCTTTCTGCTGTCTACAGTCTGTAGTCTGCTGTCTGCTGTCTGCAGTCTTCTGTCGGTAGTCTGCAGACTGCAATCTGTAGTCTGTAGTCTGCAATTTGTAGTCTGTAATCTTCAATCTGCATTCTATAGTTTGCAGTCTGGTGTCTCTAGTCTGTAGTCTGCTGTCTGTAGTCTGCTGTCTGTAGTCTGCTGTCTGTAGTCTGATGTCTGTAGTCAGCTGTCTGCTGTCTGTAGTCTGCTGTCTACAGTCTCTAGTCTGCTGTCTGTAGTCTGCTGTCTGCAGTCTACAGTCTCTAGTCTGCTGTTTGCAGTCTGCTCTGCAGTCTGCTGTCTGTAGTCTGCTGTCTGTAATCTGCTGCCTGTAGTCTGCTGTCTGTAGTCTGCTATCTACAGTCTGTAGTCTGCTCTCTCTAGTCGGCTGTCTGTAATCTGCAGTCTGTAGTCAGCTGTCTGCTGTCTGTAGTCTGCGGTCTGCAGTCTGCTATCTAGTCTGCAGTCTGCTGTCTGAAGTCTGCTGTCTGAAGTCTGGTGTCTGCATTCTGCTGTCTGCTGTCTGTAGTCTGAGTCTGCCATCTGCTGTCCATAGTCTACTCTCTACTGTCTGTTGTCTGCCATCTTTAGTCTGCTGTCTGTCGTCTGCTCTCAGTAGTCTGCTCTCTGTAGTCTGCAGTCTGCTGTTTGTTGTCTGTAGTCTGCCTTCTGTTTGTTGTCTGTAGCCTGCTGCGTGCAGACTGCTGTCTGTAGTCTGCTATCTGTAGGCTGTAGTCTGCAGTCTTTAGTCTGCAAACTGTAGTCTGTAGTGTGCAGTTTGTAGTGTGTAATCTGTAGTCTGCAGTCTGTAGTTTGCAGTCTGTAGTTTGCAGTCTGGTGTCTCTAGTCTGTAGTCTGCTGTCTGTAGTCTACTGTCTGTAGCCTGCAGTCTGTAGTCTGGTGACTGTACTCTGCTATCTGTACTCTGCTGTCTGCATTCTGCTGTTTGCTGTCTGCTGTCTGTAGTCTGCTGTCTGTAGTCTTCTGTCTGTAGTCGTCTGTCTGTAGTTTTCTGTCTGTAGTCTGCTGTCTGTAGTCTGCTGTCTGTGTTCTGTCTGTAGTCTGCTGTCTGTAGTCTGCCATCTGCTGTCTGTTTGTTGTCTGCTGTCTGCTGTCTGTAGGCTGTAGTCTGCAATCTGCAGTCTGCTGTCTGTAGTCTTTAGTCTGCAAACTAGTCTGTAGTCTGCAGTTTGTAGTGTGTAATCGTAGTCTGCAGTCTGTAGTTTGCAGTGTGTAGTTTGCAGTCTGTAGTTTGCAGTCTGGTGTCTCTAGTCTGTAGTCTGCTGTCTGTAGTCTGCTGTCTGTAGCCTGCAGCCTGTAGTCTGGTGACTGTAGTCTGCTATCTGTACTCTGCTCTCTGCTGCCTTCATTCTGCTGTTTGCTGTCTGTAGTTTTCTGTCTGTAGTCTGCTGTCTGTAGTCTGTAGTCTGCTGTCTGTGTTCTGCCTGTAGTCTGCTGTCTGTAGTCTGCCATCTGCTGTCTGTTTGTTGTCTGTAGTCTGCTGTCTGTAGGCTGTAGTCTGCAATCTGCTGTCTGTAGTCTGCAGTCGTCTGTAGTCTGCTGTGTGCAGACTGCTGTCTGTAGGCTGCTATCTGTAGGCTGTAGTCTGCAGTCTTTAGTCTGCAAACTATAGTCTAGTCTGCAGTTTGTAGTGTGTAAACTGTAGTCTGCAGTCTGTAGTTTGCAGTCTGTAGTTTGCAGTCTGGTGTCTAGTCTGTAGTCTGATGTCTGCTGTCTGTAGTCTGCTGTCTGTAATCTGGTGACTGTAGTCTGCTGTCTGTACTCTGCAATCTGCTGTCTGCAGTCTGTTGTCTGTAGTCTTCTGTCTGTAGTCTTCTGTCTGTAGTCTTCTGTCTGTAGTCTTCTGTCTGTAGTCTTCTGTCTGTAGTCTTCTGTCTGTAGTCTTCTGTCTGTAGTCTGCTGTCTGTAGTCTGGTGGCTGTAGTCTGCTGTCTGTATTCTGCTCTCTGTTGCCTGCATTCTGCTGTCTGCTGTCTGTAGTCTGCTGTCTGTAGTCTGCTGTCTGTAGTCTGCTGTCTGTGTTCTGCTGTCTGTGCTCTGCTGTCTGTAGTTTGCTGTCTGCTGTCTGTAGTCTGCTGTCTGCCACCTGCTCTCTGTTGTTTGTTGTCTGTAGTCTGCTGTCTGCAGTCTGCTGTTTGTAGGCTGTAGTCTGCAGTCTTTAGTCTGCAATCTGCAGTCTGCTGCCTGTAGTCTGCAATCTGTAGTCTGCAATCTATAGCCTGTAGCCTGCAATCTGTAGTTTGCAGTTTGTTGTCTGAAGTCTGCAGTCTGCTGTCTGCAGTCTTCTGTCGGTAGTCTGCAATCTGTAGTCTGTAGTGTGCAGTTTGTAGTGTGTAATCTGTAGTCTGCAGTCTGTAGTTTGCAGTCTGGTGTCTCTAGTCTGTAGTCTGCTGTCTGTAGTCTACTGTCTGTAGCCTGCAGTCTGTAGTCTGGTGACTGTAGTCTGCTATCTGTACTCTGCTGTCTGCATTCTGCTGTTTGCTGTCTGCTGTCTGTAGTCTGCTGTCTGTAGTCTGCTGTCTGTAGTCTTCTGTCTGTAGTCGTCTGTCTGTAGTTTTCTGTCTGTAGTCTGCTGTCTGTAGTCTGCTGTCTGTGTTCTGTCTGTAGTCTGCTGTCTGTAGTCTGCCATCTGCTGTCTGTTTGTTGTCTGTAGTCTGCTGTCTGTAGGCTGTAGTCTGCAGTCTGCTGTCTGTAGTCTTTAGTCTGCAAACTGTAGTCTGTAGTCTGCAGTTTGTAGTGTGTAATCTGTAGTCTGCAGTCTGTAGTTTGCAGTGTAGTTTGCAGTCTGTAGTTTGCAGTCTGGTGTCTCTAGTCTGTAGTCTGCTGTCTGTAGTCTGCTGTCTGTAGCCTGCAGCCTGTAGTCTGGTGACTGTAGTCTGCTATCTGTACTCTGCTCTCTGCTGTCTGCATTCTGCTGTTTGCTGTCTGTAGTCTTCTGTCTGTAGTCTTCTGTCTGTAGTCATCTGTCTGTAGTTTTCTGTCTGTAGTCTGCTGTCTGTAGTCTGTAGTCTGCTGTCTGTAGTCTGCCATCTGCTGTCTGTTTGTTGTCTGTAGTCTGCTGTCTGTAGGCTGTAGTCTGCAATCTGCTGTCTGTAGTCTGCAGTCTGTAGTCTGCTGTGTGCAGACTGCTGTCTGTAGGCTGCTATCTGTAGGCTGTAGTCTGCAGTCTTTAGTCTGCAAACTATAGTCTAGTCTGCAGTTTGTAGTGTGTAAACTGTAGTCTGCAGTCTGTAGTTTGCAGTCTGTAGTTTGCAGTCTGGTGTCTCTAGTCTGTAGTCTGCTGTCTGTAGTCTGCTGTCTGTAGTCTGGTGACTGTAGTCTGCTGTCTGTACTCTGCAATCTGCTGTCTGCAGTCTGTTGTCTGTAGTCTTCTGTCGGTAGTCTTCTGTCTGTAGTCTTCTGTCTGTAGTCTTCTGTCTGTAGTCTTCTGTCTGTAGTCTTCTGTCTGTAGTCTTCTGTCTGTAGTCTGTAGTCTGGTGACTGTAGTCTGCTGTCTGTATTCTGCTCTCTGTTGCCTGCATTCTGCTGTCTGTAGTCTGCTGTCTGTGTTCTGCTGTCTGTGTTCTGCTGTCTGTGTTCTGCTGTCTGTGCTCTGCTGTCTGTAGTTTGCTGTCTGTAGTCTGCTGTCTGCCACCTGCTCTCTGTTGTTTGTTGTCTGTAGTCTGCTGTCTGCAGTCTGCTGTTTGTAGGCTGTAGTCTGCAGTCTTTAGTCTGCAATCTGCAGTCTGCTGCCTGTAGTCTGCAATCTATAGCCTGTAGTCTGCAATCTGTAGTTTGCAGTCTGTTGTCTGAAGTCTGTTGTCTGCAGTCTTCTGTCGGTAGTCTGCAGTCTGCAATTTGTAGTCTGTAATCTTCAATCTGCAGTCTGTAGTCTGCTGTCTGTAGTCTGCTGTCTGCTGTCTGCAGTCTGCCGTCTGCCGTCTGCCATCGGCAGTCTGCAGTCCACCGTCTGCTGTCTGCAGTCCGCTGTCTGCTGTCTGCATTCTGCTGTCTGTTGTCTGCTGTCTGCAGTCTGCTGTCTGCAGTCTGTTGCCTGCAGTCTGCTGTCTGCAGTCTGCTGTCTGCAGTCTGCAGTCTGCTGTCTGCAGTCTGCTGTCTGCTGTCTATTGTCTGCAGTCTGCAGTCTGCTGTCTGCTGTCTGCAGTCTGCTGTCTGCAGTCTGCTGTCTGCAGTCTGCTGTCTGCAGTCTGCTGTCTGCAGTCTGCTGTCTGCAGTCTGCTGTCTGCTGTCTGCAGTCTGCTGTCTGCAGTCTGCTGTCTGCAGTCTGCTGTCTGCAGTCTGCAGTCTGCTGTCTGCAGTCTGCAGTCTGCAGTCTGCTGTCTGCAGTCTGCTGTCTGCAGTCTGCTGTCTGTTGTCTATTGTCTGCAGTCTGCTGTCTGCAGTCTGCTGTCTGCAGTCTGCTGTCTGTTGTCTATAGTCTGCTATCTGCAGTCTGCTGTCTGCAGTCTGTTGTCTGCAGCCTGCTGTCTGCAGTCTGCTGTCTGCAGTCTGTTGCCTGCAGTCTGCTGTCTGCAGTCTGCTGTCTGAATTCTGCAGTCTGCAATCTGTAGTCTGCAATTTGTAGTCTGTAATCTTCAATCTGCAGTCTGTAGTTTGCAGTCTGGTGTCCCTAGTCTGTAGTCTGCTGTTTGTAGTCTGCTGTCTGTAGTCTGCTGTCTAGTCTGCTGTCTGCAGTCTGCTGTCTGCAGTCTGCTGTCTGTACTCTGCTGTCTGCTGTCTGTAGTCTGCTGTCTGTAATCTGCTGTCTACAGTCTGTAGTCTGCTCGCTGTAGTCTGCTGTCTATAGTCTGTAGTCTGCTGTCTAGTCTGCAGTCTGCTGTCTGTAGTCTGCTGTCTGTAGTTTGCAGTCTTCGGCCTGTCGTCTGCAGTCTGTTGTTTGTTGTTTGTTTTCTGTTGTCTGCAGTGTGTTGTCTGTTGTCTGTTGTCTGTAGTCTGCTGTGTGCAGACTGCTGACTGTAGGCTGTAGTCTGCAGTCTTTAGTCTGCAAACTGTAGTCTGTAGTCTGCAGTTTGTAGTGTGTAATCTGTAGTCTGCAGCCGTAGTTTTCAGTCTGGTATCTCTAGTCTGTAGTCTGCTGTCTGTAGCCTGGTGACTGTAGTCTGCTATCCGTACTCTGTACTCTGCTCTCTGCTGTTTGCATTCTGCTGTCTGTAGTCTGAGTCTGCCATCTGCTGTCTGTAGTCTACTCTCTGCTGTCTGCTGTCTACTGTCTGCAGTCTGCCATCTTTAGTCTGCCATCTTTAGTCTGCTCTCTGTAGTCTGCTGTCTGTAGTCTGCTGTCTGTAGTCTGCAGTCTGCGGTCTGTGGTTTGTTGTTTGTTGTCTGCAGTCTGAAGTCTGCTGTCTGCTGTTTGAAGTCTGCTGTCTGTTGTCTGCAGTCTGCTGTCTGCTGCCTGCAGTCTTGTGTCTATAGTCTGGAGTCTGCAGTCTGCAGTTTGTAGTCTGATGTCTGTAGTCAGCTGTCTGCTGTCTGTAGTCTGCTGTCTACAGTCTCTAGTCTGCTGTCTGTAGTCTGCTGTCTGCAGTCTAGTCTCTAGTCTGCAGTCTGCTGTCTGCAGTCTGCTGTCTGCAGTCTCCAGTCTGCTGTCTGCGGTCTGCTGTCTGCAGTCTGCTGTCTGCAGTCTGCTGTCTGCAGTCTCTAGTCTGCTGTCTGCAGTCTGCTGTACAGTCTGCTCTCTGTAGTCTGCTGTCTGTAACCTGCTGTCTGCTGTCTGTAGTCTGCTGTCTGCAGTCTGCAGTCTGCTGTCTGCAGTCTCTAGTCTGCTGTCTGCAGTCTGCTGTCTGCAGTCTGCTGTACAGTCTGCTCTCTGTAGTCTGCTGTCTGTAACCTGCTGTCTGCTGTCTGTAGTCTGCTGTCTAGTCTTCTGTCTATAGTCTGTAGCCTGCTGTCTGCATTCTGCCAAATTTAGTCTGCTCTCTGTGTTCTGTCTCTGTTATGCTGTCTGTGTTATGCTGCCTGTAGGCTGCTGTCTGTAGTCTGCTGTCTGTAGTCGGCTGTCTGCCATCTGTTATTTGTTGTCTGCAGTCTGCTGAATGTAGGCTGTAGTCTGCAGTCTTTAGTCTGCTGTCTGTAGTCTGCAGTCTGTAACCTGCAGTCTGCAATCTGTCGTCTGTAGTCTGCTGTCTGCTGTCTGACATCTGTTTGTTGTCTGTAGTCTGCTGTCTGTAGGCTGTAGTCTGCAATCTGCAGTCTGCTGTCTGTAGTCTGCAGTCTGTAACCAGCAGTCTGTAACCAGCAGTCTGTAGTCTGCTGTCTGTAGTCTGCTGTCTGTAGTCTGCTTTCTGTAGGCTGTGGTCTGCAGCCTGCTATCTGTAGTCTGCAGTCTGCTGTCTGAAGTTTGTTGTCTGCAGTCTGCTGTCTGCTGTCTGCAATCTGTAGTCTGTAGTCTGCAATTTGTAGTCTGTAATCTTCAATCTTCAGTCTGTAGTTTGCAGTCTGGTGTCATAAGAACATAAGAAGTAGGAGCAGGAGTAGGCCATACGGCCCCTCGGGCCTGCTCCGCCATTCAATAGGATCATGGCTGATTTGAATCTAGACTCACGTCCACTTCCCTGCCCTCTCCCCGTAACCCCTAATTCCCTTATCTGCTAGGAAACTGTCTATCTCCATTTAAATTTATTTAATGTTGCAGCTTCCACAGCTCTCTGGGGTAGCAAATTCCATAGATTTACTACCCTCTGAGTGAAGAAGTTTCTCCTCATCTCAGTTTTGAAAGGGCAGCCCCTTATTCTAAGATTATGCCCCCTAGTTCTAGTCTCACCCATCAGTGGAAACATCCTCACCGCATCCACCCGATCAAGCCCCCTCACAATCTTATATGTTTCGATAAGATCGCCTCTCATTCTTCTGAACTCCAATGAGTAGAGTCCCAACCTACTCAACATTTCCTCATACGTCAACCCCCTCATCTCCGGAATCAACCGAGTGAACCTTCTCTGAACCGCCTCGAGAGCAAGTATACCTTTTCTTAAATATGGAAACCAAAACTGCACGCAGTATTCCAGGTGTGGCCTCAACAATACCCTGTATAACTGCAGCAAGACTTCCCTGTTTTTATACTCCATCCCCTTTGCAATAAAAGCCAAGATTCCATTGGCCTTCCTGATCACCTGCTGCACCTGCATACTAACTTTTTGTGTTCCATGCACCAGGACCCCCAGATCCCTTTGTACTGTAGCACTTTGCAGTTTCTCTCCATTTAGATAATAACTTGCTCTTTGATTTTTTCTGCCAAAGTGCATAACCTCACACTTTCCAACAATGGGCCAGAAATTCCAGAACGGGGCTTGCAGCGCGTGCAAGCCCCGTATTTGCACTTACCCCGCGCTCCTGCCGATCAGCTCCAGGGACGCCTGCACTTCCAGAAACTGAAACAAGAATCCCGGGCAGCGTATGACGTCACGCCGCCCAGGAGTGCAGCCAGCGCGGACCCAGGAGCGTGCAGTGTAAGTGAGACACGCCCCTTGAGGTCTCAGTTTCACTGGACATGCCCCCAATGTTTCTGTCAAGCTGCTTTGCTTTTTTACATGCAAAGCAGCAGTTTAAATAGGTTTTTGGAAGTTTTTTCAAGATTTTGGTAACTTTTATAAAAAAAATTAAATGTTTACATTATTTTGAGTAATCTGAAGTAGTTTTAAAGAGAATTAAAGCAATTTAAAGACTTTTAAAAGCCCTAAAAGAATTTTTTTAATTCCATTTATTTATTTAGCAATGTCGTCGTCATACGTGTCTTCACACTGTTCCCTTTGGGGAACTGTGTGAAGTGGTAGAAGGATTTATGGCCGTGATTAACGCTCATTCCGTGACCGTAACCATCTTTGAACCAGCCATTAGGGCGGTTAGTCCTATGGCGGGAGGGTTTTACGGGCTCCCACAAGCTATACAAGGAGGGGGGGCCACCCACACCCACGGACGCAAATATCCCACTGGATGTCAACCCAGAATTTAGAGCCGGAGCTCCGACTCCACTTGCCGGGACTGTCTGGAGCGGGGTTCGAAACCCTACCCTGATCTGGCCCAGCGGCGGGGATCCTACCGCTATGACAAACGCCCAATCCGATTAGCAACGTGAAATGGCAGCATAGGGCTCCAGTCACGGGGAGGGAAAAGGCGCAGGAAACGTATGGGTGTCACCTTTTGTGCGGAGTGGGCCTTTTGCGTAGCAGTAAGCATCCCCTCCGCTGGGCCAGAAGGAGTAGGGTTTTGAACCCCACTCCAGACAGTCCCGGCAAGTGGAGTCGGAGCTCCAACTTTAAATTCTGGGTGGACATCCAGCGGG
This sequence comes from Somniosus microcephalus, assembly GCF_052327205.1. Classification (NCBI taxonomy): domain Eukaryota; kingdom Metazoa; phylum Chordata; class Chondrichthyes; order Squaliformes; family Somniosidae; genus Somniosus; species Somniosus microcephalus. The sequence continues at coordinate 8,654,217 of NC_140998.1, read as the reverse complement.
ATACTTGCGTCCGTGGGTGTTGGTGGCCCCCCCCCCCCCCTCAGATGGGTTGTGGGAGCCCGTAAAACCCTCCCGCCATAGGACTAACCACCCTAATGGCTGGTTCAAAGATGGTTACGGTCACGGAATGAGCGTTAATCACGGCCATAAATCCTTCCACCACTTCATACAGTTCCCCAAAGGGAACAGTGTGAGGATACGTCCGATGATGACCTCTTGCGCAATGCACCTCCTTGGACCCTCAGTCGCAGATGCGAGGGGGCAAGTCGTGCAAGTGTTAAATTTTTTATTTTATTGACATGTAAAATGTTGGCCCAATAATTCCCTTCCAAATGCGCTAGTACGGTCGGGGTACTTACGCATCTGGCCGGATGAAATGCCGGTTTTCAGCATGCACAGTGCATGTGGGGAAAACCGGCATTTCCTGTCCTCTGAACGAAGGGGTTCAGAGGCAGAACGCGTGCGACTGCACATGCAGCGCGTGCGCAGTATAATTCGCCGCTTTCATTAATGCTTTCAGTGAGGTCCAGTCATTACAACTTACACATGAAAAAAGCATGGGTACAGTTGCTCCAGAGGCTGCGGAGGAAGATATTTCTTATCGTGGAGCTTCTGAAAGTATGTATGTCTGTATATATTCCTTTGCGTGTTATGTATATATTCCTTTACTTATGTGTATGAATGTATTATTTAATTATGACTTTCAGAGAAAGTAACTTATTGGAAAATCATAATTAAAAACATACATTCATAGTAAAGGAATATAAAACATACATACATATACGTAAAGGAATATATGTGGACATACATACATAACTCATTCTCACATTCCATTCACACAGCCACAATTGCTCCTTCTACCTACCGTTCTGAAAACCCTTTAAAAAAAAAAAAACATTTTAACTTTAAAACTTACTTAAAATTTCTTAAAATAACTTCCCTCCCTTTCCCAAACAAAAATATTGCATTTCAAAAGCTCCACGATAAAATATATCTTCCTCCGCAGCCAATGAACCACTTTACACTTGCATTTTTTCAGTGTAACTTCTAAGGACTTAACCTCACGGATTTCATGAATGAAATCCACGAAGTTCACTGCGCAAGCGCTGCCTGTGCAGTCGCACGCGCTCGAGGTCTGGAAATGCCGGCGTTCCCCGCATGCGCTGTTCATGCTGAACGCCGGCATTTCCAACGGCCAGAAGCGTGAGTAAGCCGACCGTACTCACGCTTCTGGCCTGGAATTTCTGGCCCAATGTATTGCATCTGCCAAATCTCTGCCCACTCACTTAGCCTGTCTATGTCCTTTTGCAGGTTTTTTATGTCCTCCTCACTCACTGCTTTCCCTCCCATCTTTGTATCGTCGGCAAACTTGGATATGTTGCACTCGGTCCCTTCCTCCAAATCGTTAATATAGATTGTAAAGAGTTGGGGTCCCAGCACTGACCCCTGCGGAACACCACTAGTTACTGATTGCCAGCCCGAGAACGAACCATTTATCCCAACTCTTTGTTTTCTGTTAGATAGCCAATCTTCCACCCATGCCAGTATATTACCCCCAATCCCGTGATTTTTTATCTTGTGCAGTAATCTTTTGTGTGGAACCTTGTCAAGTGCCTTTTGGAAGTCCAAATACACTACATCCACTGGTTCCCCTTTATCCACCCTGTATGTTATGTCCTCAAAGAATTCGAGCAAATTTGTCAAACATGACTTCCCCTTCATAAAACCATGCTGACTCTGTCCTATTAAATTATGTTTATCCAAATGCTCTGTTACTGTTTCCTTAATAATGGACTCCAACATTTTGCCAACCACAGATGTTAGGCTAACTGGTCTATAGTTTCCGGCTTTTTGTCTACTTCCCTTCTTAAATAAGGGTGTTACATTAGCAGTTTTCCAATCTGCTGGGACCTTTCCTGAGTCCAGGGAGTTTTGGAAAATAATCACCAATGCACCCACAATCCCTACTGCCACTTCTCTCAAGACCCTAGGATGTAGGCCATCAGGCCCGGGGGATTTATCTGCCTTAAGTCCCATTATTTTACCGAGTACCATCTCCTTAGTGATTTTAATCGTGTTTAGCTCCTCCCCCCCCCCCCCCCCCCCCCATAGCCCCTGTTTGTCCAGTGTTGGGATATTTTTAGTGTCCTCTACTGTAAAGACTGATACAAAATATTTGTTCTGCGTCTTTGCCATCTCCATGTTCCCCACCACTAGTTTCCCGGTCCCATCCTCTAAGGGACCAACGTTCACTTTAGCCACTTTTTTCTTTTTATATAACTGTAGAAACTCTTGCTATCTGTTTTTATATTTTTTGCTAGTTTACTTTCATAACCTATCTTCCCTTTCTTAATTAATCTTTTAGTTATTGTTTGCTGGCTTTTAAATGCTTCCCAATCTTCTATCCTCCCACTAGATTTGGCTACTTTATATGCCCTTGTTTTCAGTCGGATACTATCCTTTATTACTTTACTAAGCCACGGATGGCTGTCTTTTCTTTTACTCCCCTTTTTCCTCAGTGGAATATATTTATCTTGAAAGATGTGAAATACCTCCTTGAATGTAGACCACTCTTCTTGTACTGTCTTACACTTTAATCTGTTTTCCCAGTCCACTTTAGTCAATTCTACTCTCATGCCTTCATAGTCTCCTTTATTTAAGCTCATTACGCTGGTTTGAGATCCGACTCTCTCACCCTCCAACTGAATTTGGAATTCAACCATATTATGGTCACTCATTCCAAGGGGATCCTTTACTAGGACATTTTTTATTAATCCTGTCTCATTACACAGGACCAGATCTAAGATTGCCTGCCCCCTGGTTGGTTCAGTTACATACTGCTCAAGGAACCCATCCCTAATACACTCTATGAACTCTTCCTCAAGGCTGCCATGCCCAATTTGATTAGTCCAGTCAATATGAAAGTTAAAATCCCCCATGATTATAGCTGTTCCCTTATTACAAGCCCCAACTATTTCCTGATTTATACACCGACCAACAGAGTTGCAACTGTTAGGAGGCCTATAGACTATGCCCACTAGTGACTGTTTCCCCTTATTATTCCTTATCTCCACCCAAACTGTTTCACTATCCTGATCCTTTGACCCAATATCATTTCTGACTATTGCAGTGATTCCATCCTTGATTAACATAGCAACCCCACCTCCCTTTCCTTCCTGTCTGTCCTTCCTAATTGTCGAATACCCTTGTATGTTTAGTTCCCAGTCATGATCATCTTGCAGCCATGTTTCCGTATTGGCCACCAGATCATACCCATGTGTAGTTATTTGTACCGTCAACTCATCTATTTTGTTACGAATGCTGCGTGCATTCAGGTAAAGAACTTTCAAATATGTTTTCTGACAATTTATTCCTGCTTTTACCCCCTTTACTACTTTACCATTATATATTCTGTCCCTTCCTGACATGCTCTGGTTTTTAATTCCCCCACTGCTACCTTGCTCTATTGCCTTCTCCGCTGTCATTTTTATTTTTCGCTTTCTTAAAACCGCCCCCCCACTAATTAGTTTAAAGCCCTCTCTACAGCCCTAGTTATTCGATTTGCCAGGACTCTAGTCCCAGCACTGGCCAAGTGAAGTCCGTCCCAACGGAACAGCTCTCTCCCGTCCCAGTACTGATGCCAGTGTCCCAAGAAGCAAAACCCATTTCTCCCACACCAGTCTTTGAGCCACGCATTTAACTCTCTAATTTTATTTACCCTAGCCAAATTTGCACGTGGCTCAGGTAGTAATCCAGAGATTATTACCCTTGTGGTTCTGCTTTTTAATTTGGCCCCTAGCTGCTCAAACTCCCTCAGCAGAAACTCTTTCCTTGTTCTATCTATGTCGTTGGTACCAACATGGACCACGACAACTGGAACCTCCCCCTCCCACTCCAAGTTTCTCTCCAGCCTGTTAGGAGATGCCCTTAACCCTGGCACCGGGCAGGCAACACAGCCTTCGGGACTCTCGCTCTCGGCTGCAAAGAACCCTATCTATCCCCCTAACGATACTATCCCCTACAACTACAACATTTCTTTTAACTCCCCCCACTTGAATGGCCCCCCACTCCACGGTGCTGTGGCCAGGTTGCTCATCCTCCCTGCAGTCCCTGTTCCCATCCTCACAGGGAGTAAGAGCCTTAAACCTGTTGGACAAGAGCAAGGGATGCGGCTCCTCCAACACTACCTCCTGGATCCCCGTACCTGCCTCACTTCTAGTCACACCATCCTGACCCTGGCCACAGACTACATCTGAATTAATTAATCTAATTGGTGTGACTACCTCCTGAAACACAGAGTCCAGGTAACTCTCCCCCTCCCTGATGTGTCTCAGTGTTTGAAGCTCGGACTCCAGCTCTTCAACACGGAGCCGGAATTCCTCGAGCAGCCAACACTTACTGCAAATGTGTAGTCTGTAGTCTGCTGTCTGTAGTCTGCTGTCTACAGTCTGTAGTTTGCTGTCTGTAGTCTGCTGTCTTCTGTCTGTGGTCTGCTGTCTGCAGTCTGTAGTCTGCTCTCTGTAGTCTGCTGTCTGTCGTCTGCTGTCTGTAGTTTGCAGTCTTCGGTCTGTGGTCTGCAGTCTGTTGTTTGTTGTTTGTTGTCTGTTGTCTGCAGTGTGTTGTCTGTTGTCTGCAGTCTGTTTGTTGTCTGTAGTCTGCTGTGTGCAGACTGCTGACTGTAGTCTGCTATCTGTAGGCTGTAGGCTGCAGTCTTTAGTCTGCAAACTGTTGTCTGTAGTCTGCAGTTTGTAGTGTGTAATCTGTAGTCTGCAACCTGTAGTTTGCAGTCTGGTATCTCTAGTCTGTAGTCTGCTGTCTGTAGTCTGCTGTCTGTAGCCTGCTGTCTGTAGTCTGGTGACTGTAGTCTGCTATCTGTACTCTGCTCTCTGCTGTCTGTAGTCTGAGTCTGCCATCTGCTGTCTGTAGTTTACTCTCTGCTGTCTACTGTCTGCAGTCTGCCATCTTTCGTCTGCTCTCTGTAGTCTGCTCTCTGTAGTCTGCTCTCTGTAGTCTGCTCTCTGTAGTCTGCTCTCTGTAGTCTGCTGTCTGTGGTCTGCTGTCTGTGGTCTGCGGTCTGTAGTCTGCAGTCTGTTTGTTGTTTGTTGTCTGTTGTCTGCAGTCTGCTGTTTGTTGTCTGTTGTCTGCCTTCTGTTTGTTGTCTGTAGTCTGTAGCCTGCTGTGTGCAGACTGCTGACTGTAGTCTGCAGTCTTTAGTCTGCAAACTGTAGTCTGTGGTCTGCAGTTTGTAGTGTGTAATCTGTAGTCTGCAGTCTGTAGTTTGCAGTCTGATGTCTCTAGTCTGTAGTCTGCTGTCTGTAGTCTGCAGTCTGTAGCCTGCAGTCTGTAGCCTGCAGTCTGTACTCTTCTGTCTGTAGTCTGCTGTCTGTAGTCTGCTGTCTGTAGTCTGCTGTCTGTGTTCTGTCTGTAGTCTGCTGTCTGTAGTCTGCCATCTGCTGTCTGTTGTCTGTCATCTGCTGTCTGTAGGCTGTAGTCTGCAATCTGCAGTCTGCTGTCTGAAGTCTGCTGTCTGAAGTCTGCAGTCTGCTGTCTGCAGTCTTCTGTCGGTAGTCTGCAGTCTGCAATCTGTAGTCTGCAATTTGTAGTCTGTAATCTTCAATCTGCAGTCTGTAGTTTGCAGTCTGGTGTCTCTAGTCTGTAGTCTGCTGTCTGTAGTCTGCTGTCTACAGTCTGTAGTCTGCTGTCTACAGTCTGTAGTCTGCTGTCTGTAGTCTGCTGTCTGCAGTCTGCTGTCTGTAGTCTGCTGTCTAATCTGCTGTCTGTAGTCTGCTGTCTGTAGTCTGCTGTCTACAGTCTGTAGTCTGCTCTCTGTAGTCTGCTGTCTATAGTCTGTAGTCTGCTGTCTGTAGTCTGCAGTCTGCTGTCTGTAGTCTGCTGTCTGTAGTCTGCTGTCTGTAGTCTGCTGTCTGTAGGCTGCTGTCTGTAGTTTGCAGTCTTCAGTCTGTTTGTTGTTTGTTTGTTTTCTGTTGTCTGCAGTGTGTTGTCTGTAGTCTGCAGTCTGTTTGTTGCCTGTAGTCTGCTGTGCGCAGACTGCTGACTGTAGTCTGCTATCTGTAGGCTGTAGTCTGCAGTCTTTAGTCTGCAAACTGTCATCTGCAGTTTGTAGTGTGTAATCTGTAGTCTGCAGCCTGTGGGTTTCAGTCTGGTATCTCTAGTCTGTAGTCAGCTGTCTGTAGTCTGGTGACTGTTGTTAGAGCCGTGTGTTAATGGAGACACGGAATGCAGGAGTTGATTTAACAAGTCTTTACTGAACAAAGTCTGGAAGTGAACTAACTACACAAGACGCTATACAGGCTTATATACCCGAGTGGTCACTACTGGTACTACAGTATACAGGGGCTTCAAAAACATAGTTCCTCTTAAAGGTACATACACTACAATTCCTCCCCTTTTAGATAAATAGTACATAACATTTTAAGTAATCATTAAATAACATTTTTACAAGAACAATAATATACACATTTGCTGAAGTTAATCAATTACAAATTCAGTCTCTCTGGAGGCTTCCTGACTCGGTCCGGATAACGCCTCGGTGGTGTAGTAGGTTCTTTTGGCAAGGTCGATTTGGCTTCAATGCCAGTGTCGGGTTCATCTGGTTCCAGTATCACCGGAGTGGTGGTAGATACTATGGGTATCTCTGCTTCATCACTAGGCGTATAGAGTTGTGGTGTAGGTTGTCCTTTTTCGGATGACTCTATGATCTGGTCAGCATGGCACCTTATTATGCTTTCTCCAATGTCCACGGTATACATCAGCGGTTCTAGTCGTGTGCAAATTGTTCCAGGCTGCCATTTCTTGGTACGGTAGTCCCGGGCCAAAACTGGTTGACCTATCTGGAAGGTTCTAGTTGGCCTTTCATTCATGCTTTGAAATTGCCGGTTCTCTACGGCTCTTCTGACGTTTGGCTCGATCAAATCCAGCCGGCATCTTGGGCTTCTATTGAAAAACATCATGGCGGGGGTTTGGTTTGTAACCACATGTGTTGCATTCCTGTATGCAAACAAGAAGTTATCTACCTTATGTTGTAGATTTATGTCTTCATTACCCATGGCCTTTATGGCCTTCTTGAAGGTCTGGACAAACCTTTCAGCCAATCCATTGGTGGCGGGATGGTATGGGGCGGACGTGTAGTGCTTAACCCCATTGTTTTTTAAGAACTTCCTGAATTCTTCGGATACAAATTGCGGTCCATTATCAGAACAGATCTGTTCAGGCAGCCCATTCCTGGCGAATATGGTCCTTAATACTGAGATGGTTTTTTCCGTGGTGGTGGAGGACATCTTCATTACCTCCGGCCACTTGGAGTGTGCATCCACCGCGATTAAGAACATTAAGTCCATAAATGGACCAGCAAAGTCGATATGTACCCTTTGCCATGGAGATGAGGGCCACTCCCATGGATGTAGAGGGGCTTGTGGTGGGGCGTTTTGGACCTTCTGGCATCCTAGACAGCCCTTGGTCATTTCTTCGATGTCTCCATTGATACCTGGCCATCACACAAACGCTCTGGCTAAGTTCTTCATTTTCACTCCGCCCAGATGCCCCTCGTGAAGCTCCTTTAGCACTCTATCCTCGAGTTTGGGTGGAATCACCACTCTGGATCCACACATCAAGGTTCCTCGGCGCACTGACAGCTGTTCTCTTCTTTGCGAGAATGCTGGCAACAGTGGTTCGCCATGTGCTGGCCATCCCTTCACCGTTAAATCGTAGACTCGTGAGAGAGTCGGGTCATTTTGCGTTTCCTTTTCAATGGTAGAATTTGTCACCGGTAGACATTCCACTGTGGTCGAGTGGAACATCTCCACTGGGTCCACTGTAGGCGCCTCTTCCACCGTTGGCAACGGTAGGCGCGATAACCCATCAGCATTCCCATGCTGTTTTGTTCCTTTGTATTCTATGTCATATTGGTGTGCCCCTAGGAAAAGGGACCACCTCTGTAGCCTTTGCGCTGTCATAATGGGAACGCCCTTTTTAGGGTTGAATATGGAGACGAGGAGTTGCTGGTCAGTCAACAAGGTAAATTTTTGTCCGTGTAGGTAATGGTTGAATTTCTTCACCCCCCACACCAGGCTGAGTGCCTCCCTGTCGATCTGGGCATAGTTACGCTCAGCTGAGTTCAATGAGCGTGACGCAAAAGCTATCGGTCGCTCCGAGCCATCGGGGAATCTATGCGATAATACCGCTCCCACGCCGTAAGGGGATGCATCGCACGCCAGTCTGATTGGCAGTGATGGGTTGTAATGAGCCAACACTTCCCTGGACGTGATCAAGCCTTTGCATTTATGGAAGGCACGTTTACAGTCTTCGCTCCATTTCCAAACTACTCCCGTTTGTAGCAGTGCGTTAAGAGGGTGCAGAACCGTCGACAAGTTTGGTAAAAATTTATGATAGTAATTTACTAATCCCAGGAACGACCTTAATTGTGAGACATTTTCAGGCGCTGGGGCCTTTACGACCGCTTCAATTTTTTCAGGTGACTAATGCAACCCTTCTTCGTTAATGACATGGCCACAATATGATATTTGTTTCTGGAAAAATTCGCACTTGGGGCGATTTGCTCATAGGCCCTGTTCTCTCAGCCTCGTGAGCACCTGCTCCAAGTTGGCAAGGTGCTCGTTGTCGTTTTCTCCTGTTACAAGGATGTCGTCTAGGTAGCATTGAGTCCCCGGAATCCCTTGCAGGACTTGCTCCATAGCTCTTTGCCAGATAGCCGGAGCTGATGCCATTCCGAAAACCAGTCGATTGTACTGGTACAGGCCTTTGTGTGTGTTTATCGTGAGATACTTTTTAGAGGCCTCTTCAACCTCCATCTGTAGATATGCCTGTGCTAAGTCAATCTTGGTGAAACGTTTCCCTCCGGATAGTGAGGCGAAAATATCTTCTATCCTCGGAAGAGGATTCTGTACCGTGTGAAGAACCGGGTTTACAGTCACCTTGAAGTCCCCACAGATGCAAACTTTTCTCTGTTCTTCAGATTTATCATTATTCAACGTTTTCTTCATGACCGGGACGATGGGTGTTGCCCACTCGCTCCAATCTACCTTGGATAACACGCCTGCTTTTTCCAAATTCTCCAGCTCTGCTTCGACGGCTGGACGAATTGCGTATGGCACCGGCCTTGCCTTATAAAACTTGGGAATTGCCGCATCTTCCACTTTTATTGAGGCGGTGGCGCCTTTCAGGGTTCCTAGTTCCTGTTGAAACACTTCACAGAAATCACAGAAACCCCACAATGCAGATAGAGGCCATTTCGGCCCATCGAGCCTGCACCAACACATATCCCACCCGATCCCTGTAACCCCTACACCAACACATATCCCACCCTATCCCCGTAACCCCATGTATTTAATCCCCCTAACACTAAGGGTCAATTTATCATAGCCAATCAACCTAACCCGCACATCTTTGGACTGTGGGAGGAAACCGGAGCACCCGGAGGAAACCCACGCAAACACGGGGAGAATGTGCAAACTCCACACAGACAGTCACCCGAGGCGTTAGCCAAGATTTCTTTTAATCGTCCAGGTATGACGTCATCATTTTTTTCTTACTGGTCACCGTCAGTGCCTGAATGGAGTGCCAGTCTAAACGTATCTTTCTGATCCATTCACGTCCCAACAACGGTGGACCACCATCTTGCAGAACGTATAAATACAACTTCTGTATTTCCTTGCCGTTGTATACAACAGGCACCCTTATTTTCCCTCTGGGGTATACTTTCTGCCCCGTATATGTCTTCAAGATAATGGATGTGTCTTTCAAAGGTATATGCGGAAATAGCCGCTCGTAATACCGTCGACTCATGACGGTCAGAGCTGATCCTGTATCTAGCTCCATTTTGACTGGGGACCCCGCTATCATGAGGGTAACCCAAATGGTCTGGTAATCTTCTTTGGCAATTACATTATGTAATTTGAGACAGCTTAGTCACTTGTTTCCGGAGTCACTATCGCTCTTCTGGTCTTCGGAGCTACTGTCCGTCATCATTTGTACCTTTCTGTACTTTTCCTTATTGACCTTTTTACTGTCAGCGGATTTCTTTCCAGATCTGCATACACGTGCAATGTGTCCCATCTTTCCGCATTGCCTGCATGCTTTGTCCTTGAACCAGCAGTCTTTCTGGTCATGGGTGGATCTGCCGCAGCGATAACATCTCTCGAAACCCCGTGTCATTTCATGGGTGCCGAAGTCCTGTGGCTTTTGCTGTATCTCTGCAGCTCCTCTTGCTGCTGCTTCGTATGATACAGCCACACTGAAAGCCTTGTCCAGTGTCAAATCTTTCTCAGAAAGTAGTCTTTTCTGTGTTCCTTCGCTTAGGAGACCGCAGATGAATTTGTCTCGTAGAGAATCTGCCAGTCCTGCCCCGAATTGGCAGTGTTTTGACAGCTTTCGTAATTCGGTGAGGTAATCAGCGTTACTTTCATTCTTGTGCTGATTCCTCCTGAAGAAGTTGAATCGTTCCGCTATCAGCAGCGGTGTTGGGTTTAAGTGCTCCTGTAAGGTATCAACAATCTCCTTAAAATTCTTGTCCATCGGTTTGGCTGGAGTGATCAAGTTTCGTAACAGCCCGTATGTCCTTGCGCCCATCAGATTTAGAAGTACCGATGCCTTTTTATCATCCGCTACTTCATTCACCTTGCAATATACCTCTACTCTTTCCACATATGTGGTCCAATCTTCTATATCACTATCGAAAGCAGTAATATTGCCAGTCTTCGGCATCTTGAAAATCTAAAATGGCGCTTCCCGCGCTTTTCCTCCATCCCCGATGGATCAAAATGGCGCCTCCCACGCTTTTCTTTCTTCCCCGCCGAGTTAAGATGGCGCCTCCCGTGCTTTCCCGCCGCTGCCGTTGCTGCCAACGCTGTTCTCCACGGTTCCTGTTGCGACCTGCAGCTTTTCGCAGTATTTCTATTTTTTTTTTTATATATCGCTTCAGTAGTTTCTCTGTTACTTGGAGAACCGTTCCCATCGTGGAGCGGACCCTCTGGGACTTTCCCCTCCCTCTGCTCGGTCTGAACGCTGACCTGCTTTGCAGCACCGGCCGCGCCCTGAGTGCTCCACCCTCTCTCTCTCTTTGCTTCTGCTTCCCGACTCGCTGCCCGGCCCCGTTGCAGAGCCACCTGATCGAGCTTTAGCCCTCCGCAGCCCAGGAAGGATCAGTGCACTACCTGCCACCAGCCCGTCTAGCTGGTGAAACCACAGTTCTTTCTTTCTTTTTCCTTGCTTCTGGCTTCGACCTTCGTCTGAGGAATCGATCTCCTTGAGGTGCTGCCGAATTGCAGGTAAGTTCATTTCTAACTCGTCGCCACTGTTAGATCCGTGTGTTAATGGAGACAGGGAATGCAGGAGTTGATTTAACAAGTGTTTACTGAACAAAGTCTGGAGGTGAACTAACTACACAAGATGCTATACAGGCTTATATACCCGAGTGGTCACTACTGGTACTACAGTATACAGGGGCTTCAAAAACATAGTTCCTCTTAAAGGTACATACACGACAACTGTAGTCTGCTATCTGTACTCGGTACTCTGCTCTCTGCTGTCTGCATTCTGCTGTCTGTAGTCTGAGTCTGCCATCTGCTGTCTGTAGTGTACTCTCTTCTGTCTGCTGTCTACTGTCTGCAGTCTGCCACCTTTAGTCTGCTCTCTGTAGTCTGCTCTCTGCAGTCTGCTCTCTAGTCTGCGGTCTGTAGTCTGCAGTCTGTTTGTTGTCTGTTGTCTGTCGTCTGCTGTCTGAAGACTGCAGTCTGTTGTCTGCAGTCTTGTGTCTATAGTCTGGAGTCTGCAGTTTGTAGTCTGATGTCTGTAGTCAGCTGCCAGCTGTCTGTAGTCTGCTGTCTACAGTCTCTAGTCTGTGGTCTGTAGTCTGCAGTCTGTTTGTTGTCTGTTGTCTGCAGTCTGCTGTTTGTTCTCTGTAGTCTGCCTTCTGTTTGTTGTCTGTAGTCTGTAGCCTGCTGTGTGCAGACTGCTGACTGTAGTCAGCTATCTGTAGTCTGCAGTCTTTTGTCTGCAAACTGTAGTCTGTAGTCTGCAGTTTATAGTGTGTAATCTGTAGTCTGCAGTCTGTAGTCTGCAGTCTGGTGTCTCTAGTCTGTAGCCTGCAGTCTGTAGCCTGCAGTCTGTAGCCTGCAGTCTGTAGTCTTCTGTCTGTAGTTTGCTGTCTGTAGTCTGTAGTCTGTGTTCTGTCTGTAGTCTGCTGTCTGTAGTCTGCCCTCTGTCTGTTTGTTGTCTGTAGTCTGCTGTCTGTAGGCTGTAGTCTGCAATCTGCAGTCTGCTGTCTGTAGTCTGCAGTCTGTTTGTTGTCTGTTGTCTGTTGTCTGTCGTCTGCTGTCTGAAGACTGCAGTCTGTTGTCTGCAGTCTTGTGTCTATAGTCTGGAGTCTGCAGTTTGTAGTCTGATGTCTGTAGTCAGCTGCCAGCTGTCTGTAGTCTGCTGTCTACAGTCTCTAGTCTGTGGTCTGTAGTCTGCAGTCTGTTTGTTGTCTGTTGTCTGCAGTCTGCTGTTTGTTCTCTGTAGTCTGCCTTCTGTTTGTTGTCTGTAGTCTGTAGCCTGCTGTGTGCAGACTGCTGACTGTAGTCAGCTATCTGTAGGCTGTAGTCTGCAGTCTTTTGTCTGCAAACTGTAGTCTGTAGTCTGCAGTTTATAGTGTGTAATCTGTAGTCTGCAGTCTGTAGTCTGCAGTCTGGTGTCTCTAGTTTGTAGCCTGCAGTCTATAGCCTGCAGTCTGTAGCCTGCAGTCTGTAGCCTGCAGTCTGTAGTCTTCTGTCTGTAGTTTGCTGTCTGTAGTCTGTAGTCTGTGTTCTGTCTGTAGTCTGCTGTCTGTAGTCTGCCCTCTGCTGTCTGTTTGTTGTCTGTAGTCTGCTGTCTGTAGGCTGTAGTCTGCAATCTGCAGTCTGCTGTCTGTAGTCTGCAGTCTGTAACCGGCAGTCTGTAGTCTGCTGTCTGCAGTCTGCTGTCTGCCGTCTGCTGTCTGCAGTCTGTAGGCTGTAGTCTGCAATCTGCAGTCTGCTGTCTGTAGCCTGCAGTCTGTAACCGGCAGTCTGTAGTCTGTAGTCTGTAGTCTGCTGTCTGTAGTCTGCTGTCTGTAGTCTGCTGTCTGCAGTTTGCTGTCTGCAGTCCGCAGTCCGCAGTCTGCAGTCCGCAGTCTCCTGTCCGCAGTCTCCTGTCCGCAGTCTCCTGTCCGCAGTCTCCTGTCCGCAGTCTCCTGTCCGCAGTCTCCTGTCCGCAGTCTGCTGCCCGCTCTCTGTAGTCTGCTGTCCGTAGTCTGCTGTCCGTAGTCTGCTGTCCGTAGTCTGCTGTCCGTAGTCTGCTGTCCGTATTCTGCTGTCCGTATTCTGCTGTCCGTAGTCTGCTGTCCGTAGTCTGCTGTCCGTAGTCTGCTGCCCGTAGTCTGCTGCCCGTAGTCTGCTGCCCGTAGTCTGCTGCCCGTAGTCTGCTGCCCGTAGTCTGCTGCCCGTAGTCTGCTGTCCGTAGTCTGCTGTCCGTAGTCGGCTGTCCTTAGGCTGCTGTCTGTAGTCTGCAGTCTGTAGTCTGCTGTCTGTAGTTTGCAGTCTTCGGTCTGCAGTCTGAAGTCTGTTGTTTGTTGTTTGTTTTCTGTTGTCTGCAGTGTGTTGTCTGTTGCCTGTAGTCTGCAGTCTGTTTGTTGTCTGTAGTCTGCTGTGTGCAGACTGCTGACTGTAGTCTGCTATCTGTAGTCTGCAGTCTTTAGTCTGCAAACTGTAGTCTGTAGTCTGCAGTTTGTAGTGTGTAATCTGTAGTCTGCAGCCTGTAGTTTTCAGTCTGGAATCTCTAGTCTGTAGTCTGCTGTCTGTAGTCTGCTGTCTGTAGTCTGGTGACTGTAGTCTGCTATCTGTACTCTGTACTCTGCTCTCTGCTATCTGCATTCTGCTGTCTGAGTCTGCCATCTGCTGTCTGTAGTCTACTCTCTGTCTGCTGTCTACTGACTGCAGTCTGCCATCTTTAGTCTGTAGTCTGCTCTCTGTAGTCTGCTGTCTGTAGTCTGCAGTCTGAGGTCTGTAGTCTGCAGTCTGTTTGTTGTTTGTTGTCTGTTGTCTGTAGTCTGCCTTCTGTTTGTTGTCTGTAGTCTGTAGCCTACTGTGTGCAGACTGCTGACTGTAGTCTGCTATCTGTAGGCTGTAGTCTGCAGTCTTTAGTCTGCAAACTGTAGTCTGCAGTTTGTAGTGTGTAATCTGAAGTCTGCAGTCTGTAGTTTGCAGTCTGGTGTCTCTAGTCTGCTGTCTGTAGTCTGCTGTCTGTAGCCTGCAGTCTGTAGCCTGCAGCCTGCAGTCTGTAGTCTGCTGTCTGTAGTCTTCTGTCTGTAGTCTTCTGTCTGTAGTCTGCTGTCTGTAGTCTGCTGTCTTTAGTCTGCCATCTGCTGTCTGTTTGTTGTCTGCTGTCTGTAGTCTGCAGTCTGCTGTCTGTAGTCTGCAGTCTGTAACCGGCAGTCTGTAGTCTGCTGTCTGCAGCCTGCTGTCTGCAGTCTGCTGTCTGTAGTCTGCTGTCTGTAGTTTGTTGTCTGTTTGTTGTCTGCAGTCTGTTTGTTGTCTGTAGTCTGCTGTGTGCAGACTGCTGACTGTAGTCTGCTATCTGTAGGCTGTAGTCTGCAGTCTTTAGTCTGCAAACTGTAGTCTGCAGTTTGTAGTGTGTAATCTGTAGTCTGCAGCCTGTAGGTTTCAGTCTGGTATCTCTAGTCTGCTGTCTGTAGTCTGCTGTCTGTAGTCTGGTCACTGTAGTCTGCTATCTGTACTCTGTACTCTGCTCTCTTGTCTGCATTCTGCTGTCTGTAGTCTGCCATCTGCTGTCTGTAGTCTACTCTCTGCTGTCTGCTGTCTACTGTCTGCAGTCTGCCATCTTTAGTCTGCTCTCTGTAGTCTGTAGTCTGCAGTCTGTGGTCTGTAGTCTGCAGTCTGTTTGTTGTTTGTTGTCTGTTGTCTGCAGTCTGCTGTTGTCTGTAGTCTGCTGTCTGAAGACTGCTGTCTGCAGTCTGTTATCTGCAGTCTGCTGTCTGCTGTCTGCAGTCTTGTGTCTATAGTCTGGAGTCTGCAGTTTGTATTCTGATGTCTGTAGTCAGCTGTTTGCTGTCTGTAGTCTGCTGTCTACAGTCTCTAGTCTGCTGTCTGTAGTCTGCAGTCTGTAGTCTGCTGTCTACAGTCTCTAGTCTGCTGTCTGTGGTCTGTAGTCTGCAGTCTGTTTGTTGTCTGTTGTCTGCAGTCTGCTGTTTGTTGTCTGTAGTCTGCCTTCTGTTTGTTGTCTGTAGTCTGTAGCCTGCTGTGTGCAGACTGCTGACTGTAGTCTGCTATCTGTAGGCTGTAGTCTAGTCTGCAAACTGTAGTCTGTAGTCTGCAGTTTGTAGTGTGTAATCTGTAGTCTGTAGTTTGCAGTCTGGTGTCTCTAGTCTGTAGCCTGCAGTCTGTAGCCTGCAGTCTGTAGTCTTCTGTCTGTAGTCTTCTGTCTGTAGTCTTCTGTCTGTAGTGTGCTGTCTGTAGTGTGCTGTCTGTAGTCTGCCATCTGCTGTCTGTTTGTTGTCTGTAGTCTGCTGTCTGTAGGCTGTAGTCTGCAATCTGCAGTCTGCTGTCTGTAGTCTGCAGTCTGTAACCGGCAGTCTGCAGTCTGCTGTCTGCAGTCTGCGGTCTTCTGTCTGCTGTCTTCTGTCTGTTGTCTGCTGTCTGTAGTCTGCTGTCTGTAGTCTGCTGTCTGCTGTCTGTAGTCTGCTGTCTGTAGTCTGCTGTCTGTAGTCTGCTGTCTGTAGTCTGCTGTCTGTAGTCTTCTGTCTGTAGTCTGCTGTCTGTAGTCTGATGTCTGTAGTCTGCTGTCTGTAATCTGCTGTCTGTAGTCTGCTGTCTTTAGGCTGCTGTCTGTAGGCTGCTATCTGTAGTCTGCTGTCTGTAGTTTGCAGTCTTCAGCCTGCAGTCTGAAGTCTGTTGTTTGTTGTTTGTTTCTGTTGTCTGCAGTGTGTTGTCTGTTGTCTGTAGTCTGCAGTCTGTTTGTTGTCTGTAGTCTGCTGTGTGCAGACTGCTGACTGTAGTCTGCTATCTGTAGGCTGTAGTCTGCAGTCTTTAGCCTGCAAACTGTAGCCTGTAGTCTGCAGTTTGTAGTGTGTAATCTGTAGTCTGCAGCCTGTAGTTTTCAGTCTGGAATCTCTAGTCTGTAGTCTGCTGTCTGTAGTCTGCTGTCTGTAGTCTGGTGACTGTAGTCTGCTATCTGTACTCTGTACTCTGCTCTCTGCTATCTGCATTCTGCTGTCTGTAGTCTGAGTCTGCCATCTGCTGTCTGTAGTCTACTCTCTGCTGTCTGCTGTCTACTGTCTGCAGTCTGCCATCTGCAGTCTGCCATCTGCAGTCTGCTGTCTGTAGTCTGCTGTCTGTAACCGGCAGTCTGCTGTCTGCTGTCAGTAGCCTGCAGTCTGTGGTCTGTAGTCTGCAATCTGTTTGTTGTTGTCTGTTGTCTGCAGTCTGCTGTTTGTTGTTTGTAGTCTGCCTTCTGTTTGTTGTCTGTAGTCTGTAGCCTGCTGTGTGCAGACTGCTGACTGTAGTCTGCTATCTGTAGGCTGTAGTCTGCAGTCTTTAGTCTGCAAACTGTAGTCTGTAGTCTGCAGTTTGTAGTGTGTAATCTGTAGTCTGCAGTCTGTAGTTTGCAGTCTGGTGTCTCTATTCCATAGTCTGCTGTCTGTAGCCTGCAGTCTGTAGCCTGCAGTCTGTAGCCTGCAGTCTGCTGTCTGTTCTCTGTAGTCTGCTGTCTGCAGTCTGCTTTCTGTAGTCTGCTGTCTGCTCTCATTCTTCTAAACTCTAGCGAGTATAAGCCTAATCGACCCAATCTCACTTCATACATCATTCCTGCCATCCTAGGTATCATTCTGGTGAATCTTTGCTGCACTCTCTCCATGGCAAGAATATTCTTCCTCAGATAAGGCGACCAAAACTGCACACAATCCTCAAGGTGTGGTCTCACCAAGGCCCTGTACAACTGCAGCAAGACATCCTTGTTCCTGTACTCAAACCCTCTCGCTATGAAGGCCAACATACCATTTGCCTTCTTAACCGCCTGCTGCACCTGCATGCTTACCTTCAGCGACTGGTGCACAAGGACACCCAGGTCTCGTTGCACTTCCCCTTTTCCCAATCTATTGCTGTTCAGATAATAACCTGCCTTCCTGTTTTTGCCACCGAAGTGGATAACCTCGCATTTATCCACATTATACTGCATTTGCTATGCATCTGCCCAATCACCCAACCTGTCCAAATCGTACTGGAGTTTCTCTGCATCCTCCTCACAGCACACACGCTCACCCAGCTTTGTGTCATCTGCAAACTTGGAGATATTACATCTAGTTCCCTCGTCTAGATCATTAATATATATTGTGAATAGCTGGGGTCCTAGCACCGATCCCTGCAGTACCCCACTAGTCACTGCCTGTCACTGTGTCTGGTGCCTGTAGTCTGCTGTCTGTAGTCTGTAGTCTGTCTGCTGTCTGTAGCCTGCTGTCTGTAGCCTGCTGTCTGTAGCCTGCTGTCTGTAGTCTGCTGTCTGCTGCCTGTAGTCTGCTGTCTGTAGTCTGCTGTCTATAGTCTGCTGTCTGTATTCTGCTGTCTGCCATCTGTTGTTTGTTGTCTGTAGTCTGCTGTGTGCCGCCTGCTGACTGCAGTCTGCTGTCTGTAGGCTGTAGTCTACTGTCTGTTTTCTGCTGTCTGTGTTCTGCTGTCTGTAGTCTGCAGTCTGTAACCTGCAGTCTCTAGTCTGCAGTCTCTAGTCTGCAATCTGTAGTTTGCAGTCTGTAGTTTGCAGTCTGCAGTCTGTAGTCTGCTATCTGTAGACTGTAGTCTGTAGTTTTCTGTGTGTACTTTGCCATCTGTAGTCTGTTGTCTGCAGTCTGTTCTTTGTTGTCTTGTCTGTAGTCTGCTGTGTGCAGACTGCTGTCTGTAGTCTGCTGTCTGTAGGCTGTAGTCTGCAGACTTTAGTCTGCAGTCTGCAATCGGTAGTCTGCAGTTTGTAGTCTGTAATCTTAATCTGCAGTCTGTAGTTTGCAGTCTGTAGTTTGCAGTCTGCAGTCTGGTGTCTCTAGTCTGTAGTCTGCTGTCTGTAGTCTGCTGTCTGTAGTCTGATGACTGTAGTCTGCTGTCTGTAGCCTGCAGTCTGTAGTCTACTGTCTGCCGTCTGATGTCTGCAGTCTGCTGTCTGTAGTCTGCAGTCTGCTGTCTGTAGTCTGCTGCCTGTAGTCTGCGGTCTGTATTCTGCTGTCTGCCGTCTGCCATCTGTTGTTTGTTGTCTGTAGTCTGCTGTGTGCCATCTGCTGTCTGTAGGCTGTAGTCTGTAGTCTTTAGTCTGCGTCTGCAGTCTGTAGTCTGTAGTTTGCAGTCCACAGTCTGTAGTCTGCCGTCTGTAGTCTGTAGACTGTAGTCTGTAGTTTGCTGTTTGTACTTTGCCATCTGTAGTCTGCTGTCTGCAGCCTGCTGTCTGTAATCTTCTGCCTGTAGTCTGCTGTCTGTAGTCTGCTGTCTGTAATCTGCTGTCTGTAGTCTGCTGTCTGTAGTCTGCTGTCTACAGTCTGCTGTCTGTAGTCTGCTGTCTATATTCTGCAGTCTGCTGTCTGTAGTCTGATGTCTGTAGTCTGCTGTCTGTAGTCTGCTTTCTGCAGTCTGCTGTCTGCAGTCGGTAGGCTGTAGTCTGTAGTCTGCAGTCTGTAGTCTGTAATCATTAGCTTGCAGTCTGTAGTTTGCAGTCTGGTGTCTCTAGTCTGTAGTCTGCTGTCTCTAGTCTGCTGTCTCTAGTCTGTAGTCTGCTATCTGTAGGCTGTAGTCTGCAGGCTTTAGTCTGCAATCTGCAGTCTGCTGTCTGTAGTCTGCAGTCTGTAACCTGCAGTCTGTAGTCTGCAATCTGTAGCCTGTAGTCTGCAGTCTGTAGTTTGCAGTCTGTAGTTTGCAGTCTGTTGTCTCTAGTCTGCTGTCTGTAGTCTGCAATCTGTAGTCTATAGTCTGTAGTCTGCTGTCTGTTGTCTGCAGTCTGCCATCCCTAGTCTGTCTGCTGTTTGTTATCTGCAGTCTGCTGTCTGTAGTCAGCTGTCTGCTGTCTGTTCTCTGTAGTCTGCTGTCTGTAGCCTGCTTTCTGTAGTCTGCTGTCTGCTCTCATTCTTCTAAACTCTAGGGAATATAAGCCTAATCGACCCAATCTCACTTCATACATCATTCCTGCCATCCTAGGTATCATTCTGGTGAATCTTCGCTGCACTCTCTCCATGGCAAGAATATCCTTCCTCAGATAAGGCGACCAAAACTGCACACAATACTAAAGATGTGGTCTCACCAAGGCCCTGTACAACTGCAGCAAGACATCCTTGTTCCTGTACTCGAATCCTCTCGCTATGCAGGCCAATATACATTTGCCTTCTTAACTGCCTGCTGCACCTGCATGCTTACCTTCAGCGACTGGTGCACAAGGACACCCAGGTCTCGTTGCACTTCCCCTTTTCCCAATCTATTGCCGTTCAGATAATAATCTGTCTTCCTGTTTTTGCCACCGAAGTGGATAACCTCGCATTTATCCACATGATACTGCATTTGCCATGCATCTGCCCAATCACCCAACCTGCCCAAATCGTACTTGGGTTTCTCTGCATCCTCCTCACAGCACACATGCCCACCCAACTTTGTGTCATCTGCAAACTTGGAGATATTACATCTAGTTCCCTCGTCTAGATCATTAATATATATTACATAAGAACATAAGAACATAAGAAATAGGAGCAGGAGTAGGCCAATCGGCCCCTCGAGCCTGCTCCGCCATTCAATAAGATCATGGCTGATCTGATCCTAACCGCCAATCCACTATCACAGAACCATCTCCTGAATCTAACAGAATTAGACACACGAAATAGGAGCAGGATCAGGCTACACGGCCCCTGGGCCCGCTCCGCTACCCACAGGGCCATGACCGATCCGAATCTAGACTCATGTCCAAATTCCTGCCCGCTCCCCGTAACCCTTAATTCCCTTTACTTCTAGGAAACTGTCCATCTCTGCTTTAAATTTATGTAATGATGTAGCTTCTACAGCTTTTTGGGGCAGCATATTCCATGGACCTACCACCCTCTGAGTGAAGTAGTTCCTCCTCATCTCAGTTTTGAAAGAGCAGGCCCTTATTCTAAGACTATGCCCCCTAGTTCTAGTTTCACCCATCATCGGGAACATCCTCCCCGCATCCACCCGATCAAACCCCTTCACAATCTTATATGTTTCAATAAGATCGCCTCTCATTCTTCTGAACTCCAATGAGTAGAGTCCCAATCTACTCAACCTCTCCTCATCCCCGGGATTAACCGAGTGAACCTTCTTTGTACTGACTCGAGAGCAAGTATGTCCTTTCTTAAGTATGGACACCAAAACTGTACGCAGTATTCCAGGTGCGGTCTCACCAATACCTTGTACAACTGAAGCAATACCTCCCTATTTTTATATTCTATCCCCCTAGCAATGAAAGCCAACATTCCATTGGCCTTCTTAATCACTTGCTGCACCTGCATACTAACCTTTTGAGTTTCGTGCACCAGGACCCCCAGATCCCTTTGTACTTCAGTACTTTCCAGTTTCTTGCCATTAAGATAATAACTTGCGCTACGATTTTTCCTGCCAAAGTGCATAACCTCACACTTTCCAGTATTGTATTCCATCTGCCAAATCTCTGCCCACTTACTTAGCCTGTCTATGTCCCCTTGCAGGTTTTTTATGTCCTCCTCACTCACTACTTTCCCTCCCATCTTAGTATCATCTGCAAACTTTGATATGTTACACTCGGCCCCCTCCTCCAAATGGTTAATATAGATTGTAAAGAGTTGGGGACCCAGCACTGACCCCTGCAGAACACCACTAGTTACTGATTGCCAGTCTGAGAATGAACCATTTATCCCAACGCTCTGCCTTCTGTTAGATAGCCTATCCTCTATCCATGCCAGAATATTACCCCCAATCCCGTGATTTTTTATCTTAAGCAATAATCTTTTGTGTGGCACCTTGTCAAATGCCTTTTGGAAGTCTAAATACACTACGTCCACTGGTTCCCCTTTATCCACCCTATATGTTACTTCCTCAAAGAACTCCAGCAAATTTGTCAAACATGACTTCCCCTTCATAAAACCATGCTGACTTTGTCCTATTAAATTATGATTATCCAAATGTCCTGTTACTGTCTCCTTAATAATGTACTCCAAAATTTTACCTACCACAGATGTTAGGCTAACCGGTCTATAGTTTCCAGCCTTCTGTCTACTGCCCTTTTTAAATAAGGGTGTTATATTAGCAGTTTTCCAGTCTGCCGGGACCTTTGCCGAGTCCAGGGAGTTTTGGAAAATTATTACCAATGCATCCACAATCCCTACCGCCACTTCCCTCAAGACCCTAGGATGTAAGCCATCAGGTCCAGGTCATTTATCCGCCTTGAGTCCCATTATTTTACCGAGTACCACTTCCTTAGTGATTTTGATCGTGTTTAGCTCCTCCCCCCCCTTTAGCCCCCTGTTTGTCCAGTGTTGGGATATTCTTAGTGTCTTCTACTGTAAAGACTGATATAAAATATTCATTCAGTGTTTTTGCCATCTCCATATTTCCCACCATTAATTTCCCGGTCTCATCCTCTAAGGGACCAACATTTACTTTAGCCACCCTTTTTCTTTTTATATAACTATAAAAACTCTTACTATCTGTTTTTATATTTTTTGCTAATTTACTTTCATAATCTATCTTCCCTTTCTTAATCAATCTTTTTGTTATTTTTTGCTGTCTTTTAAAGTTTTCCCAATCCTCTATCCTCCCACTAGATTTGGCTACCTTATATGCCCTTTTTAGTCGAATACTATCCTAAATTTCTTTACTTAGCCACGGATGGCTGTCTTTTCTTTTACACCCTTTTCTTCTCAGTGGAATATATTTTTTTTGGAAGTTGTAAAATAACTCCTTAAATGTACACCACTGATCATGTATCGTCTTACCCTTTAATCTATTTTCCCAATCCACTCTACTCAATTCCGCTCTCATACCTTCATAGTCTCCTTTATTCAAGCTTAGCACGCTTGTTTGAGATCCAACCTTCTCACCCTCTAATTGAATATGGAATTCAACCATGTTATGGTCACTCATTCCAAGGGGATCCTTTACTAGGACATTTTTAATTAATCCTGTCTTGTTACACAGGATTAAGGTTGCTTGCCCCCTGGTCGGTTCAGTTACATACTGCTCAAGAATTATGAATAGCTGGGGTCCTAACACCGATCCCCGCAGTACCCCACTAGTCACTGCCTGTCACTGTGTCTGGTGTCTCTAGTCTGTAGTCTGCTGTCTGTAGTCTGCTGTCTGTAGTCTGGTGACTGTAGGCTGCTGTCTGTAGGCTGCTGTCTGTAGTCTGCTGTCTGTAGTCTGGTTACTGTAGCCTGCTGTCTGTAGCCTGCTGTCTGTAGTCTACTGTCTGCAGTCTGTTGTCTGCAGTCTACTGTCTGCAGTCTGTTGTCTGTAGTCTGCTGTCTGTAGTCTGCTGTCTATAGTCTGCTGTCTGTAGTCTGCTGTCTGTATTCTGCTGTCTGCCATCTGCCATCTGTTGTTTGTTGTCTGTAGTCTGCTGTGTGCCGTCTGCAGTCTGCTGTCTGTAGGCTGTAGTCTGCTGTCTGTGTTCTGCAGTCTGTAACCTGCAGTCTCTAGTCTGCAGTCTGTAGTCTGCAATCTGTATTTTGCAGTCTGTAGTTTGCAGTCTGTAGTTTGCAGTCTGTAGTTTGCAGTCTGTAGTTTGCAGTCTGTAGTCTGCTGTCTGTAGTCTGTAGACTGTAGTCTGGAGTTTTCTGTGTGTACTTTTCCATCTATAGTCTTCCATCTATAGTCTGTTGTCTGCAGTCTGTTCTTTGTTGTCTTGTCTGTAGTCTGCTGTGTGCAGACTGCTGTCTGTAGTCTGTTGTCTGCAGTCTGTAGGCTGTAGTCTTTAGTCTGCAGTCTGCAATCGGTAGTCTGTAGTCTGCAGTTTGTAGTCTGTAATCTTTAGTCTGCAGTCTGTAGTTTGCAGTCTGTAGTTTGCAGTCTGGTGTCTCTAGTCTGTAATCTGCTGTCTGTAATCTGCTGTCTGTAGTCTGATGACTGTAGTCTGCTGTCTGTATTCTGCTGTCTGTTTGTTGTCTGTAGTCTGCTGTGTGACATCTGCTGTCTGTAGGCTGTAGTCTGCAGTCTTTAGTCTGCTGTCTGCAGTCTGTAGTTTCCAGTCTGTAGTCTGCTGTCTGTAGTCTGTATGCTGTAGTCTGTAGTTTGCTGTTTGTACTTTGCCGTCTGTAGTCTGCTGTCTGTAATCTTCTGTCTGTAAACTTCTGTCTGTAATCTTCTGTCTGTAGTCTGCTGTCTGTAGTCTGCTGTCTGTAGTCTGTAGTCTGCTGTCTGTAGTCTGCTGTCTGTAGTCTGCTGTCTGTAGTCTGCTGTCTGCAGTCTGCTTTCTGCAGTCTGCTGTCCATAGTCTGTAGTCTGCTGTCTATATTCTGCAGTCTGCTGTCTGTAGTCTGCTGTCTGTAGTCTGCTGTCTGTAGTCTGCTTTCTGCAGTCTGCTTTCTGCAGTCTGTAGTCTGCTGTCTGTAGTCTATAGTCTGTAGTCTGCAGCCTGTAATCTTTAGCCTGCAGTCTGCAGTTTGCAGTCTGCTGTCTGCAGTCTTCTGTCTAGTCTGCAGTCTGCAATCTGTAGTCCACAGTTTGTAGTCTGTAATCTTTAGTCTGCAGTCTGTAGTTTGCAGTCTCATGTCTCTAGTCTGTAGTCTGCAGTATGCTGTCTGTAGCCTGGGTCTGCTGTCTGTAGTCTGCTGTCAGTAGCCTGCTGTCTGTCTGTTGTCTGTTGTCCGCAGTCTGTTGTTTGTTGTCTGCAGTCTGTAGTCTGTTGTTTGTTGTCTGTAGTCTGCTGTCTGTAGGCTGCAGTATGTAGTCTGTAGTCTGCAATCTGTAGTCTTTAATCTGTAGTCTGCAGTTTATAGTCTGTAGTCTGTAGTTTGCAGTCTGTAGTCTGCTGTCTGTAGTCTGCTGTCTATAGCCTACTGTCTGTAGTCTGCAGTATGCCGTCTGTAGTCTACAGTCTGTAGTCTACTGTCTGCAGTCTGCTATCTGCTGTCTGCAGTCTGTAGTCTGCAGTCTGTAGTCTGCAGTCTGTAGTCTGCAATCTGTAGTCTGCAGTATGTAGTCTGTAATCTGTAGTCTGTAGTTTGCAGTCTGTAATCTGCAGTCTGTAATCAGTCTGTAGTCTGCAATATGTAGTCTGCAATCTGTAGTCTGCAGTTTGTTGTCTGCTGTCTGTAGTCTGCTGTCTTCTGTCTGCAGTCTTCTGCCTGTAGTCTGCTATCTGCAGTCTGCTGTGTAGTCTGTAGTCTGCTGTCTGCAATCTGCTGTCTGTAGCCTGGGTCTGCAGTCTGCAGTCTGTAGTCTGCTGTCGGTAGTCTGCTGTCGGTAGTCTGCTGTCGGTAGTCTGCTGTCGGTAGTCTGCTGTCGGTAGTCTGCTGTCGGTAGTCTGCTGTCTGCAGTCTGCTGTCTATTGTCTGCTGTCTATAGTCTGCTGTCTGCTTTCTGTAGTCTGCTGTCTGCTGTCTGTTGTCTGTAGTCTGCTCTGTAGTCTACTGTCTGTAGTCTGTCTGCTATCTGTAGTCTACTGTCTGTGTTCTTCTGTCTGTAGTCTGCTTTCTGTAGTCTGTAGGCTGCTGTCTGTAGTCTGCTATCTGCCGCCTGCTGTCTTTAGTCTGTAGACTGTAGTCTGCAGTTTGCTGTCTGTACTTTGCAGTCTGTAGTCTGCTGTCTAGTCTGCTGTCTGTAGTCCAAAATCTGTAGTCTGAAATCTGTAGCCTGTTGTCTGCTGTCTGTGTTCTGCTGTCTGTAGTCTGCTGTCTGTAGTCTGTAGTTTGCTGTCTGTAGTCTGCTGTCTATAGTCTGAAGTCTGTAGTCTGCAGTCTGCCATCTATAGTCTGCTGTCTGCAGTCTGTTGTTTGTTTGTCTGCAGTCTGTTGTTTGTTGTCTGTAGTCTGCAATCTGTAGTCTGCAGTTTGTAGTCTGCAGTTTGTAGTCTGTAATCTGTAGTCTGCAGTTTGTAGTCTGTAATCTGTAGTCTGTAGTTTGCAGTCTGTAGTCTGCAGTCTGCTGTCTATAGGCTGTAGCCTGCAGTCTGCTGTCTGTAGTCTGCAGTCTGTAGTCTGCAGTCTGTAGTCTGCAGTCTTTAGTCTGCAAACAGTAGTCTGCTGTCTGTAGTCTGGTGACTGTAGTCTGCTGTCTGTAGCCTGCTGTCTGTAGTCTGCAGTATGTAGTCTGCTGTCTGTAGTCTACTGTCTGCAGTCTGCAGTCTGTAGTCTGCAGCCTGTAGTCTGCAGCCTTTAGTTTGCAAACTGTAGTCTGCAGTCTGTAGTCTGCTGTCTGTGGTCTGGTAACTGTAGTCTGCTGTCTGTAGTCTACTGTCTGTAGTCTGCTGTCTGCAGTCTGTAGTCTGCTGTCTGTGTTCTGCTGTCTGTGTTCTGCTGTCTGTGTTCTGCTGTCTGTGTTCTGCTGTCTGTGTTCTGCTGTTTGTGTTCTGCTGTCTGTGTTCTGCTGTCTGTGTTCTGCTGTCTGTGTTCTGCTGTCTGTAGTTTGCTGTTTGTAGTCTGCTGTCTGCCATCTGCCGTTTGTTGTCTGTAGCCTGCTGTGTGCAGACTGCTGTCTGCAGTCTGCTGTCTATAGGCTGTAGTCTGTAGTCTGCTGTCTGTAGTCTGCAGTCTGTAGTCTACAGTCTTTAGTCTGCAAACTGTAGTTTGCAGTCTGTAGTTTGCGGTCAGTAGTTTGCAGTCTGTTGTCTCTAGTCTGCAGTCTGCTCTCTGTAGTCTGCTGTCTGCTGTCTGTAGTCTACTCTCTATAGCCTGCTGTCTGTAGTCTGCTGTCTGCTATCTGCTAACTGTAGTCTGCCGTTTCCTAACTGTAGTCTGCTGACTGCTTTCTGCAGTCTGTAGTCTGCAGTCTGTAGTGTGCTTTCTGTAGCCTGCTGTCTGCCGTCTGTTGGATGCATTCTGTTGGATGCATTCTGTTGGATGCAGTCTGCTGTCTGTAGTCTGCTGTCTGTAGTCTGCTATCTGTAGTCTACTGTCTGCAGTCTGCAGTCTTCTCTCTGTAGTCTGCTGTCTGTAGTCTTTAGTCTGTTGTCTGCTGTCAGTAGTCTGCTATCTGTAGTCTTTAGTCTGTAGTCTGCTGTCTGTTGTCTGCTGTCTGCAGCCTGCTGTCTGTAACCTGTTGTCTGTAGTCTTTAGTCTGTAGTCTGCTTTCTCTAGTCTGCTATCTGTAGTCTGCTGTCTGTAGTCTGCTGTCTGGTATCTGTAGTCTGCGGTCTGTGTTCTTCTGTCTGTAGCCTGCTTTCTGTAGTCTGCTGTCTGCAGACTGCAATCTGTTGGATGTCGTCTGCTGTCTTTCATCTGCTATCTTTAGTCTGCTGTCTGTAGTCTGCTGTCTGTGGTCTGCTTTCTGCTCTCTGCAGTCTGCTCTCTGCTATCTGTAGTCTGCTCTCTGCTCTCTGCTGTCTGTAGTCTGTAATCTGCTGTCTGGAGTCTATTGTCTTCTGCCGGCTGTCTGTCTCTAGTCTGCTGTCTTCTGCCTGCTGTCTGTCTCTAGTCTGCTGTCTTCTGCCTGCTGTCTGTCTCTAGTCTGCTGTCTTCTGCCTGCAGTCAACAACAAAAAAGACCTGAAAAAATAAATCAGTGAAAGGAAGGAAAGTAAAGCAATTTTTACACCTAGTAAATGTGACAGTGAAAGCCAGACTGGATAATTTAATCCCCTGTGTCCATGGCAACGAAAACATCTTGCTTAATAGACTGAGTGCTGCAGATAATCTTTTTCATACCAGAGTGCTGAGGGAGTCTATTTTCAAAATATCTTAATTTTGTTTAGTTTACCACTTTAACTCCTGCCCTCTTGAACAGCCCTGATATTAATCGCTCTACCATTGGCGGCCGTGCCTTCTATTGCCGAGGCCCTAAGCTCTGGAATTCCCTCCGTTAAACTCTCCACCTCTCTCTCCTCCTTTAAGACACTCCTTAAAACCTACATCTTTGACCAAGCTTTAAAGGCATTATATAAATGAAAGTTGTTGTAGACTAGGCTTGTATTCCCTTGAGTATAGAAGATTAAGGGGTGATCTAATTGAGGCGTTAAAGATGATTAAAAGAGTTGACAGGGTAAATAGAGAGAATCTATTTCCTCTGGGGGGGGAGTCCAGAACAAGGGGACATAACATTAAAATTAGAGCCAGGCCGTTCAGGGGTGATGTCAGGAATCACTTCTTCACACAAAGGGTAGTGGAAATCTGGAACTCTCTCCCCAAAATGGTGTTCAGGCTGGGGGTCAATTGAAAATTTCAAAACTGAGATTGATAGATTTTTGTTGGGTAAAAGTATTAAGGGTTACGGATTAAAAGTGGGTAGATGCAGTTAAGATACAGATCGGCCATAATCTGATTGAATGGTCTACTCCTGTTCCTGTGAACAAACCCAGCTAATTACATGCCAGTTAGCTTTACATTTTAGAGTCACATCACAAATGACAGGCAGGAAAAGACCTACTGCTCCATCTAGCCTGTCCCATATAGTTGCGATGCCTTGTGCATCATAATACACACTCTCCGCACTCACCCTACCCACCCACAGCCTTGTGAACTCCCAGGAGAGGCTAAAAACCCATGCCCATTAGAGTGAAAAAATCTGGACAATTCCTCACCGACCTCCGTAGATGATGAAAAGCAGTCCAGGAAACCACTCTGGCCCTGGTAATGTTATGCGGTACCTACTTTTTCTACGAGGTGATCTCCACCCCAACCAGAAAGAAGTCCAGCTCTCACTTGAAGGAATTCGGAGAATCAGTGTCCACTGCACAAGCGGGAAAAGAACCACCTCCTGACATCTATACCAGTGTTATAGCCGGTAATGCACAGTGTATTATATAATATATACAGGAGCATTATACCCAGCAACGCACGGTGTGTTATTATATTGTGGCGGAGCCACCAGGGGGACTCTGATCTAATGTACATAATTATCTTTAACAAATTATTAGCAACAGAATGAATCTGTATCTTTGTTCATATCATTGCATGTACATAGCGCGGTCCCTTTAAGAATGAGACCAAACGCGATGACGTCATCACATTGATCACGTGATCCTTCAGCGGCAGGAAAACGTGATGACGTCATGACGTCAGGCTGGGGAGCCGCCCTAGCCAGTCCTCGGGAAATCGGGGGGGGGAGCCTCGGGAAATCGTGGGGGGGGGGGGAGAGCCTCGGGAAATCGCGGGGGGGGGGAGAGCCTCGGGAAATCGCGGGGGGGGGGGAGAGCCTTGGGAAATCGCGGGGGGGGGGGAGAGCCTCGGGAAATCGCGGGGGGGGGGAGAGCCTCGGGAAATCGCGGGGGGGGGGGAGAGCCTCGGGAAATCGCGGGGGGGGGGGAGAGCCTCGGGAAATCGCGGGGGGGGCGGGGGGGAGCCTCGGGAAATCGCGGGGGGGAGCCTCGGGAAATCGCGGGGGGGGGGAGAGCCTCGGGAAATCGCGGGGGGGGGAGAGCCTCGGGAAATCGCGGGGGGGGAGAGCTTCTCTGTTCCCCCCCCCCAGTCTCTCTCTGTTCCCCCCCCCAGTCTCTCTCTGATCCCCCCCGTCTCTCTCTGTTCCCCCCTCCCCCCAGTCTCTCTCTGTTCCCCCCCCAGTCTCTCTCTGTTCCCCCCCCAGTCTCTCTCTGTTTTCCCCCCCCAGTCTCTCTCTGTTCCCCCCCCCCCCACCCCCCCAGTCGCTCTCTGTTCCCCCCCCCCCCCCAGTCGCTCTCTCTCTCTCTTCCAACAACATGCCCTCGAAAAAGCCTCGGCAACGCCGGGCTCACCCCAGCTAGTCTATATATATAAAGCGGCTCTTCTGTCTGTCCCGATGTCTGTCCGTTCTCTATACGTTTGAAAGTTACAGAGCGTACCGACGCGCGCATCGCCTCAAAAGAAAGCTTGCGATTCCGGACCAGTCATAGGCGTATTTACGTTTCGGCCGGACAAAAACCGCGCCCGCGGTATCTGAAAAACGTTCAGCCTTTCGCTCATTAGCATCTCATTAGCAACCGTGTGATGTCGAGGTCGACCAATCGGACGGCGGGTTCCTTCCTACAGTTGAGTGTCGAGTGACTCGACGATTGACCAATCCTACGCTTTGGTGACCTGACCGGTCGACCAATCGGTGCGTGTGTGGGCGGGCCTTATCCTTCTGAACTGAGGTGAGTGGCCGCCATCTTGATTTTTCACAATTTTTTCCCCACACTTTCAGTGTGTTAGGGAAGTAAGGTAAATATTTTAATGATGTGTTAGGGAATTAAATAACAATTTAATAGGGGGGGGGAGAGCCTTGGGAAATCGCGGGGGGGGGGAGAGCCTCGGGAAATCGCGGGGGGGGGGAGAGCCTCGGGAAATCGCGGGGGGGGGGAGAGCCTCGGGAAATCGCGGGGGGGGGAGAGCCTCGGGAAATCGCGGGGGGGGGAGAGCCTCGGGAAATCGCGCGGGGGGGGAGAGCCTCGGGAAATCGCGGGGGCGAGGGGGGAGAGCTGATGAGTTTAAAAAAAACAAGAGGCCGCCAGTTGCGCGGCCGCCTTGACGACGGCACGCATTCGCACGGCCCCCATTACCCCCGGCAACGGGGCACGCCGGCGGTCTTGCCTGCTCCCCTCGTGCCGCCCGCACTGACCGCGCATGCACTGACCGCGCATGCGCCGCCCGCGAGAGCCCGCTCCCGGCGCCGGCCGCCGCTCAGCATTCCCGCTATCGCAACGGCACCGGACCTCAGGCGCTAGGCAGGGGGAGGGGCCGGAGAGAGGGACAGAGGGGAGCAGGGGAGCAAGGGGTGGGCGAGGGGAGGGGAGGGAGACAGGGGAGGGGAGGGAGGGAGACAGGGGAGGGGAGGGAGGGAGACAGGGGAGGGGAGGGAGGGAGCGGAGGGAGAGAGGGGAGGGGAGGGAGGGATAGGACAGGGAGAGGACATGACAGGGAGAGGGGGGACACACAGGGGCAGGGAGACCAAGCGCCCCTAAATTGCCCTCGCAACGCGGGGCTCCCCAGCTAGTATACTATATACAGGAGCATTATACCCAGTAAAGCAAGGTGTGTTACATAATATATATATACAGGAGCGTTATACCCAGTAATGCACAATGTATTATTATATAATATATACAAAGCGTTATACCCAGTAACGCACGGTGTGTTATATAATATATAATATATATATAGAGCTTGGCCCCGTGGTATGCTCCTCCTGCACTATGTGGGAAATCAGGGACACTTCCTGTGTCCCTGACGACCATGTTTACAGGAAGTGTACCCAGCTGCAGCTACTGACAGACCGCATTGTGGCGCTAGAGCTGCGAATGGATACATACTGGAGCATTCGCGATGCTGAGGACGTCGTGGATATCACATTTAATCAGTTGGTCACACCGCAGGTAAAGGCTGCACAGACCCTGGGGATTGAAGGCCGATCAATCCCCAGGGCCTAATAATCTACATCCTAGGGTACTTAAGGAAGTGGCCCTAGAAATAGTAGATGCATTGCTGGTCATCTTCCAAAATTCTATAGACTCTGGAACAGTACCCATGGATTGGAGGGTAGCTAATGTTACCCCACTGTTCAAAAAAGGTGGTAGAGAGAAAACGGGGAATTACAGACCAGTAAGCCTGACATCGGTAGTGGGGAAAATGCTAGAGTCCATTATCAAAGATGTAATAGCAGAGCACTTGGAAAACAGTGACAGTATCGGACAAAGTAAACATGGCTTTACAAAAGGTAAATCGTGCTTGACTAATCTACTGGAATTTTTTGAGGATATAACTGGTAAAATAGTTAAGGGAGAACCAGTGGATGTGGTGTATTTGGACTTTCAGAAGGCTTTCGTTAAGGTCCTGCATAAGAGATTAGCGTGTAAAGTTAAGGCACATGGGATTGGGGGCAAGGTATTGACATGGATAGAGAACTGGTTGGCAGACAGAAAGCAAAGAGTTGGAATAAACGGGTACTTTTCCGAGTGGCAAGCAGTGACTAGTGGGGTACCGCAGGGATTGGTCCTAGGACCCCAGCTATTCACAATATATATTAATGATCTAGACGAGGGAACTAGATGTAATATCTCCAAGTTTGCAGACGACACAAAGCTGGGTGGGCATCTGTGCTGTGAGGAGGATGCCGAGAAACTCCAGTATGATTTGGACAGGTTGGGTGATTGGGCAGAAGCATGGCAGATGCAGTATAATGTGGATAAATGCGAGGTTATCCACTTTGGTGTCAAAAACAGGAAGGCAGATTATTATCTGAATGGCACTAGATTGGGAGAAGGGGAAATGCAACGAGACCTGAGTGTCCTTGTGCACCAGTCGCTGAAGGTAAGCATGCAGGTGCAGCAGGCGGTTAAGAAGGCAAATGGTATGTTGGCCTTCGTAGCGAGAGGGTTCGAGTACAGGAACAAGGATGTCTTGCTGCAGTTGTACAGGGCCTTGGTGAGACCACACCTTGAGTATTGTGTGCAGTTTTGGTCGCCTTTTCTGAGGAAGGATGTTCTTGCCATGGAGGGAGTGCAGTGAAGATTCACCAGACTGATACCTGGGATGGCAGGAATGACGTATGAGGAGAGATTGGGTCGATTGGGCTTACAATCGCTGGAGTTTAGAAGAATGAGAGGGGATCTCATTGAAACTTATAAAATTCTAACAGGATTGGACAGCCTAGATGCAGGAAGGATGTTCCTGATGGCGGGGAGTCCAGAACCAGGGGTCACAATCTAAGGATAAGGGGTAAGCCATTTAGGACTGAGATGAGGAAGAATTTCTTCACTCAGAGAGTGGTGAACCTGTGGAATTCTCTACCACAGAAGGCAGTAGAGGCCAATTCATTAAATATATTCAAGAAGGAGTTGGATATATTTCTTAAGGCTAAAGGGATCAAGGGATATGGAGAGAAGTCAGGGACTGGGTACTGAATTTGGATGATCAGCCATGATCCCATTGAATGGCGGAGCAGGCTCGAGGGGCCGAATGGCCTACTCCTGCTCCTATCTTCTATGTTTCTATGTTAGGCAGGAAGGGAATGGGTGACCGCCAGGCAGAGTAGTAGGCACAGGCAGGTAGTGCGGGGGTCTCCTGTGGCCATCCCCCTCTCAAACAGATATACCGCTTTGGATATTGTTGTGGAGGATGGCTTATCGGGGGAAGGCAGCAGCAACCAACTTCCTGGCGCCGTGGGTGGTTCTGCTGTGCAGGACGGGAGGAAAAAGAGTGGGAGATCTATAGTGTTAGGGGATTCTATTGTAAGGGGAATAGATAGGTGTTTCTGCGGCCGCAAACGAGACTCCAGGATGGTATGTTGCCTCCCTGGTGCAAGGGTCAAGGATGTCTCGGAGCAGCTGCAGGGCATTCTGGAGGGGGAGGGTGAACAGCCAGTTGCCATGGTGCATATAGGTACCAACGATATAGGTAAAAAACGGGATGACATATTAAAAGCTGAATATAGGGAGTTAGGAGGTAAATTAAAAAATAGCACCTCAAAGGTAATAATCTCAGGATTGCTACCATTGACACGTGCTAGTCAGAGTAGAAATAGAAGGATATTTCAGATGAATACGTGGCTAGAAGAATGGTGCAAGGGGGAGGGATTCAAATTCCTGGGACACTGGAATCGGTTCTGGGAGAGTGGGACCAGTACAAACTGGACGGTTTGCACCTGGGCAGGACCGGGACCGATGTCCTAGGGGGAGTGTTTGCTAGTGCTGTTGGGGAGGGTTTAAACTAAAATGGCAGGGGGTTGGGAACCTGTGCAGGGGGACAGAGGAAAGGGAAGCAAGGATAGAAGCAAAAGACAGGAAGGAGAAAAGCAAAAGTGGAAGTCAGAGAAGTCAATGCTGTAAATCAAACATGGCCGCAGTAAACAATAATTCTAAAAGGTCTAAGAGTGTTAACAAAACAAGCCTGAAGGCTTTGTGTCTTAATGCGAGGAGCATTCGTAATAAGGTGGATGAATTAGCTGCGCAAATAGATGTAAACGGATATGATATAATTGGGATTACGGAGACATGGCTCCAGGGTGACCAAGGCTGGGAATTCAACATCCAGGGGTATTCAATATTCAGGAAGGACAGGCAGAAAGGAAAAGGTGGTAGGGTAGCATTGCTGGTTAAAGAGGAGATTAACACAATAGTAAGGAAGGATATTAGCTCTGATGATGTGGAATCTGTATGGTTAGAGCTGAGAAGTACCATGGGACAGAAAACGTTAGTGGGAGTTGTATACAGACCCCAAAACAGTAATGCTGAGGTTGGGGGTGGTATTAAATGGGAAATTAGAGATGCGTGCAATAAGGGCACAGCAGTTATCATGGGTGACTTTAATCTAAATATAGATTGGTCTAACCAAATTAGTAACAATACTGTGGAAGAAGAATTCCTAGAGTGTATACGGGATGGTTTCCTGGACCAATATGTCGAGGAACCAACTAGAGATCAGGCCATCTTAGACTGGGTATTATGTAATGAGAAAGGATTAATTAGCAATCTTATTGTGCGAGGTCCCTTGGTGAGGAGCAATCATAATATGATAGAATTCTTCATTAAGATGGAGAGTGAAGTAGTTGATTCAGAGACTTGGGTACTGAAATTTAAATAAAGGAAACTACGATGGTATGAGGCGCGAGTTGGCTAGGATGTATTGGGGAATGGTACTTAAAGGGTTGACGGTGAATAGGCAATGGCAAACATTTAAAGATCGCATGGATGAACTGCAGAATTTGTTCATCCCTGTTTGGTATAAAAATAAAACAAAAAAGGTGACTCAACCGTGGCTAGCAAGGGAAATTAGGGATAGCATAAGATCCAAGGAGAGGAGATATAAATTGGCCAGAAAAAGCAGCAAACCTGAGGATTGGGAGCAGTTTAGGATTCAGCAAAGGAGGGCAAAGGGATTAATTAAGAGGGGGAAAATAGAGTATGAGAGTAAGCTTGCAGGGAACATAAAAACTGACTGTAAAAGCTTCTATAGATATGTGAAGAGAAAAAGATTGGTAAAGTCAAGTGTAGGTCCCTTGCAATCAGGATCAGGGGAATTTATAATGGGGAACAAAGACATGGCAGACCAATTAAATACATAGGGGGGGAAATTCAGCTGGTTTGCGCCTCCCGTTAGCGCCTTAAGAGGGCGCTAAGTGGGGCGCAAGGCAACTAGCGCCCGGGTGCGACAATATCCGCACCTCTCGCAAAATTGACCAGACATTTTGCGGCGGCGCTAAACAATACCGCCCGATCTCCAGTGCACGCAGATCTTGACGTCATTTGAGAGTGCAACGCCCTTGTGATGCCCCGGATGAAAATTGAGTGGCGCCCCCCTCCTTTCCACCTGGCGCAACCAGCGACAGGTAGACTGGAACGCTTCCCAGTCGTTGTGGGGCTTTTGGGGGCGCTATTTAAAGGGGGCCTCTTCCTGACTTTTGTGTGGTAGCTATTTTTGCACCACTCGTTCTGAGAGAGAGAGAGAGATTTTGAGAGAGACAAAGAGAGAAAGAGCGACTCCTGCATTGAGTCAACACTGTCTGAGGTAGTTTTGGCTTCTGACCATAACTTTGCAGGTACTTTGGTTTTTGACCTTCATAACTTTGATTGCCTAGATACTATGGGGGCTGCAATGGATAGGAACGTCGTCCTTCTCCATCACATTTGGAGGGCACAGAGATGCAGAGAGAGAGAGTGGCAATCATGGCCAGATGGAGGAGTTGCCAACAGCCCTCTGTACAGGAGACCTTACCCTCCCAGGGTTTTTCGCCAACAGTTCTCCTACATTAATATGTCTGAGGAGCAGTGTTTGCGAAGGCTGCGATTCAGCAAGGAGGTGGTCACTGAGCTCTGCCACCTGCTGCAGCCAGATCTGCAGCCTCAACTGAGGAGCAGGATGCCTCTGTCGGTGGCAGTGAAGATAACAGTGGCTCTCAACTTTCATGCCACCGGCTCATTTCAATCAGCTACTGAGGACATCGCCAATATCTCCCAGTTTGCGGTGCATTGCTACATCTGTCAGGTCACAAATGCCCTCTTTAAAAGGAGACGAGAGTACATCTCATTCCCCATGACCCCGGACAAGCAGCAAGAATGCGCAACGGGCTTTGCGATGATAGTGGGCTTCCCCGTGGTGCAGGGCGCCATTGACTGCACGCATGTGGTTTTGTGTGCGCCGCAAGAGAATGCCGAGGATTTCCGCAACCGAAAGGGCTTCCATTCCTTAAACATCCAGTTGGTCTGTGACCACAGACAGCTGGTACTTGCTGTCAATGCCCACTTTCCTGGCAGCAGCCACGATGCCTTCATCCTGCGCCAGACTTCTGTGGCAGACCTTTTCCAGGCACCGCATCACCCAGGTGGTTGGCTTCTCGGGGACAAGGGATATCCTCTGTGCACCTGGCTGATGACACTGCTCCCGTATGCCCAGCACCCCTGCTGAGCTGCGATACAACGAGAGCCATCAAGCTACCAGGAACATCGTTGAGCACACAATCGCCGTGCTCAAGCAACGGTTCCGCTGTCTGGACCTTTTTGGAGGAGCCCTTCAGTACTCGCCTGCGCGAGTCCCCCACTTCGTTGTTGTGTGCTGCATGCTGCATAACCTGGCAATCCTCAGGACCCAGCCGATGCCACCAGGCATTGGAGCACCACCAGAGGAGGAGGAGGAAGATGAGGAGGATGATCATCAGCAGCACCAAGGCGGGAGGGAGGCACACAATGTACAAAGTGGAAAGGCTGTCCGTCAAAGGTTCATAGCAAGTCGCTTCTAGGCCCCTTCTGAGGAAATGGCTTCTGCCATTCAAACAACCTGAATGAAACCATCCCGCAACCCCTAAGCCGGTCAAGGCAACAATGATTGCAAAGACCAAACATGTACATTTTGAATGCAGAAACGTATTTATTTTACAAACTCTGTGTGTCTCATTTCCGCAGGACAAACTAATAGAAAGAAACACAAAAAAAAAGTCATTAACAGGCTCCAGGCTCTCACAACCTGGAGACAATGTCCAAAACAGATTTTAAAAATTTGACCACGAACCTCGGCCTTTAATAAAATAATGAACAACATTTTGTCACACCTCCTACTTTTTTCCCATCGAGGGCGACCTGCTTCCCTTGTGCACTTCCCCCCTTCCCACCCTGCAGCTCCTCCGTAATGGGACCCCTGTGGCTGGAGCAAGGCTGGTGGAAGGCTGCTGATTGTCACAACCTGAGACTGCAGATGCCCTTGAAGGACGGCCTCGACCAGCTCTGGGCCTGGAGGGCC
This sequence comes from Somniosus microcephalus, assembly GCF_052327205.1. Taxonomy (NCBI): domain Eukaryota; kingdom Metazoa; phylum Chordata; class Chondrichthyes; order Squaliformes; family Somniosidae; genus Somniosus; species Somniosus microcephalus. Next base: position 8,617,887 of record NC_140998.1, on the reverse strand, counting down.
CGGCTGCTGACTGTTCCAACTCTGCATGGGCAGCAGCAGTCTGTCCTACAGGTGGTGGCAAGTGCAGTGGAGAAGTGACAGTGGTGGCAGCAGGAATGCTGTCATCTTGAGAGAGGACAGCACCTCCCTGCTTGACCGACATACTGGCACTCCCACGGGGCAGCACTTCAGCATCTGGAGCAATCTGCTGGAGCACAGATTGCTGGCCTGCTGCGGCGCGGTGAGAGCCCCGGGGAAATGTGTCCGAACCAGCGAGGATGGCAGCAGTCAGTGCTCGCGTGGCCTCAATCTGCATCTGCATGAGAGCAGCCAGTGACTGCATTGCAGCACTTAGCATTTGCGTGGCAGCCGCCTGTGCTACAGCGAAGTGCTCCACACTCCTTGCCAGTGATTCAATGGATTCGGGCACCCTTGCCACTGCAGCCATGAGCTCAGTGTGCCTGTGCTCCGCCTGGGCGCTCATTTCAGCGAGGACCCACTCCTCCTCTGCGTCCAGTGCAGCAGGACTCAATGGCATACTCTCCCTCTGGGGAGAAGGCCCCCGAGCTTCCCTACCCCCATCATGTTGCTGCAGCCCGCTGGGTCCTGGAGCTTCACCCTCATCAGACCATTCCCCCCTGCTCCCCTCCAGGGAAGGCGTGTTCGCAGTGTGGGCATGGGCTGCCTCGGGAAAGGGTGGCACTGATGCTCCGGCTTTCTCTTCCTCCTCGCCTGCAGCTTCACTCCCACTGGCAGCTTGAGGGCCCGTCTCCTCACCTGGTGAACCATCATCTGAAAGCAGGGAGGTACAAGAGTGGCTTTAGCGTGAGGACAGGGGGGCAGCAAGGGAGGAAGGACTGCAGCGATTTAGTGATTTGGATTGAAAGTGTCAAAGGCTGGTGTTGTGAGGAACAAGTGGAAGGAGAGAGGACAAAAAGGTGATGACCTTACCATTGCTGTCCAGAATGGGGTCGGTGTCTCCAGTGGCGACGGGACCAATCACTCAGCTTGCCACAATCCTGTGGACGCGCACCTCAAGATCGCTGAGGGGTTCCAGCTGAGGCCGCCCTACACCTGTCCATTGCTGCTGTCTCCTATTATGAGACAGCTTGGCCTGCAAGAAAAAGGACGTCGTCTGAGTAAATATACAGCCATGGTCTTGCCTGAAATGCCTCCCATAGTTGAATAGCCCTTACTGTATGCAAAGTGTGGAATGTGCGTGTGTGTTTGATGAAAGGGCCATAGGTGTTGGATGAGTGTTGGGCATTGGGGCTTTTAAGACCCTCTGGCCATAAAGTGAGGTTGAGATGGAGGGATGGAGAGATTTTGAAAAAAAGGCACTCACCCTGACGATCCGAGTGAGGTCGTTGAACTTTTTCCTACATTGGAGATGGGTCCTAGGCACCATGCTGCTTGAGGACACTCAGCCACCTCCCTCCACGCTCTTCTGTACTCGCGTGGCAAAGGCCTCCTGCCACTCTCCGTGTACAGAATGCACCTTCTGCGCTCCATCCCACCAACCAGAGCCTCCAAGGCCCGCTCGCAGAAGCGCTATGCTCGCTCCCTGGCCCTCTCCATAGTCTTTGGCTGCAAGATTTAGCCACAGGTCTGCCCAGGCCGAGATTCAAGGCTCCAATGAGCAGGGTGTGGCTGCAGAGCAAGATCGACCCTCCCCTTTAAGAACTGACCGGCGCCAGTGTGTCTGTGTTCAATCGCTAACTGACAGTACCTGCGCTGTGCCCACCCTCTGAGGTAGCGCCTCGCTCCTCAGCCTTAGAGAGGTGTGGAGTGCCTGATTTAGCGCACCAATCAGCTCCGGGGCGATAAAAGCCAAGTTTGCCGTCGGAGGCGATAATTAGCGCCAGGCGCTAAACTTTGCACACGGCCGCTAATGGCACCCCAAACAGGGCTATACCGAATTTCTCCCCCATACTTTGGTTCTGTCTTCACAAAGGAGGACACAAATAAACTCCCAGAGATGTCGGGGAACATAGGGTCTAATGAGAGGGAGGAACTGAATGAAATCAGTATTTGTAGGGAAATGGTGTTAGGGAAATTGACAGGATTGAAGGCCGATAAATCCCCAGGGCCTGATAATCTACATCCTAGGGTACTTAAGGAAGTGGCCCTAGAAATAGTAGATGCATTGCTGATCATCTTCCGAAATTCTGTAGACTCTGGAACAGTTCCCATGGATTGGAGGGTAGCTAATGTAACCCCACTATTCAAAAAAGGTGGTCGAGAGAAAACGGGGAATTATAGACCGGTAAGCCTGACATCGGTAGTGGGGAAAATGCTAGAGTCCATTATAAAAGATGTAATAGCAGAGCACTTGGAAAACAGTGACAGGATTGGACAAAGTCAACATGGATTTACAAAAGGTAAATCATGCTTGACTAATCTACTGGAATTTTTTGAGGATGTAACTGGTAGAATAGAAAAGGGAGAACCAGTGGATGTGGTGTATTTGGACTTTCAGAAGGCTTTCGCTAAGGTCCTGCATAAGAGACTAGTGTGCAAAATTAAAGCACATAGGATTGGGGGTAAGGTACTGACTTGGATAGTGAACTGGTTGGCAGACAGGAAGCAAAGAGTTGGAATAAACGTGTCTTTTTCTGAGTGGAAGGCAGTGACTAGTGGGGTACCACAGGGATCGGTGCTAGGACCCCTGTTATTCACAATATATATTAATGATCTAGACGAGGGAACTAGATGTAATATCTCCAAGTTTGCAGACGACACAAAGCTGGGTGAGCGTGTGTGCTGTGAGGAGGATGCAGAGAAACTCCAGTACAATTTGGACAGGTTGGGCGATTGGGCAGATGCATGGCAGATGCAGTATAATGTGGATAAATGCGAGGTTGTCCACTTTGGTGGCAAAAACAGGAAGGCAGATTATTATCTGAATGGCAATAGATTGGGAAAAGGGGAAGTGCAACAAGACCTGGGTGTCCTTGTGCACCAGTCGCTGAAGGTAAGCATGCAGGTGCAGCAGGCAGTTAAGAAGGCAAATGGTATGCTGGCCTTCGTAGCGAGAGGATTCAAGTACAGGAGCAAGGATGTCTTGCTGCAGTTGTACAGGGCCTTGGTGAGACCACACCTTGAGTATTGTGTGCAGTTTTGGTCGCCTTATCTGAGGAAGGATGTTTTTGCCATGGAGGGAATGCAGCGAAGATTCACCAGACTGATACCTGGGATGGCAGGAATGACGTATGAGGAGAGATTGGGTCGATTGGGCTTATAATCGCTGGAGTTTAGAAGAATGAGAGGGGATCTCATTGAAACTTATAAAATTCTAACAGGACTAGACAGACTAGATGCAGGAAGGCTGTTCCCGATGGCAGGGGAGTCCAGAACCAGGGGTCACATTCTAAGGATAAGGGGTAAGCCATTTAGGACTGAGATGAGGAGGAATTTCTTCACCCAGAGAGTGGTGAACCTGTGGAATTCTCTACCACAGAAGACAGTTGAGGCCAATTCATTAAATATATTCAAGAAGGAGTTAGATCTATTTCTTAAGGCTAAGGGGGATCAAGGGATATGGGGAGAAAGCAGGGACAGGGTACTGAGTTTGGATGATCAGCCATGGTCGCATTGAATGGCGGAGCAGGCTCAAGGGGCCGAATGGCCTACTCCTGCTCCTATCTTCTATGTTTCTGTATATACAGGAGCTTTGTCCCAGTAACGCACAGTGTGTTATATAATATATGCATGAGCGTTGTACCCAGTAACGCATGGCGTGTTATTATATAATATACTTGCTGAGGGTGCCCGGCGTTACCAGGGCAATTTTGGGCCACGCGGTCTCCCTGCCCATCTGTCCCCCCTCTCTCTCCCTCTCCCCCTCTCCCTGTGCTGTCCTCTCCCTCCCTCCCCTCTCCCTCCCTCCCCTCTCCCTGCCTAGCGCCTGAGGCCCGGTGCCGTTGTGATACTGGCCGTGCGGGGCCTAGCGCTTCAGGGCCGAGACGGACCCGAGCTGAGCTCCCCTGTGGATCGCGCGGCTGACAGCCGGCCGCTGTCACTCCCCCGACCACTGTGTGTGTCGGGCCGAGCAGTTGCGAGGCACGGCCCGAGTGAGTCCAACTTACCTGCCGCTCCGGCGGGGATCGGGAGCTACAATGTGGGGGTTTCTTTTGCTGCTGCTGTCCCTGTGGGGATGGAAAAAATGGTGGCGAAGTTTAGGGAGACCGGAGGATTAGGACCCGCCCGTGATGCACTGATTGGTCAACCATCAGGTGCGTGAACTGTGGTCAAGCAGCACGTCACTCAACGCTAATGAGAGGTAGGATTGGTCAACCGCGAATGAGTGGATTTTTGAACGTTTTTTGTATACTGTCCAAACAATTTTTGTCTGACAAAAAAGTAAATATGCCTACGAGAGTCCCCTAACGATAAGGTTTCTTTCGATATAACATACGTGTAGGTACGCTCTATAACTTTTGATTGTATAGCCGGACAGACAGAAAGACAGAGAGACAGACAGACAGACAGAGAGACATACGGTTTTAGATACAGGAGCATTATACCCATTAATGCACGGTGTGTTATTATATAATACTAGCTGGGGGGGCATGGCATTGCCAAGGCTTTTTTGTAAAATGGCAGTTTAGAGGGCCGCGCGGTTTACGGCCGGCCGCTGCCGCTCCCCCGCTCTGTGTCTCTGGCCGAGCGGTTGTCAGGCCTGGCCCAAGTGACCCCAACTCAGCTCCTGCTCCGGCAGGCCGGGAGCGGGATACTGTGCCGGAGCCGCAATGTGGGGGTTTGTTGTGCTGGTGCTGTCGCTGTTGAGTAAAAGCAGTGAAAAAAATGGCGGCTACGTTTCGGGAGGCTGCAGGATTAGGTCCCGCCCACACACGGAATGAAATGTCCCCCGTGACGCACCGATTGGTCAACCATCAGGTCACTGAACTGTAGGATTGGTCAACCATCATGTCACTCAACGCTAATGAGCGGTAGGATTGGTCAACCGCTCGGTTGACCAATCCTACCGCTCATTAGCGTTGAGTGACGTGATGGTTGACCAATCGTACAGGGGATAACGTTGACTGACGTGATGGTTGACCAATCCTACACTTCAATGACCTGATGGTTCACCAATTGGTGCGTCACCGGGGGCGTTTCATTGCGTGTGTGGGCGGGCCTAATCCTGCAGCCTCCCGAAACTTCGCCGCCATTTTTTAAATCCCCACAGCGACAGCACCAGCGCAACAAACCCCCACATTGTGGCTCCGGGAGTGGGAGGTGAGTTGGGGTCATTTGGGCCGGGCCTCGCAACCACTCGGCCCGAGACACAGAGCGGGCAGGGGAGCGGCAGCGGCCGGCCGTAAACCGCGCGACTCGCGGCCGGCCGCACCGGGAGCTCAGCTGGGGTCCGTCTCGGCCCGAGAGCCCGGCCGGGCCTGAAGCGCTAGGCTCCGCACGGCCACCGCAGCCGAGCTCAATTTTCAAAGCCTGAGGCGCTAGGGAGGGAGAGGGGAGGGAGGGACAGAGAGGAAAGCAGGGAGAGACAGAGAGAGGGAGGGAGAGGGAGAGTGAGGGAGGGAGGGAGAGAGAGAGGGGACAGACAGGGGCAGGGAGAGTGGGGGAGAGAGAGAGGGGACAGAGAGAGGGGCAGGGAGAGAGAGGAGCAGGGAGAGAGAGGGGGAGGGAGAGAGAGAGGGTCAGGGAGGGAAAGAGTGACACAGAGCGGGGGAGCGGCAGCGCCCGGCCATAAACAGCACGGCCCAAAAAAGCCCTGGCAATGCCGGGCCCCCCCAGCTAGTAATATATACAGGAGTGTTATACCCAGTAACGCACGGTGTTATTATCTATACATATAAAACGGTCCGTCTGTCTTTCCTTCTGTCTTTCCGTCTGTCTTTCCGTCTGTCTGTCCGGCTGTACACTCAAAAGTTATACAACGTACCTACACGCATGTTATATCAAAAGAAAGCTTATCATTAGGGGACTCTCATAGGCATATTTACTTTTTGGTCAGACAAAAATTGTTCCGACAGTATACAAAAAAGTTTCAAAAAACGGCAACATTCCGCTCATTAGCATTGAGTGACGTGATGGTTGACCAATCGTACAGGGGATTAACCTGATGGTTGACCAATCGGTGCGTCACGGGGGGGCGTTTCATTGTGTGTGTGGGCGGGCCTAATCCTTCTGAGCTGAGGTGAGTGGCCGCCATCTTGATTCCTAACTATTGATTTATTTTTCCCACTTTCTGTGTGTTTATTTTTCCCACTTTCTGTGTGTTTATTTTTCCCACTTTCTGTGCGTTTATTTTTCCCACTTTGTGTGTGTACCCCGTTAGGTTCTTTTCTGCAGTTGTCTTCTTAGCTATGGGGTGCTTAAAAACCTGAACTTTAATATTTAGGAATCTCTCTTTATTGTAGTGGATGCGCGGAGCCGCGGCCTAGCAGCGCGGGAAGCCTGGGCCTCGAGTTCAGCGGATTCCCGGCGTGCCCGGAACCTGTCGAACCTGCTCAAGGCCGTTCATTTCCGTGACCACGTCACCGTCTTCGCCTCGGCCAATGGCATCGGGGTGACGGCCGAGGCCGCCAAAAGCGTCCAGGGGAACGCGTTCATCCAGGTGCCGAGGCCCGGGCCACGGGGTGGAAAGCCGACCAGGTCACCGTCTTCGCCTCGGCCAACAGCATCAGGGTGACGGCCGAGGTCACCAAAAACGTCCAGGGGAACGCGTTCATCCAGGTGCCGAGGCCCGGGCCCCGGAGCGCAAAGAGGGATTGGAGCAGGGGAGAGGGGGGAGGGGAGAGGGTAAGAGGGAGGGGAGAGGGTAAGAGGGAGGGGGAAGAGGGAGGGGGGAGGAGGGGAGGGGGGAAGAGGGGGAGGGGGAAGAGGGAGGAGGGGGAGGGGGAAGAGGGAGGATGGGGAGGGGGAAGAGGGAGGAGGGAGAGGGGGGAGGGGGAAGAGGGAGGGGGTGTGGGGGAAGAGGGAGGAGGGGAGAGAGGGAGGAGGGGGAGGAGGGGGGAAGAGGGAGGAGGGGGGAAGAGGGAGGAGGGGAGGGGGAAGAGGGAGGAGGGGGGGAAGAGGGAGGGGAGGGGGGAAGAGGGAGGGGGGTGTGGGGGAAGGGGGAAGAGGGAGGAGGGGGAGAGAGGGAGGAGGGGGAGGGGGGGAAGAGGGAGGAGGGGGAGGGGGGGAAGAGGGGGGAGGGGGGGAAGAGGGAGGAGGGGGAAGAGGGATGAGGGGGAGGGGGAAGAGGGATGAGGGGGAGAGGAGGGGGGGAGAGGGAGGGGAGGAGGGGAGAGGGGGAGGTAGGGAGAGGAGAGGGGGAGGGAGGGGGAGGAGAGGGGCAGGGAGGGAGAGGAGAGGGGAGGGAGGGACAGAGAGTAAAGCAGGGAGAGACGGGGAGGGAGAGAGAGAGGGTGAGGGAGGGAAAGAGTGAGGGGGTGGGAGAGGGAGGGAGAGCTCGCCTTCTTCCTTCCTTCCTTCCTTCACAGGGGTCCATCGGGCCTGGCCTGAGGCGCTCCTTCCCCCCCTCTCTCTGCACGCTAATCCCAAACTAAATCCAGCAGTCTCTCTCTCTCTCTTCCCCCCCATCTCTCTCTTCTCCCCCAGTCTCTCTCTCTCTCTCTCTCTCTCCCCCAGTCTCTCTCTCCCCCCCAGTCTCTCTCTCTCTCTCTCCCCCCCGTCTCTCTCTCTCTCTCTCCCCCCCCCAGTCTCTCTCTACTCCCCCCAGTCTCTCTCGCTCTCTCTTCCAACAACAACATCCCCTCAAAAAACCCTCAGCACCGCCGGGCACTCCAGCTAGTAATATATACAGCAGCATTATACCCAGTAACGCACGGCGTGTTATATAATATATACAGGAGCGTTATACCCAGTAACGCACGGCATGTTATATAATATATACAGGAGCGTTATACCCAGTAACGCACGGCGTGTTATTGTATATAATATATGCAGGAGCGTTATACCCAGTAACACATGGCGTGTTATTATATAATATATACAGGTATTTAAAAAGGAAGAGAGTAGCTAAAGGAACGTTGGTCCCTTAGAGGACGAGACTGGGGAATTAATAATGGGGAACAGAGAAATGGCAGAGACTCTGAACAAATATTTTGTATCGGTCTTCACGGTAAAAGACACTAAAACCATCCCAATAGTACATAATCAAGAGGCTATAGGGAGGGAGGAACTTAAAACAACCACTATCACTAAAGAAAAATTTCTCGGTAAAATAATGGGACTAAAGGTGGAAAAGTCCCCATGACCATATGGCCTGCATCCTAGGGTCTTAAGAGGTGGCTGCAGAGATAGTGGATGCATTGGTTGTAATCACACAGAAATCACAGAAACCCCACAGTGCAGATAGAGGCCATTTCGGCCCATCGAGCCTGCACCGACACATATCCCACCCGATCCCCGTAACCCCTACACCAACACATATCCCACCCTATCCCCGTAACCCCACGTATTAAATCCCCCTAACACTAAGGGTCAATTTATCATAGCCAATCAACCTAACCCGCACATCTTTGGACTGTGGGAGGAAACCGGAGCACCCGGAGAAAACCCACGCAAACACGGGGAGAATGTGCAAACTCCACACAGACAGTCACCCGAGGCCGGATTCGAACCCGGGCCCCTGGCGCTGTGAAGCAACAGTGCTAACCACTATGCCACCGTGCCGCCGTAATCTACCAAAATTCCTTGGATTCTGGAGAGGTCCCAATGGATTGGAAAACCGCAAATGTAACGCCCCTATTCAAGAAGGGAGGGAAACAGAAAGCAGGAAACTATCGACCAGTTAGCCCTAACATCTGTCATTGGGAAAATGCTGGAATCCATCATTAAGGAAGTGATAGCAGGACCTTTAGAAAATCATAATGCAGTCAGGCAGAGTCAGCATGGTTTTATGAAATGGAAACCATGTTTGACAAATTTGCTGGAGTTCTTTGAGGATGTAATGAGTAGGGTGGATAAAGGGGAACCAGTGGATGTGATGTATTTAGATTTCCAGAAAGCATTCGATAAGGTGCCACATAAAAGGTTACTACACAAGATAAGAGCTCACGGAATTGGGGGTAATATATTAGCATGGATAGAGAATTGGCTAACTAACAGAAAACAAAGAGTTGGGATAAATGGGTCATTTTCCGGTTGGCAAACGGTAACTAGTGGGGTGCCACAGGGATCAGTGCTGGGGCCTCAACTATTTACAATCTGTATTAATGACTTGGATGAAGGGACCGAGTGTACTGTAGCCAAATTTGCTGATGATACAAAGATAGGTGGGAAAGCAAATTGTGAAGAGGGCACAAAGAATCTGCAAAGGGATATAGATAGGCTAAGTGAGTGGGCAAACATTTGGCAGATGGAATATAATGTGGGAAAGTGTGAGGTTATCCACTTTGGTAAGAAAAATAAAAAAGCAAATTATTATTTAAATGCTGCAGTACAGAGGGACCTGGGGGTCCTTGTGCATGAAACACAAAAAGTTAGCATGTAGTTACAGCAAGTAATCAGGAAGGCAAATGGAATGACACAGAAACATAGAAGATAGGAGCAGGGGTAGGCCATTTGGCCCCTCGAGCCTGCTCCGCCATTCAATGAGATCATGGCTGATCATCCATGTTGGCCCTTATTGCAAAGGGGATTGGAGTATAAAAGCAGGGAAGTCTTGCTACAACTGTACAGGGTATTGGTGAGACCACACCTGGAGTACTGCGTACAGTTTTGGTCTCCTTATTTAAGGAGGGATATACTTGCATTGGAGGCAGTTCAGAGAAGATTCACGAGGTTGATTCCTGAGATGAAGGGGTTGTCTTATGAGGATAGGTTGAGCAGGCTGGGCCTATACTCATTGGAGTTTAGAAGAATGAGAGGTGATCTTATTGAAACATATAAGATACTGAGGGGGTTCGACAGGGTAGATGCAGAAAGGATGTTTCCCCTCGTGGGGAAATCTAGAACTCGGGGGCACAGTCTCAGAATAAAGGGTCGCCCTTTTAGAACTGAGATGAGGAGAAACTTCTTCTCTCAGAGGGTCGTAAATCTGTGGAATTCTCTGCCCCGGAGAGCTGTGGAGGCTGGGTCATTAAATACATTTAAGGTGGAGATAGACAGATTTTTGAACGGTAAGGGAGTGATGGATTATGGGGAGCGGGCAGGGAAGTGGCTTTGAGCCCAAGATCAGCCATGATCTTATTGAATGGCGGAGCAGGCTCGAGGGGCCAAGTGGCCTATTCCTGCTCCTATTTCTTATATGTTCTTAATTTATTATTATAATATATACAGGAGTATTATACCCAGTAACGCACGGTGTGTTATATAAAGATATACTCTCCCTATATATCTGTATCTTACCCTCTTTATCTCTATTCTGTTCTTTTTTTATCTCAGATGTGTCAACATTTAGAATGTTTACATTTTCTAATTATCAACAAGACCCAGATGAGATCATTGGAAATTTCTACCTGTTTCAAAATTAAACTTGTGCTTTTTAAATTAAAATATGTTGAAAAACAATCTCTCTCTCAGCTTAATACACTCTCAAGTTTATAGAATGCAAAACCAAAGGTCTGCAATCAGTACAGTCTCATTTTTTTCTCATATTCTCTCTCATGCACAGCCTCTCTCTTTCTAAAAGGCAGTCAACCTCATTTAAAAGCGGAACACCATTCTATGATCGGTACCCCCACACGGACTGCAGCGTTTCAAGAAGGCGGCTCACCACCACCTTCTCGAGACAACTAGGGATGGGCAATAAATGCCGGCCTTGCCAGTGATGCCCATATTCTGAGAACATTTTTATTTTAAATAGCTACAGAAATATATTCCTTCAGTACAGCCAACTGACTGGTAGCGGCGTATCCTGGAAAATGAGATGGCTTGCACACGCTCAGATTGTGCATTACGAATTTAACTATCAGTGTTAAAAATATCAAGTACAAGTCTAGGCTTTTGGGAAATGCTAAACCCTTCAAGTAAAACCTTTGCTAAAGGCACTGAGATACATCTGTGTAGAGACATTTAATCATGATGTTAGGAAATCGTAGAAATTTACGTAGCAACTTACGGCACAGAAGGAGGGCAATTGGCCCATCGTGTCTGTGCCAGAAATAGGTAAATTGAAACAAAAAGAAAAAATATTTCAAAGCTTATTTTGAACATTAGACGTTTTAGTTAGGCCTCAGGAAACATTTTCAGGAAGTTTTTTTGAGGCCTTTCTGGGCAAAAGGTGATACAATGCCACCCAGTGGCCAGAGCCTGTAATGACATTGTGACAAGAATCAGTTGACATAGGACATTCCCGATTTAAATGTAGACATCGGAGTTTATCTCAGTAAAGGGTTGCTACCGAAGTGTTACAAAAAAGTGACAACAGGAAGTTACGCATTTTAGACAGGAAGTGCATGCAGATGTAATATTGCTCAATAAGATACAAGTGTCCAGGAGCAATGTAACTGTGAATGCCCTGTAATAAAATCATAAAATGATACAGCACAGAAGGAGGCCATTCGGCCCATCGAGTCTGTACTGGCTCTTTCGAAGAGCAATCCTGTTAGTCCCACTCCCCCGCTCGCTCCCCATATCCCTGCAATTTTTTCTTCTTCAAGTATTCAAGTTCCGCCCATAATTTAGACACTCTCCCTTGTTCCTTTTCCTCTCACAATTTACACACGCTCCCTTACTGCTCTAACTTACATCACTAAAACAGATGATCTGCTCATTATCACATTGCTGTTTGTGGGAGCTTGCTGTGTGTAAATTGGCTGCTGCGTTTCCTACATTACAACAGTGACTACACTTCAAAAAGTACCTCACTGGCTGAAAAGCGCTTTGTGACGTCCTGAGGTCGTGAAAGGCGCTACATCAAGGAAAGTTCTTTCTCTCTTTTCTTTTGCCCACTCATTAATCTTGGTGTATTGTTTCAGGACACAACGCTTACATCTGCCCGGCTACCAACCAGTGCACAATCGACAAGAACAGGCGGAAAAGCTGCCAGGCCTGTCGACTCCGCAAGTGCTATGAAGTTGGGATGATGAAATCCGGTGAGTCCATCAAACATTTACCAACGCCAGTGGGGGGGGGGGGGGGTTGGGTTGGGGGAGTGAGGGGTGAGGTGGGGGGTTGAGGGGGGTTAGGGTGGGGTGAGGGGGGGTGAAGGGTGAGGTGAGGGGGTGAAGGGAAAAGGGCATAGAAGCACTGGAGAAAGTGCAACAAAACATTTACAAGGAGGATACCGGAACTGAGAGATTACAGCTATCGGGAAAGATTAAACAGGTTTGGGGCTTTGTTGTTTTTAGAAAAGAGGAGACCTGATCGAGGTCTTTATAATTATGAATGGATTGGACAAGGTAGATGTGGAGAGAATGTTTCCACTTGTGGGAGAATTCAAAACTGGGGGCCGTAATTCCAAGATAGTTATTAATAAATCCAATGGGGAAATCAGAAGAAATGTCTTTACCCAGAGAGTGGTGAGAATGTGGAGCTCGCTACCACAGGGAGTGGTTCAGGCAAGTATTATAGATGCTTTCAAAAGGAAACTAGATGAGTACATGAGAGAAAAGGGACTAGAAAGATATGCTGAAGGGCTGAGATGAGGCAGATGGAATGGGAGGAGATTCGTGTGGAGTATGAACGTCAGCACAGACTGGTTGGGCCGAATGGCCCGTTTCTGTGCCGTACATTCTGTGTAATCCTATGAAACGTGCTGTGTCACTGCACAGCGCGAGCCAACGATAACGGGACAATCGGAGTCAGTCGCAAGCAGACTCTCCCGTTTTAAACGTGGACACCGGGCGCTGGGGATCCCGCAGTGGTTCTCCAGACCGAGATCGGGCAAGCTCCAGAGAATCGGGGTGAACAGTTATAAAATGGCTGCTTATGCTGTTCCTCCCTGCGCCTGCCCGTCTCCTCTTCAAGTGACGGCGGAAGATCAGCAAGACTCCATGATATTCAGGCCCAGAGAAATGATAACAGAAAACAAATAAAACAATGCATGACAGTAGGAAGGGGAGGCATTGTATTCAAGAAATAAATTAATTCAGCAGGGCAAGGGTCACTCACTGTGTAACTGTACAGAGTCACTGTTTATTCAGGGTAAGGGTCACTCACTGTGTAACTGTAGAGAGTCACTGTTTATTCAGGGTAAGGGTCACTCACTAACTGTACAGAGTCACTGTTTATTCAGGGTAAGGGTCACTCACTGTAACTGTACAGAGTCACTGTTTATTCAGGGTAAGGGTCACTCACTGTGTAACTGTACAGAGTCACTGTTTATTCAGGGTAAGGGTCACTCACTGTGTAACTGTAGAGAGTCACTGTTTATTCAGGGTAAGGGTCACTCACTGTGTAACTGTACAGAGTCACTGTTTATTCAGGGTAAGGGTCACTCACTGTGTAACTGTACAGACTCACTGTTTATTCAGGGTAAGGGTCACTCACTGTGTAACTGTACAGAGTCACTGTTTATTCAGGGTAAGGGTCGCTCACTGTAACTGTACAGAGTCACTTTTTATTCAGGGTAAGGGTCACCCACTGTGTAACTGTACAGAGTCACTGTTTATTCAGGGTAAGGGTCACTCACTGTAACTGGACACAGTCACTGTTTATTCAGGGTAAGGGTCGCTCACTGTGTAACTGTACAGAGTCACTGTTTATTCAGGGTAAGGGTCACTCACTGTAACTGTACAGAGTCACTGTTTATTCAGGGTAAGGGTCACTCACTGTAACTGTACAGAGTCACTGTTTATTCAGGGTAAGGGTCACTCACTGTGTAACTGTACAGAGTCACTGTTTATTCAGGGTAAGGGTCACTCACTGTAACTGTACAGAGTCACTGTTTATTCAGGGTAAGGGTCACTCACTGTAACTGTACAGAACCACTGTTTATTCAGGGTAAGGGTCACTCACTGTGTAACTGTACAGAGTCACTGTTTATTCAGGATAAGGATCACTCACTGTAACTGTACAGAGTCACTGTTTATTCAGGGTAAGGGTCACTCACTGTAACTGTACAGAGTCACTGTTTATTCAGGGTAAGGGTCACTCATTGTGTAACTGTGCAGAGTCACTGTTTATTCAGGATAAGGATCGCTCACTGTGTAACTGTACAGAACCACTGTTTATTCAGGGTAAGGGTCACTCACTGTGTAACTGTACAGAACCACTGTTTATTCAGGGTAAGGGTCACTCACTGTGTAACTGTACAGAGTCACTGTTTATTCAGGATAAGGATCGCTCACTGTAACTGTAGAGTCACTGTTTATTCAGGATAAGGATCGCTCACTGTGTAACTGTACAGAACCACTGTTTATTCAGGGTAAGGGTCACTCACTGTGTAACTGTACAGAGTCACTGTTTATTCAGGGTAAGGGTCACTCACTGTGTAACTGTACAGAGTCACTGTTTATTCAGGGTAAGGGTCACCCACTGTGTAACTGTACAGAGTCACTGTTTATTCAGGGTAAGGGTCGCTCACTGTAACTGTACAGAGTCACTATTTATTCAGGGTAAGGGTCACTCACTGTAACTGTACAGAGTCACTGTTTATTCAGGGTAAGGGTCACTCACTGTGTAACTGTACAGAGTCACTGTTTATTCAGGGTAAGGGTCACTCACTGTGCGAGTGTACCACATCACTGTGTCTGTCAAGTGTTTAACATATTTCTGTTGTCAGTTTGGAAGGGCTGGACTGTGCAGCCGGAGAGCATTAATCGTTCCTGTGCTGTTTGAAATATGTTCTGACTGTGCCGTGGAGCACTAGCCTTAGTCAGAGTGCATGGATCCTCTGCCAGTGAGACGAAGCACACTTTAACACACAGCTCAACAAGGGTTTGGCAGTGTGGAATTTAAATTGCCTTTTATCCTCAGCAGGCATTACAGGACAAATCCCAAAATTCCAGTAATGAATCAGCACTTGACAAGGTCCCTGGAGCCAGGATGGCTCATTGAGTCAGTCCCTCACTCACTCCGTGCACAGCAGACTGGACACAGACACCGATAGGTTCCATCTCCGCCTTGTGACAAACTCTCTGACCTCAGCAGGGAGGGGCAATGGTGGGATCTTCCTCCACCCAGATTGGCGAGGAGGATATGGTCAGGGGCAAGCGGTTACTCTCTGTGCAGCTGTACGGAGTCCCTGCTCCTGCTCACGGAGCTGCCAATCCTGCTGGGTAATGTTTGGGTATTCGGTGAGGAGGGGGAAGTGCCCCCTCAGTCCAGCCGCCCTCTGACCCCTGGCTTCCACCCGTGAGGAGACAGCGCCGATGGACTGCAACCCCACAAAAGTTAGCTCTCTTTCTCTTTCCTCTCTCTGTCTCTTTTTCTCTCTCTCTCCCTCTATCTATCTCTCTGTCTCTCTCTCTCACCTCTCTTTCCTCTCTGTGTCTCTCTTTATCTCGTTGTCTCTCTCTCTCTCTCTCCCTCTCTCTTTCCTCTCTCTGTCTCTTTTTCTCTCTCTCTCCCTCTAGCTATCTCTCTGTCTCTCTCTCCTCTCTTTCCTTTCTGTGTCTCTCTCTCTCTCTGGGAGGAATGTGCCATGGAAAGGGAGATTGGGCGGAGTGTATTACGAGCGGCTGAGCCACGACCACCAGTTTTTCACCAGCACTGAAAATTAAAATGATCTCTCTCTCTTCCTGTCGCACTCTCTCATTCCAACCTTTCTGGTCTCTATGTTTTCCTCTATAAACGTTCCACTGAATTTTCCTCTCAACCAACATCCAGATTACCTGGTCATTATCACGTTGCTATTCGTGGGAGCTTGCTGTGCACAAATTGGCATTGTGCACACTGAACAAATATTTTGTATCAGTCTTTACAGTAGAGGACACTAAAAATATCTCAACACTGGACAAACAGGGGGCTATAGGGGGGAGAAGGTAAACACGATTAAAATCACTAAGGAGGTGGTACTCATTAAGATAATGGGACTAAAGGCAGATAAATCCCCTGGACCTGATGGCTTACATCCTAGGGTCTTGAGAGAAGTAGCGGTAGGGATTGTGGATGCATTGGTGGTAATTTTCCAAAACTCCCTGGATTCAGGAAAGGTCCCAGCAGATTGGAAAACTGCTAATGTAACACCCTTATTTAAAAAGGGAGGTAGACAAAAGGCTGGAAACTATAGACCAGTTAGCCTAACATCTGTGGTTGGTAAAATGTTGGAGTCCATTATTAAGGAAGCAGTAACAGGACATTTGGATAAGCATAATTTAATCGGATAGAGTCAGCATGGTTTTACGAAGGGGAAGTCATGTTGACAAATTTGCTCGAATTCTTTGAGGACATAACAAACAGGGTGGATAAAGGGCAACCAGTGGATGTGGTGTATTTGGACTTCCAAAAGACATTTGACAAGGTGCCACACAAAAGATTACTGCACAAGATAAAAAATCACGGGATTGGGGGCAATATACTGGCATGGGTGGAAGATTGGCTATCTAACAGAAAACGGAGAGTTGGGATAAATGGTTCATTCTCGGGTTGGCAATCAGTAACTAGTGGTGTTCCACAGGGGTCAGTGCTGGGACCCCAACCCATTACAATTTATATTAACGATTTGGAGGAAGGGACCGAGTGCAACGTATCCAAGTTTTCCGACGATACAAAGATGGGAGGGAAAGCAGTGAGTGAGGAGGACATAAAAAACCTGCAAAAGGACATAGACAGGCTAAGTGAGTGGGCAAAAATTTGGCAGGTTATGCACTTTGGCAGAAAAAATCAAAGAGCAAGTTATTATCTAAATGGAGAGAAACTGCAAAGTGCTACAGTACAAAGGGATCTGGGGGTCCTGGTGCATGAAACACAGAAGGTTAGTATGCAGGTACAGCAGGTGATCAGGAAGGCCAATGGAATCTTGGCTTTTATTGCAAGGGGGATGGAGTATGAAAGCAGGGAAGTCTTGCTGCAGTTATACAGGGTACTGGTGAGGCCACACCTGGAATACTGCGTACAGTTTTTGTAATGTATATACCTTTAAGGGGGGGACTACTTTTTACAGCTCATGTATACTGTAGTACCGGCAGTGACCACACCTGTATATAGCACTGAGTAGTAATCTGTACAGTCAGTTCAACTGTGAGCCACGTTGAGTAAACACCTGTTGTACCGTTTCTGCTGCAGTCTGTATCTTATTGTACACGGACGTAACAGTTTTGGTTTCCATATTTAAGAAAAGATATACTTGCTCTCGAGGCAGTTCAGAGAAGGTTCACTTGGTTGATTCCGGAGATGAGGGGCTTGACGTATGAGGAAAGGATTAGTAGGTTGGGCCTCTACTCATTGGAATTCAGAAGAATGAGAGGCGATCTTATCGAAACATATAAGATTGTGAGGGGGCTTGATCGGGTGGAAGTTGTTAAGTCCGTGAATGATTGAGACACGGACCAGCAGGAGTGAAAACAAACAAGTCTTTACTGGTGGAAGTCAATAGCGAAACTAACAAACAGAGGCTCTCTAGCGCCTTTTATACAGGGGTGGTCACTGCCGGTACTGCAGTCTGAGACCAGTTATTCTCTTAAAGGTACATACACAACAGATATGGTGAGGATGTTTCCACTGATGGGTGAGACTAGAACTAGGGGGCATAATCTTAGAATAAGGGGCTGCCCTTTCAAAACTGAGATGAGGAGAAACTTCTTCACTCAGAGGGTAGTAAATCTATGGAATTTGCTACCTCAGAGAGCTGTGGAAGCTGCGAGATTAAATAAATTTAAAACGGAGATAGACAGTTTCCTAGCTGATAAGGGAATAAGGGGTTACGGGGCGAGGGCAGGGAAGTGGACGTGAGTCTAGGTTCGGATCAGCCATGATCCTATTGAATGGCGGAGCAGGCCCGAGGGGCCGTATGGCCTACTCCTGCTCCTATTTCTTATTATGTTCTTATTATTGGCTACCGCCTTTCCTGCATTACAACAGTGACTACACTGCAAAAGTACTTCATTGGCTGTGAAGCACTTTGAGACATCTGGTGGTCATGAAAGGCGCTATAGAAATGCAAGCCTTTTTTTCTTTGCTCTGAAGCTCAGGACTGTATCCCTCTCGCCTCCCTCAGAGGTTCCCTTCCAACTACAGCATCATTTTAAAACAGAAGCTCTGGAATTCCCTGAACCTCCCGACCTCTCTCCCCTCCTTTAAGACACTTCTTATAACCCACCTGTCCTAATATCGCCTTATGTGGCTCGGTGTTAAATTGTGTTTGACAATCGCTCCTGTGCAGCGCCTTGGAACGTTTTACTATGTGCGAGGCACTACATAAATACCAGTCACCGAACATGTCCTTTGGTTGGAGAAAGTTATTTTAACAGATGTTATACTCCATTTGTAAGCATCTGCTCAGCTCCACATCCCGGGAGATGCACAAAAGGCAGCTTGAGTCTCAATTAGCGGCCAGACACATCGACAGACGCACTACACTGCACAATTCATGCTGAAAACCATCTCGCCCTGATGGTACAGGACAAGTACAGCACAGGTTAGATACAGAGTAAAGCTCTCTCTACACTGTCCCATCAAACACTCCCAGGGCAGGTACAGCACAGGTTAGATACAGAGTAAAGCTCCCTCTACACTGTCCCATCAAACACTCCCAAGGCAGGTACAGCACGGGTTAGATACAGAGTAAAGCTCCCTCTACACTGTCCCATCAAACACTCCCAGGGCAGGTACAGCACAGGTTAGATACAGAGTAAAGCTCCCTCTACACTGTCCCATCAAACACTCCCAGGGCAGGTACAGCACGGGTTAGATACAGAGTACAGCTCCCTCTACACTGTCCCATCAAACACACCCAGGGCAGGTACAGCACGGGTTAGATACAGAGTAAAGCTCCCTCTACACTGTCCCATCAAACACTCCCAGGGCAGGGACAGCATGGGTTAGATACAGAGTAAAGCTCCCTCTACACTGTCCCATCAATCACTCCCAGGGCAGGTACAGCACGGTTTAGATACAGAGTAAAGCTCCCTCTACATTATCCCATCAAACACTCCCAGGGCAGGTACAGCACAGGTTAGATACAGAGTAAAGCTCCCTCTACACTGTCCCATCAAACACTCCCAGGGCAGGTACAGCACAGGTTAGATACAGAGTAAAGCTCCCTCTACACTGTCCCATCAAACACTCCCAGGGCAGGTACAGCACGGGTTAGATACAGAGTAAAGCGCCCTCTACACTGTCCCATCAAACACTCCCAGGGCAGGTACAGCACGGGTTAGATACAGAGTAAAGCTCTCTCTACACTGTCCCATCAAACACTCCCAGGGCAGGGACAGCACGGGTTAGATACAGAGTAAAGCTCCCTCTACACTGTCCCATCAATCACTCCCAGGGCAGGTACAGCACAGTTTAGATACAGAGTAAAGCTCCCTCTACACTATCCCATCAAACACTCCCAGGGCAGGTACAGCACGGGTTAGATACAGAGTAAAGCTCCCTCTACACTGTCCCATCAAACACTCCCAGGGCAGGTACAGCACCGGTTAGATACAGAGTAAAGCCTCCTCTACACTGTCCCATCATACACTCCCAGGGCAGGTACAGCACGGGTTAGATACAGAGTAAAGCTCCCTCTACACTGTCCCATCAAACACTCCCAGGGCAGGTACAGCACGGGTTAGATACAGAGTAAAGCTCCCTCTACACTGTCCCATCAAACAATCCCAGGGCAGGTGCAGCACCGGTTAGATGCAGAGTAAAGCTCCCTCTACACTGTCGCATCAAACACTCCCAGGGCAGGTACAGCACGGGTTAGATACAGAGTAAAGCTCCCTCTACACTGTCCCATCAAACACTCCCAGGGCAGGTACAGCACGGGTTAGATACAGAGTAAATCTCCCGCTACACTGTCCCATCAAACACTCCCAGGGCAGGTACAGCGCGGGTTAGATACAGAGTAAAGCTCCCTCTACACTGTCCCATCAAACACTCTCGGGGCAGGTACAGCACGGGGTTAGATACAGAGTAAAGCTCCCTCTACACTTTCCCATCCAACACTCCCAGGGCAGGTACAGCACGGGTTAGATACAGAGTAAAGCTCACTCTACACTTTCCCATCCAGCACTCCCAGGGCAGGGACAGCATGGGTTAGATACAGAGTAAAGCTCCCTCTACACTGTCCCATCAAACACTCCCAGGGCAGGTACAGCACGGGTTAGATACAGAGTAAAGCTCCCTCTACACTGTCCCAGCAAACACTCCCAGGGCAGGTACAGCACGGGTTAGATACAGAGTAAAGCTCCCTCTGCACTGTCCTATCAAACACTCCCACGGCAGGTACAGCACGGGTTAGATACAGAGTAAAGCTCCCTCTGCACTGTCCTATCAAACACTCCCACGGCAGGTACAGCACGGGGTTAGATACAGAGTAAAGCTCCCTCTACACTTTCCCATCCAACACTCCCAGGGCAGGTACAGCACGGGTTAGATACAGAGTAAAGCTCACTCTACACTTTCCCATCCAGCACTCCAGGGCAGGGACAGCATGGGTTAGATACAGAGTAAAGCTCCCTCTACACTGTCCCATCAAACACTCCCAGGGCAGGTACAGCACGGGTTAGATACAGAGTAAAGCCCCCTCTGCACTGTCCCATCAAACACTCCCAGGGCAGGTACAGCATGGGTTAGATACAGAGTAAAGCTCCCTCTACACTGTCCCATCAAACACTCTCGGGGCAGGTACAGCACGGGGTTAGATACAGAGTAAAGCTCCCTCTACACTTTCCCATCAAACACTCCCAGGGCAGGTACAGCATGGGTTAGATACAGAGTAAAGCTCCCTCTACACTGTCCCATCAAACACACCCAGGGCAGGTACAGCATGGATTAGATACAGAGTAAAGCTCCCTCTGCACTGTCCCATCAAACACTCCCAGGGCAGCTACAGCATGGATTAGATACAGAGTAATGCTCCCTCTACACTGTCCCATCAAACACTCCCAGGGCAGGTACAGCATGGATTAGATACAGAGTAAAGCTCCCTCTACACTGTCCCATCAGACACTCCCAGGGCAGGTGCAGCACGGGTTAGATACAGAGTAAAGCTCCCTCTACACTGTCCCATCAGACACTCCCAGGGCAGGTACAGCACGGGTTAGATGCAGAGTAAAGCTCCCTCTACACTGCCCCATCAGACACTCCCAGGGCAGGTACAGCACGGGTTAGATACAGAGTAAAGCTCCCTCTACACTGTCCCATCAAACACTCTCAGGGCAGGTACAGCACGGGTTAGATACAGAGTAAACCTCCCTCTACACTGTCCCATGAAACAAGCCCAGGCCAGGTACAGCACGGGTTAGATACAGAGTAAACCTCCCTCTACACTGTCCCATCAAACACTCCCAGGGCAGGTACAGCACCGCTTAGATACAGAGTAAAGCTCCCTCTACACTGTTCCATCAAACACTCCCAGGGCAGGTACAGCACGGGTTAGATACAGAGTAAAGCTCCCTCTACACTGTCCCATCAAACACTCCCAGGGCAGGTACAGCACGGGTTAGATACAGAGTAAAGCTCCCTCTACACTGTCCCATCAAACACTCCCAGGGCAGGTACAGCACCGGTTAGATACAGTGTAAATCTCGGATTAAATGTATCCCAGGCTGTTAAGAGAAGCAATGGAGGAAATAGTGGAATCTCTGACCATCAGGTCGGGCCTGGTGCCGGAGGTCTGCTAATGCTGTACCATTGTTTAAAAAGGGAGAAAGGAATAGACCAAGTAATTACAAGCTAGTCAGCCTAACCTCGGTGCTGGTCAAATTATTGGAAAATATTCTGAAGGACAGGATAATCAGGGACAGTTAGCATGGATTTGTTAAGGGAAGGTTGCGTCTGACTAACTTGATTGAATTTTTTGAGGAGGTAACAAGGAGGGTTGATGAGGGTAGTGTGTTTGGTGTAGTCTACATGGATTTTAGCAAGGCCTTTGACAAGGTCCCACATGGCAGACTGGTCAAAAAAGTAAAAGCCCATGGGATCCAAGGGAAAGTGGCAAGTTGGATCCAAAATTGGCTCAGAGGCAGGAAGCAGAGGGTAATGGTCGAAGGGTGTTTTTGTGACTGGAAGGCTGTTTCCAGTGGGGTTCCACAGGGCTCAGTACTGGGTCCTTTGCTTTTTGTGGTATATATCAATGATTTAGACTTCAATGTAGGGGGCATCATTAAGGAGCTTGCAGATGGTTGTGAGGTTGATAGTGAGGCAGAAAGCTGTAGACTGCAGGAAGATATCAATGGACTGGTCAGGTGGGCAGAACAGTGGCAAATGGAATTCAACCTGGAGAAGTGTGAGGTAATGCATTTGGGGAGGGCTAACAAGGCAATGGAATACACTATAAATGGTAGGACACTGAGAAGTGCAGAAGATCAGCAGGACCTTGGAGTACATGTCCACAGATCCCTGAAGGTAGGACAGGTAGATAAGGTGGTTAAGAAGGCATACGGAATACTTGCCTTTATTAGCCGAGTCACAGAATATAAGAGCAGGGGGGTTAAGCTTGAACTGTATAAAACAATAGTTAGGCCACAGCTCGAGTACTGCGTACAGTTCTGGTCACCACACTACAGGAAGGATGTGATTGCACTAGAGTGGGTGCAGAGGAGATTTACGAGGCTGTTGCCTGGGCTGGGGAATTTTAGCTATGAGGAAAGATTGGATAGGCTGGGGTTGTTTTCTTTGGAACAGAGGAGGCTGAGCGGAGATTTGATTGAGGTGTATAAAATGATGAGGGGCTCAGATAGAGTGGATAGGAAGGACCTATTTCCCTTAGCGGAGAGGTCAATAACCGGGGCGCATAGAAGTAATTGGTTGAAGGATTAGAGGGAAGTTGAGAATTTTGTTTCACCCAGAGGGTGGTGGGGGTCTGGAACTCACTGCCTGAAAGGGTGGTAGAGGCAGAAACCCTCATCACATTTAAAAAGTACTTGGATATGCACTTGAAGTGCTGTAACCTACAGTGCTACGGACCAAGAGCTGGACAGTGGGATTTGGCTGGATAGCTCTTTGTTGGCCGGCACGGACATGATGGGCTGAATGGCCTCCTTCTGTGCCGTAAATTTCTGTGATTCTACAATTCCCAGGGCAGGGACAGTATGGGTTAGGTACAAAGTAAAGCTCCCTCCACTTATCTGTTGCCTATGTCCCATCTACTGTCCTTGTTGCATGTTGAAGTTTATAGAAAATCTTCTGGAGATGGATGGTTCATTGCTGACTGCCTTGTTTAACAGGCTCTGTTGGCAGGTGGGTTGAACGATGATGGTGCTGTGTCCCGCACCGTGGCCTCGCCCCTCCCTATCTCTGTAACCTCCTCCAGCCCTACAACCCTCAGGTCTCTGTGCTCCTCCAATTCTGGCCTCTTGCACATCCCTCGCTGCAACATTGGCGGCCGTGCTTTCAGCTGCCTCAGCCCTAAGCTCTGGAATTCCCTCCTTAAACCTCTCCACCTCTCCGCCTCTCTCTCCTCCTTTAAGATGCCCCTTGAAACCTAACTCTTTGACCAAGTTTTTGGTCTTCTCAAAATCAAATCAAATCAACTTTTATTGTCATTGTTAGTGCACAAGTGCAGTACAACGAAATGTAGGCTTGTGGCTCCCGAGAGTGTACATTTAGATTAAGACATTTAAACATTCAACATTCATTTGGCTTGTAATACATTAACATAAACATAACCATAATAAAGTGCATTGGCAGATGTGCAGGCTTTAGAGTTTATTTGTGGAGTTCAGTAGGATGACAGCCCTGGGAAAGAAGCTGTTCCTAAATCTGGTCATACGGGTGCGAATGCATCTGTAGCGTCTCCCAGATGGCAGGAGGGTGAACAGACTGTGGCTGGGGTGGGTAGGGTCTTTGATGATGGACCGTGACCTCCGTAGACAGCGTTTCTGGTATATGTGCTCTATGGTCGGTAGCCGGGTGCCGGTAATGCGTTGGGCAGTTTTGACTACCCGCTGCAGGGCTTTCCGGTCATAGTAGCTACAGCTGCCATACCATACTGTGATACAGTTTGTCAGGATGCTCTCTATTGTGCAGCGGTAAAAGTTAGAGAGGATCGGGGTGACAGGTTACATCCCTTCAGCCTCCTTAGGAAATATAGGCGCTGCTGGGCCTTCTTCACCAGAGAGGAGGTATTGAGGGACCAGGAGAGGTCTTCCGTGATGTGGACTCCGAGGAACTTAAAGCTGTCCACCCTTTCCACCACAGCCCCATTGATGTGGATGGGGGTGTGACTTCCGCCTTTAGACTTCCTGAAGTCCACAATGATTTCTTTGGTTTTCTTGATGTTAAGGGCCAGGTTATTATCGGCGCACCACTTCACGAGATGCTGGACCTCCTCCCTGTAGGCTGACTCCTCGTTGTTGGTGATCTGGCCTACTACCGTGGTGTCATCTGCAAACTTGATGATGGTGTTGGAACCATGAACAGCCACACAGTCGTGGGTGAAGAGGGAGTAGAGGAGGGGGCTCAGCACACATCCTTGTGGGGCCCCCGTGTTCAGGGTCAGCGGGGGGGGGAGGTGTGGTTACCTAATTTCACAGACTGGGGTCTGTTTGTTAGGAAGTCCAGGGTCCAGTTGCAGAGGGAAGTGTTCAGGCCAAGAGTTTGGAGTTTGGTGGCCAGCTTGTTGGGGACGATAGTGTTGAATGCTGAGCTGTAGTCTATGAACAGCATTCTGATGTAGGTCTCCTTACCATCTAAGTGATTCAGTGCCGAGTGTAGAGCAGTTGTGATTGCATCCTCCGTTGATCTGTTTGCACGATAGGCAAACTGGTGTTGGTCAAGAGAGGCGGGAACACTGGCTTTGATGTGAGCCAGGACCAGTCTCTCGAAACACTTCATTATGATGGGTGTGAGTGCGACAGGCCGATAGTCGTTCAGGCACGTCACAGCCGTTTGTTTTGGCACAGGAATAATGGTAGCGGTCTTGAAGCATGTAGGGACTACTGCCTGGGCCAGTGACAGATTGAAGATGGCGGTGAAGACATCAGCCAGCTGATCAGCACATTCTTTGAGTACCCGTCCAGGGATGCTATCCGGTCCAGCAGCCTTTCGTGTGTTCACTCCGCGTAGAACACCCCTTACGTCGGAGGTCGACAGAGTGAGCACCTGGTCTTCCGGGGGTGGCAAGGCTTTGGTAGCCGGCTCCCTGTTGTCCCTGTCGAAGCGAGCGTAGAAGTTGTTAAGCTCCTCCGGAAGGGAGGCATCGCTAACCGGGGGGGCTGGTGTTTTTGCCCTTGTAGTCAGTGATGGACTGGATGCCTTGCCACATGCGCCGGGGGTCTGAGTTGTTGCGGAAGTTATCCTCTATCCGCAGTGTCTGTTTCCTTTTGGCAGTCCTGATCCCCTTTTTTAGGTTAGTCCTAGCTGCACTGTAAGCCGCCGCGTCGCCAGATTTAAATGCTGCGTCGCGTGCTTTCAACAGTGAGCAGACCTCTCCGTTTATCCAGGGTTTCTGGTTGGGGTATGTCCTGATATTTTTATGGGTCGTGACGACCTCGACGCAGCTGTTAATGTAGAATAGCACTGTGGATGCGTATTCCTCGATGTCGTTATGGGCAAACATGCCCCAATCAGTGCGTTCGAAGCAATCCTGAAGCTCCGATACTGCCCCCTCTGGCCATACTTTCACTGCTCTCACTGATGTTCGCCCTCTTTTGATGAGCGGTTTGTATGCCGGGGCTAGAAACAGGGAGAGGTGGTCAGACTTCCCAAGGTGGGGGCAGGGAATGGCCTTATAAGCGTCTACAATGCTCGTGTAGACTTGATCCAGTGTGTTCTCCCCTCTTGTGGGGCAGGAAACATTCTGGTGGAATTTTGGTAGTACAGTTTTTAGGTTTATGTGATTGAAGTCCCCCGCGATGATAAAAGCTCTGTCTGGGTGCGCAGTTTGTTGTTCGCTGATGGCCTGTCCTAATATCTCCTTATAAAAAGAGAGACTTGCATTTCTCCCGCGTCTTTCACAATCTCAGGATGTCCCAAAGCACTTTACAGTCAATGAAGTACTTTTTGAAGTGTAGTCACTGTTGTAATGTGGGAAACGAGGCAGCCATATTCCGCACAGCAAGCTCCCACAAACAGCAATGTGATAATGACCAGATAATCTGTTTTTAGTGATGTTGATTGAGGGATAAATATTGGCCTGGACACCGGGGAGAACTCCCCTGCTCTACTTACAAATAGTGCCGTGGGATCTTTTACGTGCACTTGACAGGGCCTCGGTTTAACGTCTCCTCTGAAAGACGGCACCTCCGACAGTGCAGCACCCGGAGTGTTAGCCTAGATTATGAGCTCAAGACTCTGGAGTGGGGCTTAAACCCACAACCTCCCCCAGTGACTGAGCTCACACCTGACCCCTCCCCCAGTGACTGAGGTCACAGCTGACCCCTCCCTCAGTGACTGAGCTCACACCTGACCCCTCCCCCAGTGACTGAGCTCACACCTGATCCCTCCCCCAGTGACTGAGCTCACAGCTGACCCCTCCCTCAGTGACTGAGCTCACACCTGACCCCTCCCCCAGTGACTGAGGTCACAGCTGACCCCTCCCCCAGTGACTGAGCTCACACCTGACCCCTCCCCCAGTGACTGAGGTCACACTTGACCCCTCCCCCAGTGACTGAGGTCACAGCTGACCCCTCCCCCAGTGACTGAGCTCACACCTGACCCCTCCCCCAGTGACTGAGGTCACAGCTGACCCCTCCCCCAGTGACTGAGCTCACACCTGACCCCTCCCCCAGTGACTGAGGTCACACCTGACCCCTCCCCCAGTGACTGAGCTCACACTTGACCCCTCCCCCAGTGACTGAGGTCACACCTGACCCCTCCCCCAGTGACATGGTCACACCTGACCCCTCCCCCAATTGACATGGTCACACCTGACCCCTCCCCCAGTGACATGGTCACACCTGACCCCTCCCCCAGTGACTGAGGTAACACCTGACCCCTCCCCCAGTGACTGAGGTCACAGCTGACCCCTCCCTCAATGACTGAGGTCACAGCTGACCTCCCACAGTGTCTAGGATTAGCCCGTCCCCTCTTTCCCCCGGTTACGATGACCGGGCCCACCCTGCGGCCTCTCCCTCACCCGCTCCGGTTGCCATGCCCCCATGTACAGTCCAGCAGCACAAGCCCGGCCAAAAACAGAGAAACAGCGACCGGTACAGGCGCAGAAAGAGCGCCCGGCCCATCATGCCCAGTGAGTCACTCTGGCCATTGTACAAGTTATTGTTCAACTTCGCCTTAGAGCCGCAAACTAACAGCTCAGGGAGGGGGATACACTCACGGCCCAGAACTACACTTTGGGGACGTGTTTCGTGAACCGGGGGCACTGTTTGCCCGGGGACACAGTACCTAATCTGGGACTGTCCCTGCAAAACGGGGACGTACGGTCACCGTAGATTAAGCCTTGAGTTTGGATTGGACTTGGCTTTGGTATTGAGAGGGAAAAGGTCTGTTTGGCATGATGGAGTTAAGACAGAGTCTCCAGATGTTCTGGAAGGTTCTGGCCTTGGGTCTGATTCCTCACACATGGCGGAGCCTCTATACGTTGTGATGGAGAGATGAGAACTGATCTCCTGGAGTTTTAGTTCTCGACCACAAGACTGACTGAAGCAAGTTTATATTAATAGAATCATAGAATGGTTACAGCATAGAAGAAGGCCATTCAGCCCGTCACTTCAGCTAGTCCCACTCCCCCGCCCTTTCCCCGTAGTCCTGCAATTTTTTTCCTTCAGGTACTTATCCACTTTCCTTTTTGAAAGCCGTGATTGAGTCTGCCTCCACCACCCTTTCAGGCAGTGCATTCCAGATCCCAACCACTCGCTGCGTAAAAAGGTTTTTTCTTACGTCGCCTTTGTGTCAGTCGTGGCTCAGTGGGCAGCACCCTCTCTCGCCTCTGAGTCAGAAGGTTGTGGGTTCAAGTCCCACTGCAGAGACTTGAGCACATAAAGCTAGGCTGACACTCTAGTGCAGTGCAGAGGGGGTGCTGCACTGTCGGAGGTGCCATCTTTCGGATAAGACGTTAAACCGAGGCCCCGTCTGCTCTCTCAGGTGGACGTAAAAGATCCCGCGGCACCATTTCGAAGAAGAGCAGGGGAGTTATCCCCGGTGTCCTGGGGCCAATATTTATCCCTCAATTCACATAACAAAAACAGATTATCTGGTCATTATCACATTGCTGTTTGTGGGAGCTTGCTGTGTTTCCCACATTACAACAGTGACTACACTCCAAAAGTACTTCATTGGCTGTAAAGCGCTTTGAGATGTCCAGAGTCGTGAAAGGCGCTATAGAAATGAAAGCTTTTCTTTGGTTCTTTTGCCAATCACCTTAAATCTGTGTCCTCTGGTTCTCGACCCTTCCACCAATGGGAACAGTTTCTCTCTATCTACTCTGCTCAGACCCCTCACGATTTTGAACACCTCTATCAAATCTCCTCTCAATCTTCTCTGCTCCAAGGAGAACAACCCCAGCTTCTCCAGTCTATCCACGTAACTGAAGTCCCTCATCCCTGGAATCATGCTCATAAATCTTTTCTGCACCCTCTCTAAAGCCTTCACATCATTCCTAAAGTACGGTGCCCAGAATTGGACACAATACTTCAGTTGAGGCCGAACCAGTGTTTTATAAAGATTCATCAGAATTTCCTTGCTTTTGTACTCTATGCCTCTATCTATGAAGCCCGGGATCCCAAGATATGTTTTTGTTTTTGAGCCAGATGTGAAAAAATAAAACAAACATTCATTTAAAAAAAAATGCTTTCATGAAGCCCTGTGGCTGGCAAAGTCCAGTGACATAACTCAGTGATTTCTCCTTTGTTGCTGCTGTGGCTTTAAGTTAAATATCTTCCCACTTTCACCCTCTGCCACCTGTGCTCCATATGTACAACAACAGCAACATCTTGCCTTTATATAGAGTCTTTAACGTAGTAAAATGTCCCAAGGCGCTTCACAGGAATGATTATCAAACAAGATTTGACACCGAGACACAGAAGGAGATATTGGGACAAGTGACCAAAGTACATAAGAACTTAAGATACACTTCGAGCCTGCTCCGCCATACAATAAGATCTGGTGAGAAGGTGGGTAAGTGGGATTGGGGATATGGGGAGAAGGTGGGTAGGTGGGGTTGGGGGATATGGGGAGATGGTGGGTAGGTGGGGTTGGAGATATGGGGAGAAGGTGGGTAGGTGGGGTTGGGGGATATGGGGAGATGGTGGGTAGGTGGGGTTGGGCATCTGGGGAGAAGATGGGTAGGTGGGGTTGGGGATATGGGGAGAGGGTGGGTAGGTGTGGTTGGGGATCTGGGGAGAAGATGGGTAGGTGGGGTTGGGGATATGGGGAGATGGTGGGTAGGTGGGGTTGGGGATCTGGGGAGAAGGTGGGTAGGTGGGGTTGGGGATCTGGGGAGAAGGCGGGTAGGTGGGGTTGGGGATCTGGGGAGAAGATGGGTAGGTGGGGTTGGGGATATGGGGAGAAGATGGGTAGGTGTGGTTGGGCATCTGGGGAGAAGATGGGTAGGTGGGGTTGGGGATATGGGGAGATGGTGGGTAGGTGGGGTTGGGGATCTGGGGAGAAGGTGGGTAGGTGGGGTTGGGGATCTGGGGAGAAGGCGGGTAGGTGGGGTTGGGGATCTGGGGAGAAGGCGGGTAGGTGGGGTTGGGATCTGGGGAGAAGGTGGGTAGGTGGAGTTGGGGATCTGGGGAGAAGGCGGGTAGGTGGGGTTGGGATCTGGGGAGAAGGCGGGTAGGTGGGGTTGGGGATCTGGGGAGAAGGTGGGTAGGTGGGGTTGGGGGATATGGGGAGAAGGCAGGTAGGTGGGGTTGAGGGATACGGGGAGAAGGTGGGTAGGTGGAGTTGGGGATCTGGGGAGAAGGCGGGTAGGTGGGGTTGGGATCTGGGGAGAAGGCAGGTAGGTGGGGTTGGGGATCTGGGGAGAAGGTGGGTAGGTGGGGTTGGGGGATATGGGGAGAAGGTGGGTAGGTGGGGTTGGGGGATATGGGGAGAAGGTGGGTAGGTGTGGTTGAGGGATACGGGGAGAAGGTGGGTAGGTGTGGTTGAGGGATACGGGGAGAAGGTGGGTAGGTGGGGTTGGGGATCTGGGGAGAAGGTGGGT
Source organism: Somniosus microcephalus (assembly GCF_052327205.1). Lineage (NCBI taxonomy): Eukaryota > Metazoa > Chordata > Chondrichthyes > Squaliformes > Somniosidae > Somniosus > Somniosus microcephalus. Next base: position 8,587,853 of record NC_140998.1, on the reverse strand, counting down.
AGGTGGAGTTGGGGATCTGGGGAGAAGGTGGGTAGGTGAGGTTGGGGATATGGGGAGAAGGTGGGGTTGGGGATATGGGGAGAAGGTGGGGTTGGGGATATGGGGAGAAGGTGGGGTTGGGGATATGGGGAGAAGGTGGGGCTGGGTATATGGGGAGAAGGCGGGTAGGTGGGGTTGGGATCTGGGGAGAAGGCGGGTAGGTGGGGTTGGGGATCTGGGGAGAAGGCGGGTAGGTGGGGTTGGGGATCTGGGGAGAAGGCGGGGCTGGGGATATGGGGATATGGGGGGTAGGTGGGGTTGGGGATATGGTGAGAAGGTGGGTAATTTGGTTGATGTGCGAGCCAGGATCAGCTTTACGTTTTGCAAAAAAAATCTAATGAAATGGAACCATTGGCAAGGATTTGTCCTCAAATAAACTGAGTGAATTAAAAGTATTTTGTCCCCAGATTGTAGGTCCCTTACAGTCAGAAAACGGAGAATTTATAATGGGGAACAAGGAAATGGCAGGGCAATTAAACAAGTACTTTGGTTCTGTCTTCACGGAAGAGGAGCAGGCTCGAAGGGCTGAATGGCCTACTCCTGCTCCTATTTCTTATGTTCTTAGGACACAGATAACTTCCCAGAAATGCTAGGGAACCAAGGGGGAACAATTCAGTTGTTTGCGCCTCCCGTTAGTGCCTTAAGAGGGCGCTAATGGGGCGCAAAGCAACTAGCGCCCTGGTGCAGCGATGTTTGCGCCGCTAGCGAAATTAACTAGACATTTTGCGGCAGCGTTAAACACTACCACCACGATTTCCTGCGCCAGCAGATTGTGACGTCAGTCGAGTGCGCAACGCCCTGTTAGCGCCCCGGACCGGAAATTGAGTGGCGCCCCCTGCCTTACCGCCTGCCGCTAGCAACGACAGGTTGAGGGGAGCGTTATGCTGTCAGGAAGGGACTAGGGGAGCGCTATTTAAAGGTGACCACTTCCTGCCTTTTTTTTTGTCGGTGACATTTTTGCACCACGCATTCTGAGAGAGAGAGAGAGAGACTTCTGGAGAGATTCAACGCTGTGTGAAGGAGTTTTGAGTACTGAGCAGCACTTTGCAGGTTTATTTTGATTTGCCCTTCCTTGCTTCGCCAGCGCTCTGAGGTAGCGCCTCGCTCCTCGGCCTTTGCACCTTAAGACAGGTGTGAAGCGCCTGATTTAGCGCTCCAATCACCTCCAGGGGCGATAAAAGCCAAGTTTGCTGTCGGAGGTGATAATTAGTGCCAGGCGCTAAACTTTGCGTACAGCTGATAATGGCGCCCCAAATGGGGCGATACCTAATTTTTCCCCCCAAGGGCCTAGGGAGAAGGAGAAATTAAAGGAAATTAGTATTAGTAAAAAAATAGTGTTGGAGAAATTAATGGGATTGAAAGCTGATAAATCCCCTGGGCCGGACAATCTGCATCCCAGAGTACTAAAAGAGGTAGCCATGGAAATAGTGGATGCATTGGTTGTCATCTTCCAAAATTCTATAGATTATGGAACAGTTCCTGCAGATTGGAGGGTGGCAAATGTAACCCCACTATTTAAAAAAGGAGGGAGAAAGAAAACAGGGAACTACAGACCGGTTAGCCTAACATCAATAGTAGGGAAAATGCTAGAGTCTGTTACAAAGGATGTGATAACAGGACACTTAGAAAATATCAATGGGATTAGACAAAGTCAACATGGATTTATGAAAGGGAAATCGTGTTTGACAAACCTACTGGAGTTTTTTGAGGATGTCACTGGTAGAATAGATAAGGGAGAACCAGTGGATGTGGTGTATTTGGATTTTCAGAAGGCCTTTGATAAAGTCCAACATAAGGGTTATTGTGCAAAATTAAAGCACATGGGATTGTGGGTAGTATACTGGCATGGATTGAAAATTGGTTAACTGACGGGAAACAGAGAGTAGGAATAAATGGGTCTTTTTCGGGGTGGCAGGCGGTGACTAGTGGGGTACCGCAGGGATCAGTGCTTGGGCCCCAGCTATTCACAATATATATCAATGATTTGGATGAGGGAACCAAATGTAATATTTCTAAGTTTGCTGACGACATGAAACTAGGTGGGATTGTGAGTTGTGAGTGTATTGATTTCTTTGTGGGTTCAGTGACGAGACATTTATGAAAGAGAATGACTTTTTATCTAAAGTATGTTCAACTCAGTTAACAGCATTTACAGGAGACACCATCTTACAGATCCATCTAAAATGAAACTGAAACTAAACTAAACTGCCTTGCTTGTCTCGGTCACATGACCTCTGCTGGTCAGGCATAAGTAATCAATACATGCAATCATGCTGGTAAGGCATCATAATCGAACAGGCAAATAACATCACTATTTGCTGATATCATTACATCTCCTTTTCTTAAAACAAAAGTATTTTACTTTTAACTAAACATGTTTTCTTTGTATTAATCTGCATTTTAACTGTAACACTTAATGAACTTACATTATCATTATCATGATCAAGGTTTTTTAACCTTGCTTTGTGTGTTCACATGAAATATGTAAATACACTAGAACTTGAAGAAAGAATAAGATAACATTACTTCCTTCTATAACAATAGTCCTTAAATTTGCTCAATGAGTCTCTCAGGAGGCTTCACGTGTCTTGAGGATTTTCTGATTGATTGTCCTTGAATCTGAGTTGTTGCCTCAGATGATGTGTTCTCAGCTGTGTGATCAGGTTGTTCAACAGTATCAGTCTCTTGACCTGCTGTGGCTGGTCCCATGAGAAGATCTCAACGATTTCTTCTCAGAACAGCACCCTCATCTATCTGAATGGTGTATGATCTTGGTTGAACTTCACTCAGGACAGTTCCCTTCTGAGTCCATGTGTTTGTTTTGTCTTTGAACCTTACTTGGTCACCAGTGTGGAGTTCAGGTAGGTTTTGTGTTCCTCTGTCATAGTAGTACTTTTGCTTTTCTTTCTGTTGTTCTTTGAACTTCCTCACTTTCTCCCCCTCTTTTGTTTTCAGGAGGTTCTCCGGGATGGGTAGGTTTGACCTTAGCCGACGTCCCATCAGGAGTTGGGCTGGTGACTTACCACACTCGAGCGGCGTTGTGCGGTATACAAGCATGCTTTGGTAGAAGTCAGTTCCACTGTCTTTTGCCTTGTACTTCAGTCTTTTCACTGTGTTTGCGGGCTCTCCTGGGTCAACAGCTCTGGACAACGTGTCTGCTGTATACATCAGCTTACCCGGTGTGTACGCAACATTCAGTTCATCATAGACTGTCTCTCCTTCGCTTTCCACAACGAGGACTCTCTTTACCAGGTTCAGTCTCTCACAGGCTTTTAAACCTAGTATGGCTTGCACATCCTTTGGCACCACGATTAATGCTAACGTGTGCTCTCTGTCCTTGTGTGTCACTTTGACAATGCATCTTCCTTTCACTGGTATTTCAGTACCTGAGTATCCTGTCACTTTCACTTTGATTCCATGTATCTTTGGTCTGGGTCTAATTTTCTTAAAATCAGTCTCTGATATCACATTAACTTGTGCTCCAGTATCCAATTTAAATGGAATATGTATGTCATTCACTTTTAGTGTCAACATCCAGTCTCTTTCTTCTTGTTTGTTTTCAGACACAACATCTACAGAGAATTCCTCTATGTCGCTTTCATCTACTGCATGGACCTTGCTTTGTTGCACTTGGTTCTTGCAGCAACGGGCATAATGGTTGTTTTTGTTGCAACTATTGCATTTTTTACCATATGCTGGACACTTTTTTGGTGTATGCTGTGTACCGCATCGACTACATGTCTTTCGATTGCCCCTTTCATTTTTGTTCGCTGGCCACGCCTCTTTTTTCACATTGGCGCTCTTTTTGTTAAAAGGTTTGTGTCCGTTCTTACTCACTGCATCCACGTTGCAGCTATTGTCACTGAACAGCTCCTTTGCCTGCAACTTCACAGTCTCTGTAGCCCTACACAGTGCTATGGCTTTTCCCAGGTCTAGATCTTGCTCTCTTAGCAGTCTTTCCCTTAGACCATTATCTGGAATACCACACACCAGTCTGTCTTTTATCAGCGAGTCTGTCAGTCCCCCAAATTCACACGATTTGCTTCTGTTTCTCAGTTCAGTCACATACTGATCAATAGTCTCACCCGTTTTCTGTACACATGTGAAAAATCTGTGCCTCTCAAACGTCACGTTATGTTTAGGTATGCAGTAGGCCTCAAACTGTTCCATTATTTTATCTAGTTTCATTTTGTCTCCATCAACAGCGAATGTGAAGTTATTATACACCTCCAGCGCTTCATCACCCACGACATGTAAGAACAGTGACGATTTCCTTTTATTGCTTTTCTCGTCAGCTCCGATTGCCGCTAAATACAACCCCACACGTTGTTTGAACCTCCTCCAATTTTCAGCCACATTACCTGTCAACTGAAGCGTCACCGGTGGGTGTAAACCTTCCATTTTTTCACTTCGTTAGCTATTCGTAAGCAACAATGTTCACTTTTGGCTTGCTAATTTGTGGAGAGCTGATTTAACTTCAGATTTTTTCTCTTCATCTCTTTCAATCACTTCTGACACCATGTATTGATTTCTTTGTGGGTTCAATGACGAGACATTTATGAAAGAGAATGGCTTTTTATCTAAAGTATGTTCAACTCAGTTAACAGCATTTACAGGAGACACCATCTTACAGATCCATCTAAAACGAAACTGAAACTAAACTAAACTGCCTTGCTTGTCTCGGTCACATGACCTCTGCTGGTCAGGCATAAGTAATCAATACATGCAATCATGCTGGTAAGGCATCATAATCGAACAGGCAAATAACATCACTATTTGCTGATATCATTACAGTGAGGAGGATGCAAAGAGGCTTCAAGGTGATTGAGACAAGTTGAGTGAGTGGACAAATACACAGCAGATGCAGCATAACGTGGATAAATGTGAAGTTATCCACTTCGGTAGGAAAAATAGAAAGGCAGAGTATTATTTAAATGGTGATAGATTGGGAAATGTTGATGTACAAAGGGACCTGGGTGTCCTTGTACACCAGTCACTGAAAGCAAACATGCAGGTGCAGCAAGCAGTTAGTAAGGCAAATGGTATGTTGGCCTTCATTGCAAGAGGATTTGAGTACAGGAGCAAGGATGTCTTACTACAGTTATACAGGGCCTTGGTGAGACCACACCTGGAGTACTGTCTGCAGTTTTGGTCTCCTTACCTAAGAAAGGATATACTTGCCATAGAGGGAGTGCAGCGAAGGTTCACCAGACTGATTCCTGGGATGGCAGGACTGTCGTATGAGGAGAGATTGGGTCGACTAAGCTTGTATTCACTAGAGTTTAGAAGAATGAGAGGGGATCTCATTGAAACGTATAAAATTCTGACAGGGCTAGACAGACTGGATGCAGGGAGAATGTTTCCCGTGGCTGGGGGTTCTAGAACGGGGGTCACAGTCTCAGGATATGGGGTAGGAGATTTAGGACTGAGATGAGGAGAAATTTCTTCACTCAGAGGGTGGCCAGCCTGTGGCATTCTCGACCACAGAAGGCTGTGGAGACCAAGTCACTGAATATATTTAAGAAGGAGATAGATAGATTTCTAGACACAAAAGGCATCAAGGGGTATGGGGAGAGAGCGGGAATATGGTATTGAGATAGAGGATCAGCCATGATCATATTGAATGGCGGAGCAGGCTCGAGGGGCCGAATGGCCGACTCCTCTCCTAATTTTCTATGTTCCTATGTAAGACAGGGTCGAGGGGAGTAATTCTTTCCCTCCAACTGTGACTACGGTGGGCGAGGTAGTTGCAATGATCGCACGGAGTGACTGGACTCTGATAACACAGCTGCAGCCTGTCCTCAGGCAGCCAGCGAGACAAAGGACTGCAATTGCCCCGAGTGGTTTCTAGGTCACTGTCCTTAGAACCGTAGCCGGGCTCAGCACTCCTCAGTTCACCATTAAAAACATCGTTTTTTGTACTAATGATGCGTAAAAGCTTTTCAATGTAAAATATATTTGAAGAGCGGTGAACTCGCTTCCCTGACAGTGAGTAAATGGCAGTGAGTCAAACTGGATGGATTGTCCCAGAGTCTGTTACACAATATTCTTCATTCGTTAACTGAGTATAGAATAGAACCATACAACCATAGAATGGTTACAGGACAGAAGGAGGCCATTCGGCCCATTGAGCCGGTGCCGGCTCTCTGCAAGAGCTCTTCAGCTAGTCCCACTCCCCCGTCCTTTCCCCGTAGCCCTGCAAATTATTTTCCTTCAGGTAATTATCCAATTCCCTTTTGAAAGCCATGATTGAATCTGCCTCCACCACCCTTTCAGGCAGTGCATTCCAGATCCTAACCACTCGCTGCGTAAAAAAGTTTCCCCTCGTGTCGCCTTTGGTTCTTTTGCCAATCACCTTAAATCTGTGCCCTCTGGTTCTTGAACCTTCCGCCAATGGGAACTGTTTCTCTCTATCTACTCTGTCTAGATCCTTCATGATTTCGAACATCTCTGTCAAATCTCCACTCATCCTTCTCTGCTCTAAAGAGAACAACCCCAGCTTCAATTCAATTTTTCAATTCAATTCAGTTCAATTTTATTTGTCATATATGCAGCAAACGTGTGTACTGCACAATGAAATGTTGATTTTTACAAGTCCTCCCAACATTGGAATAAATATGGCATAGCAGTGATAAAAATACTAATAGAAATACAGTAATAATAAATAAAACAACAGTAATAAATAAATTATTCGTTCATGAGTCTTATGGCCTGGGGGTAGAAGCTGTTTCAAAACCTGCTGGTACGAGACCGTATGCTTCGATATCTCTTACCGGACAGGAGCAGGGTGAAGAGGTTATGGCTGGGGTGGCTCTCATCTTTGATGATTCTCAGGGCCTTCCCCCGGCACCTCTCGGGGTAGATATCCTGCACAGCAGGTAGTTTAATTCCTATAGTATGTTGTGCAGCTTTCACCACCATCTGTAGAGCCTTGCGGTCTGTGGCGGTGCAGTTGCCATACCAGGTAGTGATGCAGCCGGACAGGATACTCTTGATGGTGCACCGGTAGAAGTTGGTGAGAATCTGGGGGGCCATTCCAAATTTCTTCAGTCTCCTGAGGAAGAACAGGCGTTGGCATGCCTCCTTGGTTACGAAGTTGATGTGATTGGGACAACGTTATGTCCTCCGTAATGAATACACCCAGGAATTTGAAGCTGCTGACCCTCTCCACCTCAGCCCCTTCGATGTAGATTGGGGTGTGTCCCTCCCCCTGCCGCTTCCTGTAGTCCACGATCATCTCCTTTGTTTTGCTGATGTTGAGGGAGAGGTTGTTGTACTTGCACCATTCTGCTAGGGCTCTTACCTCCTCCCTGTAGCCTGTCTCGTCGCCATCTGTGGTCAGGCCTACAATGGTAGTGTCATCAGCAAACTTGATGATGGAGTTGGAGTTGTGCGTGGTCACGCAGTCGTGAGTAAACAGGGAGTACAGAAGGGGGCTGAGCACACAACCCTGGGGAGCTCCCGTGTTCAGGATCAGTGTGGAGGAGGTGTTACTGCCTATTTTCACCACCTGGGGTCTGCCCGTCAGGAAGTCCAGGATCCAGTTGCATAGGGAGGTGTTAAGTCCTAGCTCACTGAGCTTGTTGGCAAGCTTGGAGGGGATAATGGTATTGAATGCTGAACTATAATCAATGAGCAACATTCTCACATAGGTGTTCCTCTTATCCAGGTGTGATAAGGCAGTATGCAGTACAGTGGCGATGGCATCATCCCTAGATCTGTTTGGGCGGTAGGCAAATTGGAGTGGGTCCAGTGTGTCAGGTAGTAACGAGTTGATGTAGGTTTTGACCAGCCTCTCAAAGCACTTCATGATGACAGAAGTGAGTGCTATGGGGCGGTAGTCGTTTAAACAGGTTACTTTTGTTTTTTTGGGGACTGGAATAACCGACGTCATCTTGAAGCGGGTGGGGACTACAGACTGGTACAGTGAACAGTTGAATATATCCGTAAACACGGCTGCCAGCTGGTCAGCGCATGCTCTAAGGACACGCCCAGGGATTCCATCTGGACCGGGTGCTTTGTGGGTGTTCACTCTCTTAAAAATCTTACTCACGTCAACCACGGAGATTGAGAAAACCCAGTCGTCCTGAGCCGCGGGCGCCCTTGTAACAGGCCAGTTGTTGTTGGCCTCAAACCGGGCGTAAAAAGTGTTGAGCTCATCCGGGAGAGAGGCATTGCTGGGCATGACACAGCTGGGTTTCCCTTTGTAGTCCGTAATAGATTGTAATCCACTCCACATCCTTCGCAAATCTGAGCTATGATAGTGTGACTCCACTTTGTCTGTGTATTGTCTTTTTGCATTTTTGATGGTTTTTCTGAGGTCGTACTGTGGCGGAGCCACTGAATGACTCTGGGCAACTGTATATAATTCGCTTTAACGATGTTCTAACACCAGCCTCAGCCTGTACCATTGTGTTAGACATTACTGTGTTTTGTATATAGTGTTTGTATATACGGGGCGTGGCCCCTTTAAGAGCGCAGGAAAACGCGGGCAAACGCGATGACGTCACGTCGCAAACCACGTGACTGTCCGGGCAGTCCTCGTGGAATCTCCATCTTGTTAAGACCTGTTTTCGTGGTTCTCCTGTATCGATCTCATCAAACTGTTTGAACTCGTTTAGTCTTACATTAAAGACCTGTTTGATTGATCTCCTGAGTCGACCTCCAACGGAGCTCAAGTATGAAACCCTCAAGGCGCGGTTGCTGCAAGTTTTCGGGCTCACTAAATCGGAGCGCACCCGTCGATTGCTCGCTCTGCCCGGGCTCGGGGACTCCAAGCCTTCGGAGTTGATGAGCCAAATGCTCACACTACTGGGCTCAGAACCGGAATGCTTCCTATTCTGTGAACTATTCCTCAGCCAGCTGCCTGAGCAGGTGCAAGCTGCCCTGGCCAGATCCAAGGTGGTAGATTGCGCGGCAGAAGCGGACAAAATTTTCGCGGTAACGCAGCAGTTCTGCACCGCCACGAGGCGCCCATCCCCCACAGACGCTGCCCCAGCTCGTCAGCCTGCTGGGCTGTGTTTTTACCACGCGCAGTTCGGCGCGAAGGCGCGACGTTGCCGCCCTCACTGCAGCTTTACCCAAAAACAAAAACAACTGCGACTACTGAGGAACGGGTCTAACGGGCGCCCCGCGGCCGCCATGGCGATTGGCAACGCGGGCAAGTTGCTTTTCATCAACGATACGCTCTCCGATCGTCGTTTTCTGTGCGACACCGGAGTGCAGTGTAGCATTATACCGCGTCCGCCCTCGATGTGCAGGCAGGGAATCACGGCCTCGCCCTTGAAGCGGCCAATGGCAGAGCAATTCTGACCTTCGGCAGACGGCGAGTGGAGGTGTGCTTCGGGGGGCAACGTTTTCACTGGGAGTTTGTGACGGCCAAGGTTTCTCAACCCATTCTTGGCGCGGATTTCCTGTGCGCCAACAGTTTCCTGGTCGACGTGAAGTACCGGTGGTTGATCAACGCGGCAACTTTCAATTCTATCCCTTGTTACCGCAGTAACACTACGTCGCGCACCGTTGCCTGTGCTTTCCCGACTCCTGACAAGTTCGCTCGTCTGCTCGCCGAATTTCCTGACCTGACAAGGCCCACGTTCTCCTCCACAGCCACGAAACATGGTGTGGAACACCACATCACCACCAACGGCCCCCCGGTCTACGCGAGGGCCCGGCGCCTGGAACCTGGCAAGTTGGCGGTCGCAAAGGCGGAGTTCGCGACCATGGAACGGTTAGGGATTATTCGCCGGTCGAATAGTCCCTGGTCTTCACCCCTCTGTATCGTCCCGAAGCCTGGCAGCGGATGGCGGCCATGCGGCGACTATCGCCGCCTAAACGACGCCACCACTCCTGATCGGTACCCGATCCCCCACATCCAGGATTTCTCTGCCCATTTGGCAGGGAGCACCGTCTTCTCGAAGGTCCCAGTGCACTCACAGGACGTCCAGAAGACCGCAGTCATCACCCCATTCGGCCTCTTCGGGTTTCTGCGAATGCCGTTTGGGTTAAAGAACGCCGCCCAGGCTTTCCAACGCCTGATGGACTCCGTGCTGCGGGACCTCAAGTTCCTCTTCGTCTACCTGGACGATATCCTGATTGCCAGTCCTACTAAAGAAGAACATATCTGTCACCTACGCACCCTTTTTCGATGCCTCAGCCAACACGGCTTGATTATCAACCCGGCCAAGTGTCAGTTTGGCCTGCACCAAATTGATTTCCTGGGACATCGCATCACCGCAGAGGGAGCGGTTCCTTTACAGGTGAAGGTAGAGGTGGTGATATCCTTCCCACGCCCGCAAAGCATTAAGGCCCTGCAGGAATTCCTAGGCATGGTAAACTTTTACCACCGTTTCGTGCCTAAGGCAGCACTACTCATGCAGCCCCTGTACGAGGCCCTCAAGGGCAAGACTGGCAAGCACCCGGTAGACTGGACGGATGACATGGCCCGAGCGTTCGACGACACCAAAGGCGCCTTAGCCAACGCAACCATGCTGGCGCACCCGCTGCCAGGAGCCACCATCGCCCTCACCACCGACGCGTCAGACTACGCAATCGGCGCCGTGCAAGAGCAGTGGCTGAACGGGACGTGGCAGCCGTTGGCATTCTTCAGCCGTCAACTATGGCGGAAGGAGAGAGCGTATAGCATGTTCGACCGGGATTTGCTCGCCCTTTTTCTGGCCATCCGCCATTTTCGCTTCCTCCTGGAAGGACGTCCTTTCACCGCCTTTGTGGACCATAAGCCACTAACTTTTGCCATGGCCAAGACCGCCGAACCGTGGTCATCCCGACAGCAACGTCAACTGACCTACATATCCGAATTCACCACGGATATACAGCACGTGGCCGGTAAGGACAACCTGGTGGCAGACTGCCTCTCCCGCGCGACCGTCAATACGGTTCATTTAGGCATCGATTACGCCCTTATGGCAGCGGACCAAGCCTCAGACCCAGAAGTCCAAGCCTGCAGAACGACCATCACTGGCCTCCGGTTGGCCGATGTCAAGTTCCATTCGGCAGGTACCACGCTGTTGTGTGACGTCTCCGTACGGGACCCTCGCCCGGTCGTGCCGGTCGTCTGGCGCCGTAAAGTGTTCGATGCCATACATGGGTTGTCACACCCAGGAATGAAGGCCTCTCAGAAGCTGATGTCAGCGAAATTCGTATGGCATGGCATGCACAAGGATGTCCGCGACTGGGCCAACACCTGCGTGGTCTGCCAAAAGGCCAAAGTACAGCGCCACGTCAAAGCTCCGTTGGCCACCTTCACAGTTCCGGAGCAACGTTTTGACCATGTCAATGTGGACCTGGTAGGACCACTCCCACCCTCCCATGGTTTTTCACACATCCTGTCCATGGTTGACCGCACCACCAGATGGCCGGAGGCGGTTCCCCTGTCATCCACTACTTCGGCGGACGTGGCCAGGGCGTTCATTTCCACCTGGGTCGCCCGTTTCGGAGTGCCCACAGATATTTCTTCTGACAGAGGACCGCAGTTTTCCTCCGACCTCTGGAATGCAGTGGCCCAAGGACTCGGTGTCAAATTACACCGCACCACAGCCTACCACCCACAGGCGAATGGCCTCTGTGAACGCTTCCACCGATCACTGAAAGCCGCCCTGAGAGCCAGCCACCAGGACGCTGGATGGGCAGACAAGCTACCGTGGGTCCTGTTGGGCCTTCGCATGGCCCCCAAAGAAGACCTTCGCTCTTCATCAGCGGAGCTGGTATACGGTCAGCCGCTGCGAGTCCCGGGGGATTTCCTGCCAGCTTCGACGAAGCCACGGTCTGCATCTGACCAGCTTACTAGTCACCAGGAGGTGGCCAGATGCTTCACACCGGTGCCCACTTCGCACCACGGGCTGCAGAGTTCGCACATTCCCCCGGAGCTTCACAAGGCTGAGTACGTCTTTATTTGCCATGATGCTCACAGGGATCCACTCAAGGCCCCATAAAGTGGTCCCTTCCACATGTTGGAGGCAGGGGACAAAACCTTCACGGTAGATGTCGGTGGTAAACCGGACCACATTTCGGTCGATCGCTTAAAGCCAGCACATCTGGACCTCGACCGCCCCGTCGAGACAGCACAACCGCCGAGACGAGGTCGGCCACCCATCGCCGTTACAGCAGACCAAGTGCGACCGCCCGCCAGACCGCCAGCCGCCCAACAGCCTCCGCCTCAGGAGTACAGGAGTCGTTCTGACAGGCTCATCAGACCCCCTCACCGTTTGACTTTGTCCGTTAAAGCGAATTCTGGGGGGGTGCATGTGGCGGAGCCACTGAATGACTCCGGGCAACTGTATATAATCCCCTTTAACGATGTTCTAACACCAGCCTAAGCCTGTACCATTGTGTTAGACATTACTGTGTTTTGTATATAGTGTTTGTATGTACGGGGCGTGGCCCCTTTAAGAGCGCAGGAAAACGCGGGCAAACGCGATGACATCACGTCGCAAACCACGTGACTGTCCGGGCAGTCCTCGTAGAATCTCCATCTTGTTAAGACCTGTTTTCGTGGTTCTCCTGTATCGATCTCAACAAACTGTTTGAACTCGTTTAGTCTTACATTAAAGACCTGTTTGATTGATCTCCTGAGTCGACCTCAGTTATCGGTCTACAGTACCTTGATTTCTTGTACTCATCCATGTCCCCAGAGTTGAATGCGATGGACCGTGCTTTTAACAGCACGGATATCGCCATTTACCCATGGTTTCTGGTTGGGAAATGTTCGTACAACAATCCTCGGAACAACGTCGTCTATGCACTTGTTTATGAAACTAATGACTGAATCTGTATATGTGTTGATGTCATTGTCCGAAGCATTCCGGAACATATCCCAGTCAGTGGAATCAAAACAGCCTTGTAACATAGCGTCTGATTGATCCAACCAGCGTTGTAGAGATCTCATCACAGCTTCTCCAGTCTATCCACGTAACTGAAGTCCCTCATCCCTGGAATAATTCTTGTAAATCTTTACTGCACCCTCTCTAAGGTCGTCACATCTTTCCTATAGTGCGGTGCCCAGAATTGGACACAATACTCCAGTTGGGGCCGAACCAGTGTTTTATACAGGTTCATCATAATTTCCACACTTTTTGTACTCTATAACACTATTTATGAATCATAGAATCATAGAAGGTTACAGCACGGAAGGAGGCCATTTCGACCCATCGTGTCCGCGCCGGCCAACAAAGAGCTATCCAGCTGAATCCCACTTCCCAGCTCTTGGTCCGTAGCCCTGCAGGTTACAGCATCCCAAGTGCACATCCAAGTACTTTTTAAATGTGGTTAGGGTTTCTGCCTCTACCACCCTTTCAGGCAGTGAGTTCCAGGCCCCCACAACCCTCTGGGTGAAGAAATTTCCCCTCAAATCCCCTCTAAACCTTCCCCCAATTATTTGAAATCTGTGCCCCCTAGTTTTTGACCCCTCTGCTAAGGGAAATAGGTCCTTTCTATTCACTCTATCTAGGCCCCTCATAATTTTATACACCTCAGTAAGGTCTCCCCTCAGCCTCCTCTGTTCCAAGGAAAACAGACCCAGCCTATCCAGTCTTTCCTCATAGCGAAGATTCTCTGCTCCCGGCAACATCCTTGTAAATCTCCTCTGTACCCTCTCTAGTGCAATCACATCTTTCCTGTAATGTGGTGACCAGAACTGCACGCAGTACTCTAGCTGAGGCCTAACTAGTGTTTTATACAGTTGAAGCATAACCCCCCCTGCTCTTGTATTCTATGCCACAGCTAATAAAGGCAAGCATTCCGTATGCCTTCTTAACCACCTTATCTACCTGGCCCGCTACCTTCAGGGATCTGTGGACATGCACTCCAAGGTCCCTTTGTTCCTCTACACTACTCAGTGTCCTACCATTTAATGTGTATTCCCTTTCCTTGTTAGCCCTCCCCAAATGCATTACCTCACACTTCTCCGGATTGAATTCCATTTGCCACTGTTCTGCCCACCTGACCAATTTATTGATATCTTCCTGCAGTCTACAGCTTTCTTCAGTATCAACCACACAGCCGATTTTAGTATCATCTGCAAACTTCTTAATCATACCCCCTATATTCAAGTCTAGATCATTGATATATACCACAAAAAGCAAGGGACCCAGTACTGAGCCCTGCGGAACCCCACTGGAAACAGCCTTCCAGTCACAAAAATACCCATCAGCCATTACCCTCTGCTTCCTGCCTCCGAGCCAGTTTTGAATCCAATGTGACACTTTGCCCTGGATCCCATGGGCTTTTAACTTCGTGACCAGTCTGCCATGTGGAACCTTATCAAAAGCCTTGCTAAAGTCTATACACACTACATCAAAGGCTTACGGGATCCTTTGCCCAGGATCCCCTAAGCCTTTTTAACCGCTTTCTCAACCTGCCCTGCCACCTTCAACAATTTGTGCACATATACCCCAAGTCTCTCTGTTCATGCACCCCCTTCAGGATTGTATCCTTTAGTTTATATTGCCTCTCCTCATTCTTTCTACCAAAATGTATCACTTCATACTTTTCTGCGTTAAATTTCATCTGCCACGTGTCCGCCCATTTCACCAGCCTGTCTATGTCTTCCTGAAGTCTATCACTCTCTTCCCCACTGTTCACTATACTTCCAAGTTTTGTTTCATCTACAAATTTTTTATTGTGCCCTGTACACCCACATCCAAGTCATTAATATATAGCAAGAAAAGCAGTGGTCCTAGTACCGACCCCTGGGGAACACCACTGTATACCTTCCTCCAGTCCGAATAACAACCGTTCACCACTACTCTCTGTTTCCTGTCACTCAGCCAATTCCGTATCCATGCTGCCACTGTCCCTTTTATTCCATGGGCTTCAACTTTGCTGGCAAGCCTATTGTGTGGCACTTTATCAAACGCCTTTTGGAAGTCCATGTACACCACGTCAACCGCATTGCCCTCAGCAACCCTCTGTTACCTCATCAAAAAACTCGATCAAGTTAATTAAACACAATTTGCCTTTAACAAATCCATGCTGGCTTCCCTTAATTAATCTACACTTATCCAAGTGACTGTTAATTTTGTTCCTGATTACTGTTTCTAAAAGCTTCCCCACTACTGAGGTTAAACTGACTGGCCTGTAGTTGCTGGGTTTATCCTTACACCCTTTTTTGAACAAGGGTGTAACATTGGCAATTCTCCAGTCTTCTGGCACCACCCCTGTATCTATGGAGGATTGGAATATTATGGCCAGTACCTCTGTGATTCCCGCCCTCAATTCCCTCAGTATCCTAGGATACATCCCATCCGCTCCTGGTGATTTATCTTAAGTACAGCCAGCCTTTCTAATACCTCTTCTATCAATTCTAATCCCATCCAGTATCTTCACTACCTCCTCCTTTTACTAGGTCTATGGCAGCATCCTCTTCCTTGGTGAAGACAGATGCAAAGCACTCATTTAGTACCTCAGCCATACCCTCTGCCTCCATGTGTAGGTCTCCTTTTTGGTCCCTAATCGGCCCCACCCCTCCTCTTAATACCCTTTAACTATTTATATTCCTATAGAAGACTTTTGGATTACCTTTTATGTTGGCTGCCATTCTATTCTCATTCCCTCCTTGCCCCTCTTATTTTCTTTTTCACTTCTCCTCTGACCTTTCTATATTTAGCCTGATTCTCAGATATATTTGCAACCTGACACCTATCATACACGCTCTTTTTCTGCTTCATCTTACTCTCTATCTCTTTCGTCATCCAGGGAACCCTGACTTTAGTTGCCCTACCTTTCCCCCTAGTGGGAATGTACCTCAACTGTACCTGAACTAGTTCCTCTTTAAAGGCAGCCCATTGTTCCATTAGTTTTGCCTGCCAATCTTTGATTCCAATTTACCCGGGCCAGATCCGTTCTCATCCCAGTGAAATTTGCCTTCCTCCAATTAAACGTTTTTACTCTAGATTGCTCCCTGTCCTTTTCCATAGCTAATCTAAACCTTATGATACTATGATCACTGTTCCCTAAATGTTCACCTACTGACACTTGCTCCACTTTACCCACCTCATTCCCCAGAACCAGATCCAGCAATGCCTCCTTCCTCGTCGGGCCGGAAACATACTGATTAAGAAAGTTCTCCTGAGCACACTTCAGAAATTATTCCCCTTCTCTGCCCTTTACACTATTATGATCCCAGTCTATATTAGGATAGTTGAAGTCCTCCATTATTACTACTCTATAGTTCTTGCACCCTCTGTAATTTCCCTGCAAATTTGCTCCTCCATATCTTTCCCACTATTTGGTGGTCTATAGAATACACCTAGTAGTGTAATGGCACCTCTCTTATTTCTTAACTCTAGCCATATAGATTCTGTCCTTGACCCCTCCAGGACATCCTCCCTCTCCAGCACTGTAACATTCTCCTTAACCAATACTGCCACCCCACCTCCTATCTTTCCTTCCCTATCTTTCCTGAACACCTTATTACCAGGAATATTTAATACCCAAATCTGCTCTTTTTTGAGCCAGGTCTCAGTTATTGCCACAACATCATATTCCCATGTGGCTATTTGTGCCTGCAGTTCACTGACCTTGTTTACCACGCTTTGTGCGTTCACACACATACACTGTAAACCCTTAGACCATCCTGTATTCTCTGTTAGTTTGACCCCACCTAATACCTTCCTATTTTTTACTTTAGTGCTCTCTGCCTCTCCCAGTCCTTTGAGTACTTTACTTCCCCTTTCTAATGTTACATCCTGGTGCCCATCCCCCTCCCAAATTAGTTTGAACCCTCCTCAACAGCACTAGCAAACCTCCCTGCGTGGATATTGGTTCCGGCCCTGTTGAGGTGCAACCTGTCCGGCCTGTACAGGTCCCACCTGCCCCAGAACCGGTCCCAATGCCTCAGGAATCTAAAGCCCTCCCTCCTGCACCATTTTGCCAGCCACACATTCATCTGCGCTATCCTCCTATTTCGATACTCACTAGCTCGTGGCAAAGGGAGTAATCTGGAGATTACTACCTTTGAGGTCTTGCTTTTTAATCTCTTTCCTAGCTCCCTGAAATCTGCCTGCAGGACCTCATCCCTCTTTCTGCCTATGTCGTTGGTACCAATATGGACCACAACCTCTGGCTGTTCACCCTCCCGCCTCAGCATGTTCTACAGCTGCTCAGTGAGTATGTGCAGTCAACATCAATACCAGGGCTTTATCTTTCATTAGAAATTTCCGCAAGACTAAAAGCTCATTAGATCCAATAACCCTTGCTTTCTGCCAACTCCCGCAAGTGCAAAAGACAAGGCTGAAGCATTTGCAACCATCTTCTGCCAGAAGTGCCGAGTGGATGATAAATATCAGCCTCCTCCTGAGGCCCCTATCACCACAGAAGCCAGTCTTCAGCCAATTCAATTTACTCCACGTGATATCAAGAAATAGCTATGGGCCCCGACAACATCCCGGCTGTCGTGCTGAAGACTTGTGCTCCAGAACTAGCCGCGCCTCTAGCCAAGCTGTTCCAGTACAGCTACAACACTGGCATCTATCCAACAATGTGGAAAACTGCCCAGGTATGTCCTGTCCACAAAAAGCAGGAAAATCCAATCCGGCCAATTACCGCCCCATCAGTCTACACTCAATCAGCAGCAAAGTGATGGAAGGTGTCATCAACAGTGCTATCAAGTGGCACTTCACAACCAATAACCTGCTCACTGATGCCCAGTTTGGGTTCCGCCAGGACCACTCGGTTCCAGACCTCATTACAGCCTTGGTCCAAACATGGACAAAAGAACTGAATTCCAGAGGTGAGGTGAAAGTGACTGCCCTTGACATCAAGGCAGAATTTGACCAAGTGTGGCACCAAGGAGCCCTAGTAAAACTGAAGTCAATGGGAATCGGGGGAAAACTCTCCACTGGCTGGAGTCATACCTAGCACAAAGGAAGATGGTTGTGTTTGCTGGAGGTCAAACATCACAGCCCCAGGACATTGCTGCAGGAGTTCCTCAGGGCAGTGTCCTAGGCCCAACCATCTTCCGCTGCTTCATGAATGACCTTCCCTCCATCATAAGGTCAGAAGTGGGGATGTTCGCTGATGACTGCACAGTGTCCAGTTCCTTTTGCAACTCCTCAGATAATGAAGCAGTCCATGCCCGCATGCAGCAAGACCTGGACGACATTCAGGCATAGGCTGATAAGTGGCAGGTAACATTCGCACCACACAAGTGCCAGGCAATGACTATCCCCAACAAGTGAGCATCTAACCACCCCGCTTGACATTCAACGGCATTACCATCACCGAATCCCCCACCATCAACATCCTGGGGGTCACCATTGACCAGAAACTTAACTGGACCAGCCACATAAATACTGATGGCTACAAGAGCAGGTTGGAGGCTGGATATTCTGCGATGAGTGTCTCACCTCCTGAATCCCCAAAGCATTTCCACCATCTACAAGGCACAAGTCAGGAGTGTGATGGAATACTCTCCACTTGCCTGGATGAGTGCAGCTCCAACAACACTCGAGAATCTTGACACCATCCAAGACAAGGCAGCCCACTTCATTGGCACCCCATCCACCATCTTAAACATTTACTCCTGTGGTAAACCACTGTATTTTATATTGCCACCTCTGGGTGGCGCTGTGTATGGAGGCATGCCTCAGCTGACTCCACCCACCACTGTGTGGGTTTCGTTCAGACTTGTTCAGTCACTCACGAAGAAGCATGGTCTCTTCTTAGCTAATAAAAGCCTTATTCATCTCTTCTTTCGACTCATCATCTCTTCTTCGACTCATCACCTTTTATGAAGTAATTGATAAGCGTATCAATTTTATTAGCTAAAAGTTAAATGGCGACACCTGAGGAGCAACAACAGCAACGGATACAGCAGACATTGCTGAGAGCCCTCAGACCACCACGCCTGGACCTCGACCCTCAAGATGTGGGTGCATCAGCCAAGTTTGAACACTGGCTGAGCTGCTTTGAATCCTTCCTCGCAATCTCACAGGTTACAGAGGAGGATCACAAACTGAAAATTTTGACCGCCCAGGTGAGCCATCAAGTATATATGCTAATCCGGGACTCTAATACGTACGTGGCGGCCCTCGAGCTACTAAAAGGGCAATATACGCGCCCAGTGAACACAATTTACGCCCGACACCTCTTGGGATCCCGCAGGCAGCAACCGGGAGAATCGGTAGGGGCATTTGCACGGGCGCTACTGGCACTCTGCAGAGACTGCGATTGTAAAGCGGTAACGGCTGTGGAGCACGCGCAGGGACTCGCCTGTGATGCCTTCGTCAGGGGCCTCCAGTCAGACCACACCCGGCAGAGACTGCTAGAAAGCAAGGAACCCGACCTGAAGACGGCCATTGCCCTTGCGCTCTCGTTAGAGGAGGCCCACCGAAACCTCGAGGCATACCCCCGTAACGGCGCCGAGACATGGCAATCGAAACCGTGGGACACGGGACCGCCGCCCCCGGCACCAACCGCTGCAGCGACCCAACCGAGACAGCAGCCTCCGGTAAGAACTGCTTCGATGCCCAGTAACCAGGCCCAAAAATGCTATTTCTGTGGCCAGTTAAAACATCCCAGAGCGCACTGCCCAGCTAAGACAGCTACCTGCTCGGGCTGCGGGAAGAAAGGCCATTACGCTAACGCCTGCAAGGGGAAGCCAGCCAGCAGCGCAGCGTGCGGGCCGTGGGAGCAGCCATCTTATCCGCCATTTTGTGTACCCCCGGCCGCATGGCATCCGCCGCCATCGTATCCAACGCACTCAACCGCCATTTCGTCACCGGAACCGACCACCGTCTCGGCGGATGACTATAGTGACTCACTAAGCCACATACTGGCCTCCGTGACGCTGGATCAAGGCCACCCTCACCATCTATCCAGCTCCATGATGGATATCGCGGTAAACGGCCGCGCCACCAGTTGCCTGATCGACAGCGGGAGCACAGAGAGTTTCGTCCACCCCGACACGGTACGTAGCCACTCCCTCACGATTCTGCCAACGCACCATCGCATTTCTATGGCGTCCAAGTCCCAGTCAATGGACATCAGCGGCTACTGTGTGGTGACCCTGTCAGTAGGGGGCACTGAATATCAAAAATTTAAACTGCTAGTCCTGCCCCGTCTTTGCGCTGCCGTCCTGCTAGGGTTGGATTTTCAGTGCCACCTTAAGAGTGTCACACTAGCATACGGTGGACCCCTCCCCCCACTCACAGTCTGCAACCAACAACTTTTAAATCGCCCGCTGCAAACCACCTGCAGCCTTTCCACATTAAAAGTCCCCCCCCCTCCCCTGTTCGCTAACCTCACCCGCGACTGTAAACCCATCGCTACCAAAAGCAGGCGGTACAGTGCCGGGGACAGAGCTTTTATCAGCTCTGAGGTGGAGCGGCTCTTGAAGGAGGGCATTATCGAAGGTAGCACTAGCCCCTGGCGAGCCCAGGTTGTAGTCGTTAAAACCACTGCAAAACGCCGCATGGTAATCGACTACAGCCAAACCATAAACCGGTACACCCAGCTGGACGCGTACCCCCTCCCTCGCATATCTGATATGGTCAATCAGATTGCGCAATACAAAGTATTCTCCACCATCGACCTTAAGTCAGCGTACCACCAGCTGCCCATCCGCCATGAGGACCGCCAGTATACTGCCTTCGAGGCAAACGGCCGCCTCTACCACTTCCTTAGGGTCCCCTTCGGCGTCACCAACGGGGTTTCGGTCTTCCAAAGGGAGATGGACCGAATGGTTGACCAGAACGCGCTGCGGGCAACCTTCCCCTATTTGGATAACGTCACCATCTGCGGCCACGACCAGCAGGACCACGACGTTAATCTAGCAAATTTCCTCCGTACGGCCCAACGGCTGAACCTAACGTACAATAAGGAAAAATGTATGTTTCACACCAAGCGCCTGGCCATCCTCGGCTGCGTGGTGGAGAACGGAGTCATCGGGCCCGACCCCGACAGAATGCGCCCCCTAATGGAGCTACCCCTTCCCCACTGCCAAAAAGCACTGAAGAGATGCCTGGGGTTTTTCTCCTACTACGCCCAGTGGGTGCCCCTCTATGCAGACAAAGCCAGGCCCCTCATCAAAGCCACCTCCTTCCCCCTGACACCAGAGGCGTGTGCAGCCTTCACTCTTATCAAGAACGATATCGCGAAGGCCGCAATGCACGCGGTGGATGAGTCCATCCCCTTCCAAGTGGAGAGCGATGCCTCCGACTTCGCCCTAGCCGCGACCCTTAACCAGGCGGGCAGACCCGTGGCCTTTTTCTCAAGGACCCTCCAGGGCCCCGAGACGAGACACTCCTCCGTCGAAAAGGAGGCCCAGGCTATTGTAGAAGCGGTGCGTCACTGGAGGCATTACCTGGCCGGGAAACGATTTACCCTGCTCACTGACCAGCGTTCAGTAGCTTTTATGTTTAATAATAAGCAGAGGGGTAAAATCAAGAACGACAAGATCTTGAGGTGGAGAATCGAACTCTCCACCTACAATTATGATATCTTGTATCGGCCAGGGAAACTCAATGAGCCCCCAGATGCCCTATCACGTGGTACATGCGCCAACGCGCAGAGTGATAGGCTGCAGTCCCTCCACAATGACCTCTGCCACCCGGGGGTCACCAGGTTTTTCCATTTTATCAAATCCCGTAACCTGCCCTACTCCATCGAGGAGGTCAGGACCATGACCAAGAGCTGCCAAATCTGCGCCGAGTGCAAACCGCACTTCTATAGGCCGGACAGAGCAAGCCTGATCAAGGCCACCCGCCCCTTCGAACGCCTGAGCGTCGATTTTAAAGGGCCCCTCCCCTCCGCTGACCGCAATGTGTACTTCCTCAACATAGTTGATGAGTACTCCCGTTTCCCCTTTGCCATCCCTTGCCCAGACATGACCAGTACCACGGTCATCAAGTGTCTGAATGACATCTTCGCTCTGTTCGGGTTCCCCAGCTATATACATAGCGACAGGGGCTCATCGTTCATGAGCGACGAACTTCGGCAGTACCTGCTAACAAGAGGTATCGCCACGAGCAGGACCACCAGTTACAACCCCCAGGGGAACGGCCAGGTGGAAAGGGAGAACGCGACGGTTTGGAAGGCAGTCCTCTTAGCACTAAAATCTAAGGGCCTTCCGACCTCCCGCTGGCAGGAGGTCCTCCCTGCAGCGCTTCACTCCATTCGGTCACTGCTTTGTACTGCCACTAATGCGACCCCTCATGAGAAAATGTTCGTTTTCCCCCGGAAGTCTACATCGGGAACCTCGCTACCGGCATGGTTGACTTCTCCTGGGCCCGTCCTACTGCGGAGGCACGTGAGGACGCATAAAACGGACCCCCTGGTCGAGCGGGTGCACCTCCTACACGCCAACCCCCAGTATGCCTGGGTGACATACCCAGACGGGCGGGAGGACACGGTCTCCATACGAGATCTCGCACCCTCGGGTACCCCTGAATTACCACCGTTATCCCCCTTACCACCGTTATCCCCCTTACCACTGTTATCCCCCACCACCCCTCCCAACCCAACCCCTGCAGACGGCATGCCAAAGCCCCAGGAATCTTCGCCAACCACCCAGACACCAGACCCGACGTCGGATGCTGCAACACCACCGCCGCCACCACGACGATCAGGACGTCAGACAAGGCCTCCTGATAGACTTAACTTGTAGTACCCTTCACCCCGCCGGACTTCACATTAAACAAGGGGTGAATGTGGTAAACCACTGTATTGTATATTGCCACCTCTGGGTGGCGCTGTGTATGGAGGCATGCCTCAGCTGACTCCACCCACCACTGTGTGGGTTTCGTTCAGACTTGTTCAGTCACTCACGAAGAAGCATGGTCTCTTAGCTAATAAAAGCCTTATTCATCTCTTCTTTCGACTCATCATCTCTTCTTCGACTCATCACCTTTTATGAAGTAATTGATAAGCGTATCAATTCCCTCCACCACCGGCGCACCGTGGCTGCAGTGTGTACCCTACAAGATGCACTGTAGCAGCTTGCCAAGGCTTCTTCGGCAGCACCTCCCAAATCCACGACCTCTACCACCTAGAAGGACAAGGGCAGCAGGCGCATGGGAACACCACCACCTGCAAGTTCCCCTCCAAGTCACACACTATCCTGACTTGGAAATATATCGCCGATCCTTCATCGTCGCTGTGTCAAAATCCTGGAACTCCCTCCCTAACAGTACTGTGGGAGTACCTTCACCACATGGACTGCGGCAGTTCAAGAAGACAGCTCACCACCACCTTCTCAAGGGCAACTAGGGATGGGCAATAAATGTTGGCTTTTTAGAATGCATGTAGTCCTGTGTTGCAGCTTCCCCAGGTTGGCACCTCATTTTTAGGTACGCCTGGTGATGCTCCTGGCATGCTCTCCTACACTCCTTATTTGGTCGCCTGGCTTGGTGGAATGGTAGAGTGAGGGATATGCCGGGCCATGAGGTTACAGATTGTGGCGGAATACAATTCTGCTGCTGCTGATGGCCCACAGCGCCTCATGGATGCTCAGTTTTGAGCTGCTAGATCTGTTCTGAATCTATCCCATTTAGCACGGTGGTAGCGCCAAACAACACGATGGAGGGTGTCCTCAGTGTGAAGACGAGACTTCGTCTCCACAATGACTGTGCGGTGGTCACTGCTACCAATGCTGTCATGGACAGATGCATCTGCGACAGGTAGGTTGGTGAGGATGACGTCAAGTAGGTCTTTTCCTTGTGTTGGTTCTCTCACCACCTGTCGCAGGATGCAGGACGTCAGGTCTAGGTATTTGTCGCCACTTAGTCCCATTAATTTCTCCAGTACCATGTCTTTACTTATACGGATTTCTTTAAGTTCCTCATTCTCTCTAGACTCTTGGTTCCCCATTACTTCAGGAGTGTTTTTTGTGTCTTCTACTGTGAAGACAGATACAAAGAATTTGTTTAATGTCTCTGCCATTTCCTTATTGCCCATTATAATTTCTCCTGTCTCTGCCTCTAATGGGCCCACGTTTACTTTCACTAATCTCCTCCTGTTTGCATACCTATAGAAGCATTTACAGTCTGTTTTTATGTCTCTCGCTAGTTTACTCTCATTCTATTTTCCTTTTAACAATTCCTTGGTCCTCCTTTGCTGAATTCTAAAATTCTCCCAATCCTCAGCCTTACTACTCTTTTTGGCAACATTTAAGCCTCTTCCTTTGATCTAATACTATCTTTAACTTCTCTTGTTAGCCACAATTGGACCACTTTTCCTGTGGGGTTTTTGTGCCTTAAAACAATGTATATTTGTTATTAATTCTTTAAATGCTAGCCATTGCTTGTCTACCATCATACCTTTTAATGTAGTTTCCCAATCTACCTGAGCCAACTCGCCCCTCATACCTACGTAGTTTGATTTGTTTAGATTTAAGACCCTAGTTTTGGATTTACCGAGATCATTTTCAAACTAAATATAAAATTCTATTATAGAAGTCACCCTTCCCTAAAGGCCCCTTTACTACAAGGTTATTAATTAACCCTTTCTCGTTGCACAATACTGGATCTACAATAGCCTGTTCTCTAGTTGGTTCCTCAACATACTGATCTAGAAAACTATCTTGTATACATTCCATGAATTCATCCTCCACACTATTACAGCACATTTGGTTGACCAGTCTATATGTAAATTAAAGTCCCCCGCTATAAACAAACCCCACCAATGTTTTCTGCCCCTTGCTATTTCTGAGCTCCACCCAAACTGATTTTACTTTTTGATTTTCGGAGCTAAGATCTTTTCCCTCTACTGTCTTTATTATCCTTTATTATCAGGGCTACCCCTCCTCCTTTTCCATTTTGCCTATCTCTTCTAAAAGTTATGTATCCTGGAATATTTAGTTCCCACAATTGGTCACTTTGCAACCGCATCTCCGTAATGTCTATTAGATCAAACCTAATGGCCCAGAAATTCAGGTCGGGGGCTTCCCGCGAGTGCAAGCCCCCGACTTGCACTTACCTTGTGCGCCGGCCGTTGAGCTGTGTGCCCCCGTGGAATTCCGATCCTGGGCCTGTTCCAGCTGCCTGCGCGCAGTGCTTGCGTATCCCAGGGGCGCAGTTAGTTCGATGCGTCCCCTGAGATCACGTGGGCCATGGGGAGCCAATCGGAGCAGGGAATGGGTGAGCAGCTGATGTGTTACTGCTGCGAAATGTGGGAGCCGGTGAACACCATTGATGCTCATGGTGAATACATTTGCCACAAGTGTTTGCTGCTAGAGGAACTCCGGCACCATGTTGATGTGCTTGAGACCGAGCTTCAGACACTGCGACACATCAGGGAGGGGGAGAAGTACCTAGACTCTATGTTTCAGAAGGTAGTCACACCTATGAAATTAATTAATCCAGATGTAGTCCGTGGTCAAGGACAGGACGGTGTGACTATGAGTGAGGCAGGTACGGGGATCCAGGAGGTAGTGTTGGAGGAGTCGCAGCCCTTGCTCTCGTCAAACAGGTTTGAGGTTCTTGCTCCCTGTGGGGGCGGGAGCGGGGACTGCAGGGAGGATGAGCAACCTGGCCACAGCACCGTGGAACAGGGGGCCATTCAAGAGGGGGGAGTAAATAGAAATGTTCTAGTGGTAGGGGATAGTATCATTAGGGGGATAGATAGGGTTCTCTGCAGTTGAGAGCAGGAGTCCCGAAGGCTGTGTTGCCTGCCCGGTGCCAGGGTCAAGGACATCTCTTCTGGGCTGGAGAGAAACTTGGAGTGGGAGGGGGAGGATCCAGTTGTCGTGGTCCATGTTGGTACCAACGACGTAGATAGAACAAGGAAGGGGGTTCTGTTAAAGGAGTATGAGCAGCTAGGGGTCAAATTAAAAAACAGAACCTCAAGAGTAATAATCTCTGGATTATTACCTGAGCCATGAGCGAATTTGGCTGGGATAAATAAAATTAGAGAGTTAAATGTGTGGCTCAAAGACTGATGTGGGAGAAATGGGTTTTGCTTCCTGGGACACTGGCACCAGTACTGGGACGGGAGAGAGCTGTTCCATTGGGACGGACTTCACCTGGCCAGTGCTGGGCCTAAAATCCTGGTGAGTCATATAACTAGGGCTGTAGAGAGGGCTTTAAACTAATTAGTGGGGGGGAGGTTTCTAGAGAGCAAATAATAAAAATGACAGCGGAGAAGGCAATAGACCTAGGTAGCAGTGGGGGAATTAAAAACCAGAGAGTGTCAGGAAGGGACAGAATGTATGGAGTAAAAGGTAGAGTAGTAAAAGGGGAAAAAGCAGGAACTAAGTGTCACAAAACATATTTGAAAGTTCTTTATCTAAATGCACGTAGCATTCGTAACAAAATGGACGAGTTGACGGCACAAATAACTACATATGGGTATAATCTTGTGGCCATTACAGAAACATGGCTGCAGGGTTACCATGACTGGGAATTAAACATACCAGGGTATTTAACAATCAGGAAGGACAGGCAGGAAGGTAGGGGAGGTGGGGTGGCTATGTTAATAAAGGAAGGAATCACTGCAATACAGAGAAATGATATTGGGTCAAAGGATCAGGATAATGAAACAGTTTGGGTGGAGATAAGGAATAATAAGGGAAAAAAACACTAGTGGGCGTAGTCTATAGGCCTCCTAACAGTTGCAACTCTGTTGGACGGAGTATTAATCAGGAAATAGTTGGGGCTTGTAATAAGGGAACAGCTATAATTATGGGGGAATTTAACTTTCATATTAACTGGACAAATCAAATAGGGCAGGGCAGCCTTGAGGAAGAGTTCATTGAGTGTATTAGGGATGGGTTTCTTGAGCAGTATGTAACTGAACCGACCAGGGGGCAGGCAATCTTAGATCTGGTCCTGTGTAATGAGACAGGATTAATAAAAAATGTCCTAGTAAAGGATCCCCTTGGTACGAGTGACCATAACATGGTTGAATTCCATATTCAAGTAGAGGGTGAGAAGGTTGGATCTCAAACAAATACTGAGCTTGAATAAAGGAGACTATGAAGGTATGAGAGCGGAATTGATTAGAGTGGACTGGGAAAATAGATTAAAGGGTAAGACGGTACATGATCAGTGGTGTACATTCAAGGAGTTATTTTACAACTTTCAAAAAATATATATTCCACTGAGGAAAAAAGGGTGTAAAAGAAAAGACAGCCATCCGTGGCTAAGTAAAGTAATAAAGGATAGTATCCGACTAAAAACAAGGGCATATAAGGTAGCCAAATCTAGTGGGAGGATAGAAGATTGGGAAGTCTTTAAAAGACAGCAAAAAATAACTAAAAGATTGATTAAGAAAGGGAAAATAGATTATGAAAGTAAATTAGCTAAAAATATAAAAACAGATAGCAAGAGTTTCTATAGTTATATAAAAAGAAAAAGGGTGGCTAAATAAATGTTGGTCCCTTAGAGGATGAGACCGGGAAATTAATGGTGGGAAACATGGAGATGGCAAAAACGCTGAACAAATATTTTGAATCAATCTTTACAGTAGAGGACACTAAGAATATCCCAACACTGGGCAAAAAGGGGGCTCTAGGGGGGGAGGAGCTAAATACGATTAAAATCACTAAGGAAGTGGTACTCGGTAAAATAATGGGACTTAAGGCGGATAAATCCCCTGGACCTGATGGCTTACATCCTAGGGTCTTGAGGGAAGTGGCGGTAGGGTTTGTGGATGCATTGGTAATAATTTTCCAAAACTCCCTGGACTCAGCAAAGGTCCCGGCAGATTGGAAAACTGCTAATGTAACACCCTTATTTAAAAAGGGTAATAGACAGAAGGCTGGAAACTATAGACCAGTTAGCCTAACATCTGTGGTTGGTAAAATTTTAGAGTCGATTATTAAGGAGACAGTAACGGGACATTTGGATAAACATAATTTAATAGGACAAAGTCAGCATAGTTTTACGAAGGGGATGTCATGTTTGACAAATTTGCTTGAGTTCTTTGAGGACGTAACATACAGGGTGGATAAAGGGGAACCAGTGGACGTAGTGTATTTAGACTTCCAAAAGGCATTTGACAAGGTGCCACACAAAAGATTATTGCTCAAGATAAAAAATCACGGGATTGGGGGTAATATTCTGGCATGGTGGAGGATTGGCTATCTAATAGAAAGCAGAGAGTTGGGATAAATGGTTCATCCTCAGACTGGCAATCAGTAACTAGTGGTGTTCCGCAGGGGTCAGTGCTGGGACCCCAACTCTTTACAATCTATATTAACGATTTGGAGGAGGGGACCGAGTGTAACATATCAAAGTTTGCAGATGATACAAAGATGGGAGGGAAAGTACTGAGTGAGGAGGACATAAAAAACCTGCAAAGGGACATAGATAGGCCAAGTAAGTGGGCAGAGATTTGGCAGATGGAATATAATACTGGAAAGTGTGAGGTTATGCACTTTGGCAGGAAAAATCATAGAGCAAGTTATTATCTTAATGGCAAGAAACTGGAAAGTACTGCAGTACAAAGGGATCTGGGGGTCCTGGTGCACGAAACACAAAAAGTTAGTATGCAGGTGCAGCAGGTGATCAAGAAGGCCAATGGAATGTTGGCTTTCATTGCTGGGGGGATGGAATATAAAAACAGGGAGGTATTGCTGCAGTTGTACAAGGTATTGGTGAGACCACACCTGGAATACTGCATACAGTTTTGGTGTCCATACTTAAGAAAAGACATACTTGCTCTCGAGGCAGTACAAGAAGGTTCACTCGGTTAATCCCGGGGATGAGAGGGTTGACATATGAGGAGAGGTTGTGTAGATTGGGACTCTACTCATTGGAGTTCAGAAGAATGAGAGGCGATCTTATTGAAACATATAAGATTGTGAAGGGGCTTGATCGGGTGGATGCGGTGAGGATGTTCCCAATGATGGGTGAAACTAGAACTAGGGGGCATACTCTTAGAATAAGGGGCTGCTCTTTCAAAACTGAGATGAGGAGAAACTTCTTCACTCAGAGGGTGGTAGGTCTGTGGAATTTGCTGCCCCAGAGAGCTGTGGAAGCTACATCATTAAATAAATTTAATACAGAAATAGACAGTTTCCTAGAAGTAAGGGGAATTAGGGGTTACGGGGAGTGGGCAGGAAATCGGACATGAGGCTAGGTTCGGATCGGTCATGGCCCTGCGGGTGGCGGAGCGGGCCCAAGGGCTGTGTAGCCTGGTCCTGCTCCTACTTCTTGTGTTCTAATTCTGTGTTAGATTTCAGGAGATGGTTCTATTCACAGGGATTAGTGAAGACCTCGGGAACAGGCTTTCAGTCCTTCAAGAGTAAATTGGGCCTGTTCCTGGCTGGGGTGGAGATCACCTCTTACAGAAGGTAAGTACTGTAGGAAATATAGGGACAGAGTGATCTCCTGGATGAGTTTCGATCGCCTAGATGGGTCGGAGAGGAATTTCCCAGATTTTTTCTCCCAAATTGGCACATTGGGTTTTTTATCTGGTTTTTTGCCTCTCCCGGGAGATCACATGGGTTCGGGTGGGATGGAGAGTGAAAGTAGATTTGAGGTTAGGATCAGATCAGCCATGATCTTATTGAATGGTGGAGCAGGCTCGAGGGGCCGATTGGCCTACTCCTGCTCCTATTTCTTATGTTCTTATGTTCTCTTATGTTATTATTCATAAGTTTGACAGGAAGGGCTGTCAAAACTTAGAAATACTATGGGCCCCAAAACATCACTAAATCTTCAAATAATTTTTTTTTTAAATCACATTTTTTAAATAAACTATAAATTACATGAAATAACTATTTTAAACAATAATTTAAATTTTTGGAAAAAATAATTTTATTTTCTAACGGGGCTAAAAATAAACTTACCTTGCTTTAAAGTATTTAAAAATAATAAACCTGTGGAAAAAATGTTTTAATTTTAATTAATTCACCACTTACCTTGTAAAAAGCAGGCCTTATGCCTGCTTTTTAAATGTGTAAATTCTGGAGACTTACCCTCCCGGGAAAACCTGCAAAAATAACTGTAAGTTCGATGCGCACGCGCAGCCTCTCCCGCGCACGCGTTCGACCTCTTAACCCCTGCTTTCAGGGGAACGGAAGTGCCGGTTTCCCGCGCATGCGCAGTGCATGCAGGAAACCGGCACTTCCATTGGGGATCTGGGCGTCACTGGCAAGACCAGCATTTATTGCCCATCCCTTATTGTCCTTGAGAAGGTGCTGGTGAGCTGCCTTCTTGAACTGCTGCAGTCCGTGTGGTGAAGGTGCTCCCACAGTGCTGTTAGGGATGTAGTTCTAGGATTTTGACCCAGTGACGATGAAGGATCGGCGATATACTTCTAAGTCAGGATGGTGTGTGACTTGGAGGGGAACTTGGAGGTGGTGGTGTTCCCATGCATCTGCTGCCCTTGTCCTTCTAGGTGGAAGAGGTCGTGGGTTTGGGAGGTGCTGCCGAAGAAGCCTTGGCAAGTTGCTGCAGTGCATCTTGTAGATGGTACACACTGCAGCCACGGTGCGCCGGTGGTGGAGAGAGTGAATGTTTAAGGTGGTGGATGGGGTGCCAATCAAGCGGGCTGCTTTGTTCTGGATGGTGTTGAGCTTCTTGAGTGTTGTTGGAGCTGCACTCATCCAGGCAAGTGGAGAGTATTCCATCACACTCCTTACTTGTACCTTGTAGATGGAGGAAAGGCTTTGGGGAGTCAGGAGGTGAGACACTCGCCGCAGAATACCAAGCCTCTGACCTGCTCTTGTTGCCAAAGTATTTATGTGGCTGGTCCAATTAAGTTTGTGGTCAATGGTGACTCCCAAGATGTTGATGGTGGGGGATTCGGTGATGGTAATGCTGTTGAATGTCATGGTGAGGTGGTTAGACTCTCGCTTGTTGGAGATAGTCATTGCCTGGCACTTCTGTGGCGCGAATGTTACCTGCCACTTATCAGCCCAAGCCTGAACGTCGTCCAGGTCTTGTTGCATGCGGGCATGGACTGCTTCATTATCTGAGGAGTTGTGAATGGCACTGGACACTGTGCAGTCATCAGCGAACATCCCCATTTCTGACCTTATGATGGCGGGAAGATGGTTGGGCCTCGGACACTGCCCTGAGGAACTCCTGCACCAATGTCCTGGGGCTGTGATGATTGACCTTCAATCACCACAACCATCTTCCTTTGTGCTAGGTATGACTCCAGCCAGTGGAGAGTGTTCCCCCTGATTCCAATTGACTTCAGTTTTACTAGGGCTCCTTGATGCCACACTCGGTCAAATGCTGCCTTGATGTCAAGGGCAGTCACTCTCACCTCACATCTGGAATGCTGCTCCTTTGTCCATGTTTGGACCAAGTCGGGAGCCGAGTGGTCTTGGCGGAACCCAAACTGGGCTTCAGTGAGCAGGGTATTGGTGAGTAAGTGCCACTTGATAGCACTGTCGACAACACCTTCCATCACTTTGCTGATGATTGAGAGTAGACCTATGGGGCGGTAATTGGCCGGATTGGATTTGTCCTGCTTTTTGTGGACAGAACATACTTGGGCAGTTTTCCACATTGTCCGATAGAGGCCAGTGTTGTAGCTGTACTGGAACTGTTTGGCTAGAGGCGCAGCTAGTTCTGGAGCACAAGTCTTCAGCATGACAGCTGGGATGTTGTCAGGGCCTTTGCTGTATCCAGTGTGCTCAGCCGTTTCTTGATATCACGTGGAGTGAATCGAATTGGCTGAAGACTGGCTTCTGTGATGGTGGGGACCTCAGGAGAAGGCCGATATGGATCATCCACTCGGCACTTCTGACTGAAGATGGTTGCAAACGCTTCAGCCTTGTCTTTTGCACTCGTGTGCTGTGCTCCACCATCATTGAGGATGGGGATATTCATGGAGCCTCCTCCTCCCGTTAGTTGTTTAATGGTCCACCACCATTCATGACTGGATGTGGCAGGACTGCAGAGCTTTGATCTGATCCGTTGATTGTGGGATCGCTTAGCCCTGTCTATAGCATGCTGCTTCCACTTTTTAGCATGCATGTAGTCCTGTGTTGCAGCTTCCCCAGGTTGGCACCTCATTTTTAGGTACACCTGGTGCTGCTCCTGGCATGCTCTTCTACACTCCTTATTGAACCAGGGTTGGTCCCCTGGCTTGATGGTAATGGTAGAGTGAGGGATATGCCGGGCCATGAGGTTACAGATTGTGGTGGAATACAATCCTGCTGCTGCTGATGGCCCACAGCGTCTCATGGATGCCCAGTTTTGAGCTGCTAGATCTGTTCTGGATCTATCCCATTTAGCACGGTGGTAGTGCCACACAACACGATGGAGGGTGTCCTCAGTGTGAAGACGGGACTTCGTCTCCACAATGACTGTGCGGTGGTCACTGCTACCAATACTGTCATGGACAGATGCATCTACAACAGGTAGATTAGTGAGGACGAGGTCAAGTAAGTTTTTCCCTCGTGTTGGTTCACTCACCACCTGTCGCAGGCCCAGACTGGCAGTTATATCCTTCAGGACTTGGCCAGCTCAGTCAGTAGTGGTGCTACCGAGCCACTCTTGGTGATGGACATTGAAGTCCCCCACCCAGAATACATTCTGTGCCCTTGCTGCTCTCAGTGCTTCTTCCAAGTGGTGTTCAACATGGAGGAGTACTGATTCATCAGTTGAGGGAGGGTGGTAGGTGGTAATCAGCAGGAGGTTTCCTTGCCCATGCTTGACCTGAAGCCATGAGACTTCATGATGGAGTCCAGAGTCAATGTTGAGGACTCCCAGGGCCACTCCTTCCCGACTGTATACCACTGTGCCGCCACCCCTGGTGGGTCTGTCCTGCCGGTGGGACAGGACATACCCAGGGATGGTGATGGAGGAGTTTGGGACATTGGCTGAAAGGTATGATTCTGTGAGTATGACTCTGTCAGGCTGTTGCTTGACTAGTCTGTGGGACAGCTCTCCCAATTTTGGCACAAGTCCCCAGATGTTGGTGAGGACTTTGCAGGGTCGACTAGGCTGGGTGTGCCGTTGCCGTGTCCGTAGCCGGTGCCGAGGTCGATGCCGGGTGTTCCGTCCGGTTTCATTCTTATTATTTTGTTTTTCGTAGCAGTTTGTTACAACCGAGTGACTTGCTAGGCCATTTCAGAGGGCAGTTAAGAGTCAACCACATTGCTGTGGGTCTGGAGTCACATATAGGCCAGACCGGGTAAGGACGGCAGATTTCCTTCCCTAAAGGACATTAGTGAACCAGATGGGTTTTTATGACAATCCGATAGTTTCATGGTCACCATTACTGACACTAGCTTTTTATTCCAGATTTATTTATCATTACTGATGCCCTATTACCTTCATTACTCTCTCTGTCCCTTCCTGACCCACTCTACTTATTTTTACCCAAAACTCTGCTCTGCTGTAGAGCCTTGACATTTCTCTTACTGCTTTTAAATTTACTCTTTCCTGAATCCTCCCGCCCCCCGGCCCCCCCCCCCACCCTTCATTAGTTAGCCCTATCTACTTACTGCCCTAGCCATTCGATTCGCCAGGACACTGGTCCCAACCTGGTTTAAGTGGAGCCTGACCCCATGGAACAGCTCCTCTTTCCCCAGTACTGATGCCAGTGCTCCATGAACTGAAACCCCTGCTTCCCACACCACTCTTTGAGCCACGCAGTTAACCTTCTAATCTGTTTGTCCCTATGCCAATTGGCACGTGACTCAGGTAACAATCCAGAAATGATTACCTTTGGGGTTCTGCTTTTTAATTTGGATCCTAGCTCCTCAAACTCCCTCAGCAGAACCTCATTCCTAGTTCTACCTATGTCATTGGTTCCTACGTGGACCACGACAACTGGATCCTCCCCCTCCCACTCCAAGTTCTTCTCCAACCGCAACGAGATATCCTTAAACCTGGCACCGGGCAGGCAACACAACCTTCGGAACTCCCGGTCGTGGCTGCAGAGAACAGTATCTATCCCCCTGACTATACTGTCGCCTACCACTACCACATTCCTTTTTACTCCCCCCCACTTGAATGGCCTCCTGTACCACGGTGCTGTGGTCAGTTTGCCCATCTTCCCTGCAGACCTTGTTCTCATCCATACTCAGCAAGTACCTGGTACCTGTTGGACAAGGTTCAAGGGCTGAGTCTCCTCCATCACCACATCCTAGGTTCCCATGCCTGCCTGACTCACGGTCACACCCGCCTGTCCCTGACCATAGGCTAACTCTAAAGTACTGCTTAATCTAAGGGGTATGACTGCCTCCTGGAACAAAGTGTCCAGGTAACTCTTCCCTTCCCTGATGCCCTGCAAGGTCTGCAGCTCGGACTCCAGCTCATCAACTCTGAGCCGAAGTCCCTTGAGCTGCAGACATTTACCGCAGATGTGGTTGCTCAGGATCTCGCTGGTCTCCAACTCCCACATGCTGCAGTTACGACACACCACCTGCCCTGCCATCTCTATCTAACCTTATTTTATTTATATAATTATTAAGCTAGTTTAAATTATTAATTTACTAAAGCAATAGCAATTATCATTCCCCCAGCTCTTAGTTTAACCCAGACTCCTAACTTGGAGAGGAAAAAAAAGCTGTAATACTCGCCAACCAATCACCGACCTGCTGTTATGTGCGTCACTCCCTGATTTTTCGATTCCACTGCGCTGCTGCTCCCGGTGAGTTTATTTATTTAATTAAACTTAAATTTAAATTAGTTAGACAGCTTTTGCTAAATAAAGCAAGCGACTTACTGTTTACTCACCAGAGCTCCTCCTTCCTGCTCTCCGTGACTTCACTTTAGTGGATTTTTCCTTTCGTCTTAAACTATTTTTTATATTAGTTATCAATTATTCTGAATATTGATTTAGCGATTTATTGATAGTTAAGTTAAAAATAAAAAATTGACACTAAGAAGAGTGTATAAAGTAGATTAAATACTGAGCTCAATCTGCTCCGGATCCGCCGCCCACTCTGCTTTTTTCCCCTTGGTTTGTTGCTCTCCCCTTTCTGGTACTAGAAAGGCTGGCTGTACTTAAAGTACATAAGTCACCAGGACTGGATGGGATACATCCTAGGATGCTGAGGGAGGTTAAGAAGGAGATCGCGGAGGTACTGGTTATAATCTTCCAATCCTCCTTAGATATGGGGGTGGTGCCCAGAGGACTGGAGAATTGCAAATGTTACACCATTGTTCAAAAAAGGGTGTAAGGATAAACCCAGCAACGACAGGACAGTCAGCTTAACCTCGGTGGTGGGGAAGCTTTTAGAAGTGATAATCCGGGACAAAATTAATAGTCACTTGGACAAGTGTGGATTAATTAAGGAAAGCCAGCACAGATTTGTTAAAGGCAAATTGTGTTTAATTAACTTGATCGAGTTTTTTGATGAGGTAACAGAGAGGGTTGATGAGGGCAATGCGGTTGACGTGGTGTACATGGACTTCCAAAAGGCGTTCGACAAAGTGCCACATAATAGGCTTGCCAGCAAAGTTGAAGCCCATGGAATAAAAGGGACAGTGGCAGCATGGATACGGAATTGGCTAAGTGACAGGAAACAGAGAGTAGTGGTGAACGGTTGTTTTTCAGACTGGAGGAAGGGGTTGCTGACGATACAAAGATAGGTGGGAAAGCAAGTTGTGAGGAGGACACAAAGGGCTGGATTTTCATTCAGGTGCAGGTTGGTGCCGTGTAATCCGCTTTTCGTGTTATCCACACGAATCTAATTCGAAGTGGGAGATTGATGCTATTTTAACTAAATTGCCCAATTGAGTTCCAGCGTGTGGGAACCCATGGCAAATGAGTTTCTCCAGTCTGAAAGTCGCCTCCGATGATGTCATCATCGCTGCTGCATTTAAGGTCTGCAACAAGCCTTGCTTCTTCTGCAGACTGCCAACCTTTTGGCTGTTATGTATTGGGTGTTCTCCTCCCACCTGCGGTGGCGCTGTCACAGCAGATAAATGGTTGGGATTGTTCTCTTGGTTAAGTTTAGTTCTCTTTGTTCGGTACTCTCCAGAACCTTCTTTTTGAATAAAGCACTTCATGTTTGAATCTCTGAGTTCTGAGTTCTGAGTCCTAAATTGTGACTAGGTAGAAAGGTACGGACACAACATTGGCCTTTGCTGATACACTGAGCTGGAAGCAGAATGGCCAGAGAAAGACTGAGGTCTGCACCCCGTTTCGACGACATTTAGTGGAGGGAGCAAGAGCTCACAAGGAGGTGCTCTTCCCTTCATCAGGGAGGAAGAAGCCTCCCCAGCAGACAAAGGATGTGTGGCTGCAAGTGGCAGAGGAGGTTAACTCCTTATCGGCTACCCACAGAACCTGGTTGCAGTGCAGGAAGAGATTTAATGACCTTCAGCGCACTGGAAAAGTGAGTATGAAGTTCCCATCACTCTCAATCTGATCCCCATTGCCTCTCCTCACCAGCACTCAGCTTTAGCAATCTCTTCCTCCACATCCCACTTGACACTGACATCCATGCACCCTTACCCATTCCCTCTCTCTCTATGGTCACATTCACCTAACTATTCAACTATGCAGCCCTCACACTCCCTATCACTCTGATGCTATGAAAACAATTGACAACACACAGGGAGGGCGCTTGGTCTTGCCACCTCACTCCATCTTTGTCTCCTTCTAAGTATCTATGCTATGGATTCTCTACACTCACTCCTTCATTCTCACTCAACCTCCACTTGTCTCCCTCATTGCAGGAAAAGAGAACGAGCAAGGACAGGAGGAGGGCCATCATCAGTAGCCCACCTCACCCCCTGGGAGGAGGCGGTCCTGGAGATCGCAGGATAAGAGCATAAGAGTTTTAAAAAATAGAAAAATAAAATTTTATCACTCATTTATACTTTAAAAACCCAGTCCAATAAGGTTAGTTTATTTTTAGCCCCGTTAAAACATATACTTTTTTTTTCAAAAAATTTAATTTTTCTTTAAAATATTTAATTAAATGGCATTTTTATTAATTTTAAATAGGTCATTTAAAAAAAAGTTATTTCATGTGTTGGTGTATTTTTTAAGTGATCCCCATTTATACTTATGGGGATTCCCTAGGTACGGAACTCCCAGAAGTATGAATGGGGATTCCCTTCTTTTATTGGTTGGGCCGGCCCCCATGATCCGCTTGTGAACTGCCTGCGCTCCTGGGATACGTGGGCCCCTGCCCGCGAGTACCTGGAGAGGCCCAGGATCGCGAGTCTCCGTACCTCCCGGGCCACCAGGTAAATGCGGAGATTTTTTACAGGTCGAAGGTATCCGCCCGTGGGAAGCCTCTGATCACAGATTTTGGGCCATTAATGACTTGGACTTGGGTGTACAGGGCACAATTTCAAAAATTGCAGATGACACAAAACTTGGAGCTATAGTGAACAGTGAGGAGGAGAGTGATAGACTTCAGGAAGACTTAGACAGGCAGGTGGAATGGGCGGACACGTGGAAGATTAAATTTAACGCAGAAAAGTGTGAAGTGGTACATTTTGGTAGAAAGAATGAGAAGAGGACATTTAAACTAAAGGGTACAATCCTAAAGGGGGTGCATGAACAGAGAGACCTGGGGGTATATGTGCACAAATCGCTGAAGGTGGCAGGGCAGGTTGAGAAAGCGGCTAAAAAAGCAGACGGGATCCTGGGCTTCATAAGTAGAGGGATAGGGTGCGATTTTCCCATTGGAGGCGGGTTTCGGTTTGGGTGGGTTCCAAAGCCGCCTCCACTGTCAGGTGGGAAAAATGTGCGATTTTCCCCTAATTGGCCAGTTGATTTCAGAGGTGTGGGTTCCCCTGGGCCAATTAGTGTTTTGGGACTGAAACTCACCTCTGCTGACGTCACTTATCCAGCTTCATTTAAGGGCTGCTTGCTGCCTTGGCTCATTCCACTGGTTTTTGGTCGATGTTGCACCACCTCCAAACTGTTATCTCCGTGAAGAATGGCCAGCTCCAAGGCAAGGGCCTCCCCGAGGTTCTCGGATGAGGCGCTGGGAATGCTGGTTGAGGGGGCGAGAGCCAGCAGGGAGGTGCTCTTCCCCTCATCTGGGAGGAAGAGGCCTCCCAAAGAAGCCAAGGTTGTGTGGGTCCAGCTGGCAAGGGATATAACCTCCAGATCTGTGTGCAGATTGGGTGATTGTTTCTGTTTATTGATGAAATGCCATCCCTGTGGGAATGTATTAAAATTAGGTGATGGCAAACTGTTGGCATCTGTTATTTCAGCTTAGGCAGCTCCACATTGTGGGCTCCGCGACACCTGCATGGTCAGGTTGGTGGTCAGAGTGAAAGGAGGCCAGAGAGTCAGGTCCATTGTCTATCATGTGTTAAGAAGGAGCCAAGCACATGTGCCACAATGGGCAACCTATGCAAACCTGGCCAGGATGAGTGCATCCATTGCATCACAGGCAGCCATGTGCTCGCGTGCTGCTGCCGCTGCTGCTGGTAGATTCACTGCCGCTCGGTCCTCCTCCTCCTCCTCATCCGAGGAGGCTATGAACTGAGCCACTTGCTCATCAGGAAGCTGCAAGCCACAATGCTGTGCGATGTTGTGCAGTGCACAGCAGACCACGACCATTCTGGAGACCCTGGCTGCTGAGTACTGCAGGGCTCCACCTGATCTGTCAAGGCATCGGAATCGCATCTTCAACAAGCCAATGGTTTGCTCGATGATGGACCTGGTCGAAATTTGGCTGGCATTGTAGCGCTCCTCAGCCTCGTTAGCTGGCCTCCTGATCAGTGTCATTAGCCACTTCTTCAGGGAGTAGCCCTTGTCACCAAGGAGCCATCTGTTAATTGGTTTGGCGGTTTGAAGAGCGGAGGCACACTAGAGTTCCGCAGGATGAAAGAGTCATGGCAACTGCCACAAAACTTGGCGCAAACATGCAAAATCTCCTTCTTGTGGTTACACACCAGCTGTATGTTGAGGGAGTGGAAGCTCTTGCGGTTGACAAAGATAGCTGTGTTTTGATGGGGTGCCCAAGGGCCACATGTGTGCAATCTATGATGCCCTGCACCATTGGCAAGCCTGCCATAATTGCAAAGCCAACTGAATGTGCGGTTACACTTGCTTGATCCCTTGAGAAGTGGATGTAATTGTGCGCCTTTGCGAAAAGGGCATCGGTAACCTGCGTGATGCAACTGTGGGCGGCTGACTGGGAGATGCCGCTGATGTCTGCTGATGATCCCTGGAAGGAGCCTGAGGCAAAGAAGTTGAGTGCGGTGGTGACATTGACAGCCACTGGTAAGGGGTGTCCACCCGCTCCTCTGGGCTCCAGGTGTTGGTGCAGCATTGTGCAGATGTCTCCGACAACCTCTCGCGAAAGGTCTGAGCCTCCTTTGGCACTGCTGCTCACTCATGATGAGGAAGCTCATCCTCTGTCTGTAAACCCTGAGATGAGGGTATCTCCTGCGGTGACGAGCTTCCATGCGCTGGCACCATCTGCCCTGTGCAGCATCAGGTGGGTGAGCAGGAGATTGGGGCTCCTGCTGCTGTTGCTACTAGTCTGCCTGGTTCTGCTGCTGCCGTGGCTGCTCCTCGTCCGAATCTGAGGTCCATAATGAAAGGAAATAAATGATTCCCATGCTGCTGGCTGATACATCCGTTGGGGAAGCGCTCACTCCAAGCGGGGAGAGGGTCTTCCAAAGAGGTCCCACAGTTGAGAGATAGAAGCTGCAGCACCTCTGACTTCGGTAGGCCTGCTAAAAGTGCAGAAAGGCCTGTGGAACAAAAGCTCTGCCACCTGCAACTGCTCCCTGATGAAAGCTCCGTTTTATTGGTGGAGCTGCAGCTGTGAGGAGGCCACCCACTTGTCAACCCGCCAGGATTAGCTGGCGTGTATTAGGAAGGTTGTGCAACATGCACAAAATGTGGCAAAATAACAAAGGCCTGTCAAAATAGGATTCTAGAGGCCCTTAACTACTATTTAAGGGTCTTAAGTACCTCTCCCGACTAATGGAGGCGGGACCAAATTGCACCCATCAAACCCGCCTCCGGCAAAATTGCTTGGAGGCGGGTTCCAAACCCACCCTCAGTTTTTGCGATTTTGCCAACTGTCCCACCTCCAAACCCGCCTCCTCGGGGCCCCATAGAAGTACAAAAGCAAGGAAGTTATGGTGAACCTTTATAAAACACTGGTTCGGCCTCAACTGCAGGATTGTGTCCAATTCTGGGCACCGCACTTTAGGAAGGATGTGAAGGCCTTAGAGCGGGTGCAGAAAAGATTTACGAGAATGGTTCCAGGGATGAGGGACTTCAGTTACGTGGATAGACTGGAGAAGCTGGGGTTGTCCTCCTTGGAGCAGAGAAGGCTGAGAGGAGATTTGATAGGTGTTCAAAATCATGAGGGGTCTAGACAGTGTAGATAGAGAGAAACTGTTCCCATTGGCGGAAGGGTCGAGAACCAGAGGACACAGATTTAAGGTGATTGGCAAAGGCAACATGATGAAAAACTTTTTTACGCAGCAAGTGGTTATGATCTGGAATTCACTGCCTGAAAGGGTGGTGGAGGCAGATTCAATCGTGGCTTTCAAAAGGGAGTTGGATAAGTACCGGAAGGAAAAAAAATTGCAGGGCTACGGGGAAAGGGTGGGGGAGTGGGATGAGTTGAAGTGCTCTTGCAGAGAGCCGGCATGGGCTCGATGGGCCGAATGGCCTCCTCCTGTGCTGTGACCATTCTATGATTCTATGGTTGTATAAACGCCGTGGGACCTTTTCCTGCGTTAAAGGCGCTAAATAATTGCAGGTTGTTGTTGATTTGCATTTTCAATTCATGCCAAATTAAAAAGAGCAGGGGTCTCCAGCCCACTCAGACATCTTTCCCGTCAATCTAGCATCTTCTGGAAGGACCATAATCACTAACACCAACTGTTAAACCAAAACTAAACTTTTCTATTTCCTTTACTTCTTGTCTTTTAACTCAACTGACACAGACACTCCAGGCTGCTAACTTCCAAGGGAGGGGATGACTGGGAGTTGTCTCTGAGGGACCCTCTCCTATTACTTGTTAGGTTGCTGCTCGCACTCTGCTTTTCTGAAATTCATTATGAACCTTTGACTAGAACATTGTGTTCTGACTGTCAACAGCCAAAGTACATTGGATCTTGTAGCACTTGTGCTTCCCAATTCAGTCAGCTCCCAAGTTCAGTGACCTTTCTGCAATTACCTGCGTCTGGGCCTCCAATTACACCCATTAGCAGCAAGCCCAGCGACCAACCCACCCGTATCCATGGCAACGCCCTACCACTTCCTTAAAACCTGAGTGCCGCATACCTACAGGAAGAATTGAAGTTGGAAGTTTGAAAGATTCTCCCTCTCTCTCTCTCCCTCCCTCCCTCTCTCCACGTCTAGCTATGCTAATTTAATCAGAAAATTAAACCAAACCCGGTGTGGGAAGCCTGAGGTAAAGGAGCAGGAGAAGGTCAGTGCACACACGCAAGCTTGGCCGCTGGGGCCTCATGGTAACTTTACCAAGGTGGCAAAACACAAGGGAAATGCTGCAGGAGGTGCCATGGAGAGACGGGAGAAGCCGGGGGTTTGTTCTCCTTAGAGCGGAGAAGGTTAAGGGGAGATTTGATCGAGGTGTTCAAAATCACAAGGGGTTTTGATAGAGTAAATAAGGCGAAGCAGTTTTCAGTGGTGGGAGGGTCGGTAACCAGAGGACACTAGATTTATGGTAATTGGGAAAAGATCCAAAGGTGAGATGAAGTGAAGTTTTCTTTTCAACGCAGCGAATTGTTGTGATCCGGAATGAGCTTCCTGAAAGGGCGGCGGAAGCAGATTCAATAATAACATTCAAAAGACAATTGGATAAATACTTGAAAAGGAAAACATTTACAGGCCTATGGGGAAAGAGCGGGGGAGTGGGACTAATTGGAGAGCTCTTTCAACGAGCCGGCACAGGCAGAATGGGCCGAAAGGCCTCCTCCTGTGGTGTAAAATTCTGTGATTTTTAAGATCGATTCATCTGCAATACACTAAAAATCTCCCATCTGCACGTACTTCCTCTCGGGTTTTCCCCAGTATAAAGTCCTATGCCCACTTTGAAAATGAAAACGGCTTATGTCGACTTGTCAGACCACAGCACCACCACTGGCAACAGGATGTAATAACAGCGTAATGAGTTTACATAGGAAATTTTCAATATAAGTGTGGACGTAGGAATTCATGATGGAAATTTTAATTTTTATTATTCGTTTATGGGATGTGGGTGTTGCTGGTAAAGCCAGCATTTATTGCCCATCCTTAATTGCCCTTGATAAATGACAGAATGACAGACTTTAATGCTAGGAATGAATAATATCTGTGAGCCCCGGTCCAGTAAACCCCTGCTCACTGGCCCTGTTTCACCTGAAGACTACACTTTGGCCTTGAATCCTCTTGTTCAATGCCATGGAAGATTGACGAGTACATTATTAAAAATCTCACAAAAACATCACATCTTGTTGTCACAAATTCTGGTCACATTTTTGTGTTAACATCTCCCCTTCTCAAGTTCTATATTGAGATTTCCCATTCAGTTTTGATATGTGGCCTATCACG
Source organism: Somniosus microcephalus (assembly GCF_052327205.1). Taxonomy (NCBI): domain Eukaryota; kingdom Metazoa; phylum Chordata; class Chondrichthyes; order Squaliformes; family Somniosidae; genus Somniosus; species Somniosus microcephalus. The sequence continues at coordinate 8,545,454 of NC_140998.1, read as the reverse complement.
ATATACTTGCTGGCTCTGGCTAGTAGGTGACTCTCCTAAATCCACGCCGACTGATGTTAGCCAGGTTACTGTTATACATTGAATGAAGTGATGCTTCAGCTGTGCAGAGCTCTGGTCAGACCCCATCTGGAGTTCTTTGTTCAGTTCTGGGCACCGCATCTCAAGAAAGATATAGAGTCATAGAGTTATACAGCACAGAAAGAGGCCCTTTGGCCCATCGTGTCCGTGCCGGCCATCAAGCCCCGTCTATTCTAATCCCATTTTCCAGAACTTGGTCCGTAGCCTTGTATGCTATGGCACTTCAAGTGCTCATCTAAATGCTTCTTCAATGTTGTGAGGGTTCCTGCCTCTACCACCCTTTCAGGCAGTGAGTTCCAGATTCCAGCCATCGTCTGGGTGAAAAAGTTTTTCCTCAAATCCCCATTAAATCTCCTGCCTCTTACCTTGAAACTATGCCCCCTGGTTATTGACCCCTCTACTAAGGGGAAAAGTTCCTTTCTATCTACCCTATCTATGCCCCTCATAATTTTGTACACCTCAATCAGGTACCCCCTTAGCCTTCTCTGCTCTAAGAAAAACAACCCCAGCCTGTCCAGTCTCTCTTCATAGCTGAAGTGCTCCAGCCCAGGTAACATCCTGGTGAATCTCCTCTGCACCCTCTCCAATGCAATCACATCCTTCCTATAGTGTGGCGACCAGAACTGCACACAGTATTCCAGCTGTGGCCTAACTAGCGTTTTGTACAGCTCCATCATAACCTCCCTGCTCTTATATTCTATGCCTCGGCTAATGAAGGCAAGTATCCCATATGCCTTTTTAACCACCTTATCTACCTGTCCTGCTGCCTTCAAGGATCTATGTACATGCACACCAAGGTCCCTCTGATCCTCTGTCCTTCCTAGGATCCTACCATTCATTGTGTATTCCCTTGCCTTGTTAGTCCTCCCAAAATGCATCACCTCACACTTTTCAGGGTTAAATTCCATTTGCCACTGTTCTGCCCATCTGACCAACCCACCTATATCGTCCTGTAGCCTGAGACTTCCCTCCTCGCTATTTACCACTCCACCAATTTTCGTGTCATCTGCGAACTTGCTGATCATACTTCCTACATTCATATCTAAATCATTAATGTACACTACAAACAGCAAAGGACCCAGCACCGATCCCTGCGGTACACCACTGGACACAGGCTTCCAGTCACAAAAACAACCTTCGACCATCACCCTCTGCCTCCTGCCATTAAGCCAATTTTGGATCCAATGTGCCAAATTGCCCTGGATCCCATGGGCTCTTACCTTCTTGAACAGTCTCCCATGCGGGACTTTGTCAAAAGCTTTACTGAAGTCCATGTAGACTACATCAACTGCACTACCCTCATCTACACACCTAGTCACCCCCTCAAAAAATTCAATCAAATTGGCTAGACATGATCTCCCCCTGACAAAGCCATGCTGACTATCCTTGATTAATCCTTGCCTCTCCAAGTGGAGACTAATTCTGTCCCTCAGAATTTTTTCCAATAATTTCTCTGTTAGGCTCACTGGCCTGTAATTCCCTGGTTTATCCCTACTACACTTCTTGAAGAATGGTACTATGTTAGCTGTTCTCCAGTTCTCTGGCACCTCCCCCGTGGCCAGAGAGGTTCTGAAAATTTGTGTCAGAGACCCTACAATCTCCTCCCTTGCCTCACACAGAAGCCTGGGATACGTCTCGTCTGGGCCTGGGGATTTATCCACTTTTAAGCCCGCTAAAACCGCTAGTACCTCCTCCCTCTCAATACTAATTTGTTCAAGTATATCACAATCCCCCTGCTTGATTTCTATGCCTACATCGTCTTTCTCCATAGTGAACACAGATGCAAAATATTCATTTAAAACCTCACCTGCATCTTCTGGCTCTACACACAGATTGCCACTTTAGTCCCTAATGGGCCCTACTGTTTTCCCTGGTTATCCTCTTGCCCTTAATATACTTATAAAACACCTTGGGATTTTCCTTTATTTTGTCTGCCAGTGTTTTTTCATGCCCCCTCTTCGCTCCCCTAATTTCTTTTTTAAGTACCCCCCCTGCACTTTCTATACTCCTCTAGGACTTCCACTATTTTTAGTCCTTTGTATCTGCCAAAAGCCTTCCTTTTTTTCCTAATCCATTCTTGTATATCCCTTGACATCCAGGGTTCCCTGGGCTTGTTGGTCCCACCCTTGACCTTTACGGGAACATGTTGGCGTTGTACTCTCTTTATTTCCTTTCTGAAAGACTCCCACTGCTCTGATGTGGATTTTCCTACAAGTAGCTGATCCCAGTCCACTTTGGCCAGATCCTGCCTTATCATATTAAAATCGGCCTTCCTCCAATTTAGCACCTTTATTTCCGGTCCATCTTTGTCCTTTTCCATGACTACCTTAAATCTCACCGAATTATGGTTACTGTCACCAAAATGCTCTCCAACTGACACTTCTACCACTTGCCCGGCCACATTCCCTAGAATTAGGTCCAGTACCGCCCCTCTCTTGTAGGACTTTCTACATGCTGGCTCAAAAAGCTCTCCTGGATGCACTTTAAGGATTCCGCACCCACTAAGCCTTTCACACTCTGACTATCCCAGTTAATATTGGGGAAGTTGAAATCCCCTACCATTATTACCCTATTATTTGCACATTTCTCTGAGATTTGCCTACATATCTGTTCCTCTATCTCCCCCTCACTGTTTGGGGGCCTATAGTACACTCCCAGCAAAGTGCTTGCCCCTTTTTGTTTTTAAGTTCTACCCATATGGCCTCATTAGAGGAACCTGCTAAGATATCATCTCTCCTTACAGCAGTAATTGACTCCTTAATTAATATTGTGACACCCCCTCCTCTTTTACACACCCCTCTGTCTCACCTGAAGATTCTATACCCGGAATATTGAGCTGCCAGTCCTGCCCCTCCCTCAACCATGTCTCTGTGATAGCAACAATATCATACCCCCATGTGTTCATCAACAACTTCAATTCATCTGCCTTACTCGCAAGACTCCTTGCGTTAAAATAAATGCCATCCAGCCTTGCCATACTCCCTTGTGCCGTTAGATATTTGCTCTGCCTTCCAGGCTGACTTGTTTTTTCCTCTATATTTGGCTGTACATCACCCCCTACTATAGCTCCGCTCCGTATCCCATCCCCCTGCCAAGAATCTGCAGTGCAGATACACCAGAATGATACCGGGGCTTAGAGGGGTAAATTATGAGGACAGCTTGCATTGACCTGATACAATGGCAAAATACTGCAGATGCTGGAAATCTGAAATAACAACAGAAAATGCTGGAAACACTCAGCAGGCCAGGCAGCATCCGTGGAGAGAGAAACAGAGTTAACGTTTCAGGACCTGACTTGTATTCCCATGAGTTTAGAAGGTTGAGGGGTGATCTGATCGAAGTGTTTAAGATGATTAAAGGAGCTGATAGGGTAGATAGAGGGAAACTATTTCCTCTGGTGAGGGGAGTCCAGAACAAGGGGACAGAACCTTAAAATTAGAGCCAGGCCGTTCAGGGCTGATGTCAGGAAGCAGTTCTTCACACAAAGGGTGGTGGAAATCTGGAACTCTCGCCCCCAAAAGGCTGTGGATGCTGGGGGTCGATTGAAACTTTCAAGACTGAGATCGATAGATTATTCTGATGAAGGGTCCCAGACCTGAAACGTTAACTCTGTTTCTCGCTCCACGGTTGCTGCCTGGCCTGCTGAGTGTTTCCAGCATTTTCTGTTGTTATTTCAGATTTCCAGCATCCGCAGTATTTTGCTATTATATCGATAGATTATTCTTGGGTCAGGGTGGAGCCAAGGTGGGTATATTGAGTTGAGCTACAGATCGGCCAGGATCTAATTGAATGGTGGAACAGGCTCAAGGGGCTGAATGGCCACCCCCTCTTCCTAATGTTCCTACGAATGGAAGTAAGACTAGTGTGTCTGTTTATTCCCCGTTTTGAATGTGATCACCATGTTAGCCCATTTCCAATATACTGGCACCTCCCCAATGTCAATTGACTCCCTCATAATGATAGTCCTTGCCTCCCGAGTCTCTCTTCGTATTCTGAGATAAATATCATGGCCCAGAAATTCGGGTCGGAGGCTTCCCGCGGGTGCAAGCCCCCGACCTGCACTTACCTTGCGCGCCGGCCGTTGAGCTGTGGGCCCGCGTGGGATTCCGATCCTGGGCCTCCTCCAGCTGCCGGCGCACAGTGCTTGCGTATCCCAGGGGCGCAGTTAGTTCGATGCGTCCCCTGGGATCACGTGGGCCATGGGGAGCCAATCGGAGCAGGGAATGCTCCATTCATAAGATTGACAGGAAGAGCTGTCAAAACTTATAAATACTACGGCCCCAAAACATCACTAAATCTTCAAATAATTTTTTTTTTAAATCACATTTTTTAAATAAACTATAAATTACATGAAATAACTATTTTAAACAATAATTTAAATTTTTGAAAAAAATAATTTTATTTTCTAACGGGGCTAAAAATAAACTTACCTTGCTTTAAAGTATTTAAAAATAATAAACCTGTGGAAAAAATGTTTTAATTTTAATTAATTCACCACTTACCTTGTAAAAAGCAGGCTTTACGCCTGCTTTTTACATGTCTAACTTCTGGAGACTTACCCTCCCGGGAAAACCTGTACAAAAAAACGCAAGTTCGATGCGCACGCGCTGCCTCTCCCGCGCACGCGTTCGACCTTTGAACCCCTTCGTTCAGGGGAACGGAAGTGCCGGTTTCCCGCACATGCGCAGTGCATGCAGGAAACCGGCACTTCCATTGGGCCTACGGGTGAGCACCCCGTGCGTACTCACCCGGGGAGACCCGAATTTCTGGGCCATGTCTCTCCCTCAGGACTTGTTTTGTTTGGAGGACTTTTATCTTTCGTATGACATCTCTCATTCATCGAAGTCATTGGGGGGGTGAAGTTGGATCTCGTTGAGCCCGTTTTTCCTGCCGGAAAACTGATCCAAAATGGTCCAATTTAGGGGACCAACCTCTCGCGCCCAAACAGCATCGAGTATACATCCGATGCCAGGTTGGTTCATGCGCTGTAGAGGGGGCCGCCAGGGCGTTCGACCCCTTGGATGTGCTAATCAGGGGCCCAACACCTGTTTTAGGATCGAACCGAAAATTGGTTTGCACTGAGTGTAGAGCGTCGGGCGGTCACTGCTCCTCCCGGCTCCACGGTAAAACCACACGCCGCTCATTCCCGATTCTCCCTCCCCGCACTCACCTAACGCCCACGGCCAGCGTCCCAACCACGCCCCTTCCCCCCACGATTGCCAAGCTGCTGGTGGGGCCACGACGAGGCTGGCGGACCAGTTTGCCGTGGTTATGCCGTCGACTTCGTTAGTTTCGTGCAGCGCGCAATCCAATTTCCAGACAATTGATTTTACTTGGGATGTCTTTGTTTCATTAAATCTTACAGCACAGAAGGAGGCCATTCGGCCCATCATTCCTGTGCCGGCTCTTTGAAAGAGTGATCCAATTAGTCCCACTCACCCCTCGCAAGTACTTATCCAATTCCCTTTTGAAAGTTACTGTTGAATCTGCTTCCACCGCCCTTTCAGGCAGCGCGTTCCAGATCATAACAGCTCGCTGTGTAAAAATGTTTTTCCTCCTCATCTGCCCTCTGATTCTTTTGCCAATTATCTTAAATCTGTGTCCTCTGGTTACCGACCCTCCTGCCAGTGGAAACAGTTTCACCTTATTTACTCTATCAAAACCTCCTCCTTCTCGGCAGTCCCTCGGAACTGAGGATGACTTGCTTCCACACTAAGAATGAGTTCTCAGGTGACTGATGAGTCCAATGCGGGACCTACAGTCTCGGTCACAGGTGGGGCAGACGGTGGTTGAAGGGGCGGGTAGGTGGGGTACTTGGGTTGACGTGCGTTCCTTGCGCTTGGCTTCCGCTTGCTCCCGGCGAAGATTCGATGGAATCTGGAACAGTACCCATGGATTGGAGGGTAGCTAATGTTACCCCACTATTCAAAAAAGGTGGTAGAGAGAAAACGGGGAATTACAGACCGGTAAGCCTGACATCGGTAGTGGGGAAAATGCTAGAGTCCATTATTTATTTATTTATATATATATAAACGAGTTGGTTTGTCTGTCTGTCTGTCTGTCTGTCCGCTATACACTCAAAAGTTATAGAGCGTACCTACACGCATGTTATATCAAAAGAAAGCTTATCATTAGGGGAGTCTAATAGGCATATTTACTTTTTGGTCACACAAAAATTGTTCGGACACTATACAAAAAACATTCAAAAATCCTCAAAAATCCACTCATTAGCGGTTGACCAATCCTACCGCTCATTAGCGTTGAGTGATGTGATGGTTGACCAATCCTACAGTTCAGTGACCTGATGGTTGACCAATCCGCCGTCTGTGGGCGGGCCTAATCCTGCAGCCTCCCGAAACTTCCCCGCCATTTTTTTCATCCCCACAGCGACAGCACCAGCCAAACAAACCCCCACATTGCGGCTCCGGGAGTGGGAGGTGAGTTGGAGTCACTCGGGCCGGGGCTCACAACCGCTCGGCCCGAGACACAGAGCGGGCGGGGGAGCGTCAGCGGCCGGCCGTTAACTGCGCCACGGCGCCCTGCCGCACCAGGAGCTCAGCTGGGGTCCGTCTCAGCCCCAGAGCCCGGCCGGGCCTCAACCGCTAGGCCCCGCACGTCCACCGCGGTCGGGCTCAGTTTTCAAAGCCCTTCCCCTGCTCCCAAATTATCACAATGGCACCGGGCCTGAGGCACTAGGGAGGGAGAGGGGAGGGAGGGACAGAGAGCAAAGCAGGGAGAGACAGGGGGAGGAAGAGAGAGAGGGAGAGGGAGGGAGAGAGAGAGAGAGGGGACATACATGGCCAGGGAGAGAGAGGGGGCAGGGAGAGAGAGGGGGCAGGGAGAGAGAGGGGCAGGGAGAGAGAGGGGGACGGACAGAGAGAGGGTCAGGGAGGGAAAGAGTGACACAGAGCGCAGGAACGGCAGCGCCCAGCCGTAAACCGTGCGGCCCAAAAAAGCCCTGGCAACGCCGGGCACCCCCAGCTAGTAAAAGATGTAATAGCAGAGCACTTGGAAAACAGTGACAGGATAGGACAAAGTCAACATGAATTTACAAAAGGTAATTAAAAAATAAGTGCTTGACTAAGTTACTGGAATTTTTTGAGGATGTAACTGGTAAAATAGATAAGGGAGAATCAGTGGATGTGGTGTATTTGGACTTTCAGAAGGCTTTTGATAAGGTCCCGCATAAGAGATTAGCGTATAAAGTTAAGGCACATGGGATTGGAGGCAAGGTATTGACTTGGATAGAGACCTGGTTGGCAGACAGAAAGCAAAGAGTTGGAATAAACGGGTCTTTTTCCGAGTGGCAGGCAGTGACTAGTGGGGTACCACAGGGATCGGTCCTTGGACACCAGCTATTCACAATATATATTAATGATCTAGACAAGGGAACTTGATGTAATATCTCCAAATTTGCAGACGACACAAAGCTGGGTGGGTGTGTGTGCTGTGAGGAGGATGCCGAGAAACTCCAGGATGATTTGGACAGGTTGGGTGATTGGGCAAAAGCATGGCAAATGCAATATAATGTGGATAAATGTGAGGTCATCCACTTTGGTGGCAAAAACAGGAAGGCAGATTATTATCTGAATGGCAATAGATTGGGAGAAGGAGAAGTGCAACGAGACCTGGGTGTCCTTGTGCACCAGTCGCTGAAGGTAAGCATGCAGGTGCAGCAGGCGGTTAAGAAGGCAAATGGTATGTTGGCCTTCGTAACGAGAGGGTTTGAGTACAGGAACAAGGATGTCTTGCTGCAGTTGTACAGGGCCTTTGGTGAGACCACATCTTGAGTATTGTGTGCAGTTTTGGTCGCCTTATCTGAGGAAGGATATGTTCTTGCCATGGAGGGAGTTCAGCGAAGATTCACCAAGCTGATACCTGGGATGGCAGGAATGACGTATGAGGAGAGATTGGGACGATTGGGCTTGTACTCGCTGGAGTTTAAAAGAATGAGAGGGGATCTCATTGAAACTTATAAAATTCTGACAGGGCTGGACAGACTAGATGCAGGAAGGATGTTCCTGATGGTCGGGGAGTCCAGAACCAGGGGTCACAGTCTAAGGATAAGGGGTAGGCCATTTAGGACTGAGATGAGGAGGAATTTCTTCACCCAGAGAGTGGTGAACCTGTGGAATTCGCTACCACAGAAGGCAGTAGAAGCCAATTCATTAAATATATTCAAGAAGGAGTTGGATATATTTCTTAAGGCTAAAGGGATCCAGGGGTATGGGGAGAAAGCAGGGACTGGGTACTGAAAGTGGATGATCAGCCATGATCGCATTGAATGGCGGAGCAGGCTCGAGGGGCCAAATGGCCTACTCCTGCTCCTATCTTCTATGTTTCTGAGAGACTCGAGGTGTTCGGCGCCTTCCCGGATGCTTCTCCTCCACTTTGTGCTGTCTTGGGCCAGGGATTCCCAGGTGTCGGTGGGGCGGTTGCACTTTTTCAAGGAGGCTTTGAGGGTGTCCTTGAAGTGTTTCCTCTGCCCACCTGGGGCTCTCTTGACATGTCGGAGCTCCAGTAGAGCGCTTGTTTTGGGAGTCTTGTATCGGACATGCGGACGATGTGACTTGCATTTCTATAGCACCTTTCACAACATCAGGACGTCCCAAGGCGCTTTACAGCCAATGAAGTACTATTTGAAGTGTAGTCACTGTTATACTGTAGGAAATGCGGCAGTCAATTTGCGCACAGCAAGCTCCCACAAACAGCAATGAGATAAATGACCAAATAATCTGTTTTTTAGTGATGTTGATTGAGGGATAAATATTGGTCAGGACACGGGGGAGAACTCCCCTGCTCTTCTTCAAAATAGTGTCATGGGATCTTTACGCCCACCTGAGAGAGAAGACGGGGTCTCGGTTTAACATCTCATCCAAACGACGGCACCTCCAACAGTGCAGCGCTCCCTCAGTACTGCCCCTCCGACAGTGCAGCACTCCCTCAGTACTGCCCCTCCGACAGTGCAGCGTTCCCTCAGTACTGCCCCTCCGAAAGTGCAGCGCTCCCTCAGTACTGCCCCTCCGACAGTGCGGCGCCCCCTCAGTACTGCCCCTCCGACAGTGCGGCGCTCCCTCAGTACTGCCCCTCCGACAGTGCGGCGCTCCCTCAGTACTGCCCCTCTGACATGTCGGAGGGGCAGTACTGAGGGAGCGCCGCACTGTCGGAGGGGCAGTACTGAGGGAATGCTGCACTGTCGGAGGGGCAGTACTGAGGGAGTGCTGCACTGTCAGAGGGTTAGTACTGAGGGAGCGCTGCACTGTCGGAGGGACAGTACTGAGGGAGCGCTGAAATGTCGGAGAGGTAGTACTGAGGGAATGCTGCACTGTCGGAGGGACAGTACTGAGGGAATGCTGCGCTGTCGGAGGGGCAGTACTGAGGGAGCACTGCACTTTCAGAGGGGCAGTACTGAGGGAGCACTGCACTTTCAGAGGGGCAGTACTGAGGGAGCACTGCACTGTCAGAGGGGCAGTACTAAGGGAGCGCTGCACTGTTAGAGGGGCAGTACTGAGGGAGCGCAGCACTGTCGGAGGGGCAGTACTGAGGGAGCGCTGCAATGTCAGAGGGACAGTACTGAGGGAGCGCTGCAATGTCGGAGGGGTAATACTGAGGGAATGCTGCACTGTCAGAGGGGCAGTACTGAGGGAGCGCTGCACTGTCAGAGGGGCAGTACTGAGGGAGCGCAGCACTGTCGGAGGGGCAGTACTGAGGGAGCGCTGCAATGTCAGAGGGGCAGTACTGAGGGAGCGCAGCACTGTCGGAGGGGCAGTACTGAGGGAGCGCTGCACTGTCAGAGGGGCAGTACTGAGGGAGCGCCGCAATGTTGGAGGGGCAGTACTGAGGGAGAGCTGCACTGTCAGAGGGGCAGTACTGAGGGATGGAGGTCTGGAGTGGGGCCACCGAGAGTGGGGTCGGGTGAGGGCAATGTCAGCTGAAGCTACCCAGGCTACAGCGGTGCTAAATAAGTTACTTGCCTCAGTTTTTACCGAGGAGGAGACAGGTAATTTATATGACCTGGAAAGGGAACAATTAGGTTGTAAGTTATGTCACTATTCACATCACTACCAGCAGAGTTGCTTAACAGCTGTGCAATATTACTGTTTATAGATCTCAGGGGCCGGATAAAATGCATCCCAGGTTTCGTAAGGAAATAAAGGAGGAAACTTGCAGGAACTCTGGCAGAACCTTGCAGAGATCACTGAATACTGGAGAGGTGCCAAGGGGCTGGAGAAAGGCAGATGTTGTTTTTAAATAAGGTAGCAAAAGTGACCCAGGAAACTACAGACCACTGAGTGTGAGGTGCATTGTGGGTAAAGTTACATAGAATTTTATAGCACAGAAACAGGCCATTCGGCCCAACTGGTCTGTGCCGGTGTTTATGCTCCACACGAGCCTCCTCCTGCCCTACCCCATCTCACCCAACCTGAAAGGGTGGTGGAATCAGATTCTGTATTAACTTTGAAAAGGCATTTGGACAATTACATGAAGAGGACTAATTTGCAGGGTTATGTGGGAAAAGCTGGGGGGTGGGATTTATTGGATAACCCTTTCAAAGAGCCAGCACAGGTATGACAGGCCGAATGGTCTCCTTCTGTGCTGTGAGATTCTATGATTCTATAAATCACATGTGTCAAAGAAAAACATGATCTTTCAGCCGTGGCTCAGTGGGCAGTACTCTCGCCTCTCAGTCAGAAGGTTGTGGGTTCAAGTCCCACTCCAGAGACTTGAGCACAAAAATCTAGGCTGACACTCCCAGTGCAGCACTGAGGGAGCGCCGCACTGTCGGAGGGGCAGTGCTGAGGGAGCGCCGCACTGTCGGAGGGGCAGCACTGAGGAAGCACCGCACTGTCGGAGGGGCAGTACTGAGGGAGTGCCGTACTGTCGGAGGGGCAGCACTGAGGGAACGCCGCACTGTTGGAGGGGCAGCACTGAGGAAGCACCGCACTGTCGGAGGGGCAGTACTGAGGGAGTGCCGTACTGTCGGAGGGGCAGCACTGAGGAAGCACCGCACTGTCGGAGGGGCAGTACTGAGGGAGTGCCGTACTGTCGGAGGGGCAGCACTGAGGGAACGCCGCACTGTTGGAGGGGCAGTACGCCGCACTGTTGGAGGGGCAGTACTGAGGGAGCGCCGCACTGTTGGAGGGGCAGTCCTGAGGGAGCGCCGCACTGTCGGAGGAGCAGTACTGAGGGAGTGCTGCACTGTCGGAGGGGCAGTACTGAGGGAGCGCCGCACTGTCGGAGGGGCAGTACTGAGGGAGTGCTGCACTGTTGGAGGGGCAGTACTGAGGGAGTGCTGCACTGTCAGAGGAGCAGTACTGAGGGAATGCGGCACTGTCGGAGGGGCAGTACTACATAAGAACATAAGAAATAGGAGCAGGAGTAGGCCAATCGGTCCCTCGAGCCTGCTCCGCCATTCAATAAGATCATGGCTGATCTGATCCTAACCGCCAATGTACTATCACAGAACCATCTCCTGAATCTAACAGAACTGGACACACGAAATAGGAGCAGGATCAGGCTACACGGCCCCTGGGCCCGCTCCGCTACCCACAGGGCCATGTCCGATCCGAACCGAGACTCATGTCCAAATTCCTGCCCGCTCCCCGTAACCCTTAATTCCCTTTACTTCTAGGAAATTGTCCATTTCTGTTTTAAATTTATGTAATGATGTAGCTTCTACAGCTTTTTGGGGCAGCATATTCCATGGACCTACCACCCTCTGAGTGAAGTAGTTCCTCCTCATCTCAGTTTTGAAAGAGCAGCCCCTTATTCTAAGACTATGCCCCCTAGTTCTAGTTTCACCCATCATCGGGAACATACTCCCCGCATCCACCCGATCCAACCCCTTCACAATCTTATATGTTTCAATAAGATCGCCTCTCATTCTTCTGAACTCCAATGAGTAGAGTCCCAATCTACTCAACCTCTCCTCATATGTCCATCCCCTCATCCCCGGGATTAACTGAGTGAACCTTCTTTGTAATGACTCGAGAGCAAGTATGTCTTTTCTTAAGTATGGACACCAAAACTGTATGCAGTATTCCAGGTGCAGTCTCACCAATACCTTGTACAACTGAAGCAATACCTCCCTATTTTTATATTCTATCCCCCTAGCAATGAAAGCCAACATTCCATTGGCCTTCTTAATCACTTGCTGCACCTGCATACTAACCTTTTGAGTTTCGTGCACCAGGACCCCCAGATCCCTTTGTACTTCAGTACTTTCCAGTTTCTTGCCATTAAGATAATAACTTGCTCTACGATTTTTCCTGCCAAAGTGCATAACCTCACACTTTCCAGTATTGTATTCCATCTGCCAAATCTCTGCCCACTTACTTAGCCTGTCTATGTCCCCTTGCAGGTTTTTTATGTCCTCCTCACTCACTACTTTCTCTCCCATCTTAGTACCATCTGCAAACTTTGATATGTTACACTCGGTCCCCTCCTCCAAATCGTTAATATAGATTGTAAAGAGTTGGGGACCCAGCACTGACGCCTGCGGAACACCACTAGTTACTGATTGCCAGTCTGAGAATGAACCATTTATCCCAACTCTCTGCCTTCTGTTAGATAGCCAATCCTCTATCCATGCCAGAATATTACCCCCAATCCCGTGATTTTTTATCTTAAGCAATAATCTTTTGTGTGGCACCTTGTCAAATGCCTTTTGGAAGTCTAAATACACTACGTCCACTGGTTCCCCTTTATCCACCCTATATGTTACTTCCTCAAAGAACTCCAGCAAATTTCTCAAACATGACTTCCCCTTCATAAAACCATGCTGACTTTGTCCTATTAAATTATGATTATCCAAATGTCCTGTTACTGTCTCCTTAATAATGGACTCCAAAATTTTACCAACCACAGATGTTAGGCTAACCGGTCTATCGTTTCCAGCCTTCTGTCTACTGCCCTTTTTAAATAAGGGTGTTACATTAGCAGTTTTCCAGTCTGCCGGGACCTTTGCTGAGTCCAGGGAGTTTTGGAAAATTATTACCAATGCATCCACAATCCCTACCGCCACTTCCCTCAAGACCCTAGGATGTAAGCCATCAGGTCCAGGTGATTTATCCACCTTGAGTCCCATTATTTTACCGAGTACCACTTCCTTAGTGATTTTGATCGTGTTTAGCTCCTCCCCCCCTTTAGCCCCCTGTTTGTCCAGTGTTGGGATATTCTTACTGTCTTCTACTGTAAAGGCTTATATAAAATATTCATTAGTGTTTTTGCCATCTCCATATTTCCCGCCATTAATTTCCCGGTCTCATCCTCTAAGGGACCAACATTTACTTTAGCCACCCTTTTTCTTTTTATATAACTATAAAAACTCTTACTATCTGTTTTTATATTTTTTGCTAATTTACTTTCATAATCTATCTTCCCTTTCTTAATCAATCTTTTTGTTATTTTTTGCTGTCTTTTAAAGTTTTCCCAATCCTCTATCCTCCCACTAGATTTGGCTACCTTATATGCCCTTGTTTTTAGTCGAATACTATCCTTAATTTCTTTACTTAGCCACGGATGGCTGTCTTTTCTTTTACACCCTTTTCATTACACAGGACCAGATCTAAGGTTGCTTGCCCCCTGGTCGGTTCAGTTACATACTGCTCAAGAAACCCATCCTTAATACACTCAATGAACTCATCCTCAAGGCAGCCCTGCCCAATTTGATTTGTCCAATTAATATGATAGTTAAAATCCCCCATAATTATAGATGTTCCCTTATTACAAGCCTCAACTATTTCCTGATTGATACTCCGTCCAACAGAGTTGCAACTGTTCAGAGGCCTATAGACTACGCCCACTAGTGTTTTTTACCCCTTATTATTCCTTACCTCCACCCAAACTGTTTCATTATCCTGATCTTTTGACCCAATATCATTTCTCTGTATTACAGTGATTCCTTCATTTATTAACATAGCCACCCCACCTCCCCTTCCTTCCTGCCTGTCCTTCCTGATCGTTAAACTGGTATGTTTAATTCCCAGGCATTGTCACCCTGCAGTCATGTTTCTGTAATGGCCACAAGATCATACCCATATGTAGTTATTTGTGCCATTAACTCGTCTATTTTGTTACGAATGCTACGTGCATTCAGATAGAGAACTTTCAAATCTGTTTTGTGACACTTAGTTCCTGCTTTTGCCCTTTTTATTACTTCACCTTTTACTCCATACCTTCTGCCCCTTCCTGACACGCTCTGGTTTTTAATTTCCCCACTGCTACCTAAGTCTATGACCTTCTCTGTTGTCATTTTTATTATTTGCTCTCTAGGAACCTCCCCCCTCCACTAGTTAGCTTAAAGCCCTCTCTACAGCCCTAGTTATATGATCCGCCAGGACTCTAGTCCCAGCACTGGCCAAGTGAAGCCCGTCCCAACGGAACAGCTCCCTCCTGCCCCAGTACTGGTGCCAGTGTCCCAGGAAGCAAAACCCATTTCTCCCACACCAGTCTTTGAGCCACGCATTTAACTCTCTAATTTTATTTGTCCTGGCCAAATTCGCTCGTGGCTCAGGTAATAATCCAGAGATTATTACCCTTGAGGTTCTGTTTTTTAATTTGACCTCTAGCTGCTCATACTCCTAGTCCTATCTACGTCGTTTGTACCAACATGGACCACGACAACTGGATCCACCCCCTCCCACTGCAAGTTTCTTTCCAGCCCAGAGGAGATGTCCTTAACCCTGGCACCGGGTAGGCAACACAGCCTTCGGGACTCTCGCTCTCGGCTGCAGAGAACTCTATCTATCCCCCTAATAATACTATCCCCTACCACTACAACATTTCTATTTACTCCCCCCTCTTGAATGGCCCCCCGTTCAACGGTGCTGTGGCCAGGTTGCTCATCCTCCCTGCAGTTCCTGCTCCTGTCCCCACAGGGGGTAAGTACCTCGAACCTGTTGGACAAGAGCAAGGGCTGCGGCTCCTCCAGCTCTACCTCCTGGATCCCCGTACCTGCCTCACTCGTAGTCATACCGTCCTGTCCCTGACCATGGGCTACATCTGAATTAATTAACTTCATAGGTGTGACCACCTCCTGATACACAGAGTCCAGGTACTTCTCCCCCTCCCTGATGTGTCGCAGTGTCTGAAGCTCAGACTCCAGCTCATCAACACGGAGCTGGAGTTCCTGCAGCAGCAGACACTTGTCACAGACGTAATCACCGTGAGCCTCAATGGGGTTCACCGGCTCCCACATCTCGCAACAGTAACACATCACCTGCTCCATTCTATGTAATTTATTTATTTTTTTATTTTTAGTTATGGACACCCTCTGCCCGATTTTAGATGCTAGTATCCCCTTTAATTAATTGGATTTAAATTAAATCAATCCCTCTAGTTACACCAGTTAAATGGTTTACCAACAGTCACTCTGCACCAGAAAGGCCTTATTAACTACAACCCACAGAGTTAAAGTTTGAAAAGAGCACCTAACACCCAACTTACACAAACTCACAGCACTCTTTGATGACTCGCACTCAGTGCTTGCTCGCACTAGGACTGGTCTTTTTATACTGTTTGTTTGTTTACAGCCAAATGAGTCACCCCTGCTGATTGGTTAGAAAACTGGTTTCCACTGCCTGCTGTGCCAATTTACTCCTACTGCAGCGTAACCTTGTTTTACTCTTCTTAAACCAACAGAATCCCAAATATTTAACTTTTCCCCTTTACTTCAACTGCTTAAGTAATCTTATCAAGAATGATTTAAAGAGAAATAACAATTAAAGAACTCTCACACTTACCCAAACTCACAGCACTCTTTCATGACTCGCACTCAGGGAGCGCTGCACTGTCTGAGAAGCAGTACAGAGGGAGCACTGCACTGTCGGAGAGTCAGTACTGAGGGAGCACTGCACTGTCTGAGGGGCAGTACAGAGGGAGCGCTGCACTGTCGGAGGGGCAGTACTGAAGGAGTGCTGCATTGTTGGAGGGGTAGTACTATGGGATGTCTGCACTGTCGGAGGGGCAGTACTGAGGGAGCACTGCACTGTCGGCGGGGCAGCACTGAGGGAGCGCTGCACTGAGGGAGCGCTGCACTGTCGGAGGGGCAGTACTGAAAGTGTGCTGAACTGTCGGAGGGGCAGTACTGAGGGATGTCTGCACTGTCGGAGGGGCAGTACTGAGGGAGCGCCGCACTATCGGAGGGGCAGTACTGAAGGAGTGCTGCATTGTCGGAGGGGCAGTACTATGGGATGTCTGCACTGTCGGAGGGGCAGTACTGAGGGAGCACTGCACTGTCGGCGGGGCAGCACTGAGGGAGCGCTGCACTGAGGGAGCGCTGCACTGTCGGAGGGGTAGTACTGAGGGAGCACTGCACTGTCGGAGGTGCCGTCTTTTGCTTGGGATGTTAAACGAGGCCCTGTTACAGAAACTTTTATTAAAGGTAAGAGCATTTAGGTAGAAATAAAATGATAAAAGATATCCAGTATGTGTTCATGAAGGGGAGGTCTTGTTAATCTTACTTACTGGTTTTACTTGAGGGTGGGAAAAAGGAGTTTGATCGGGGTAAGGCAGTGCGTGTAGTGTGCATGGATTTCAGTAAGGCCTTTGATACAGTTCCTTTGGAAAGGCTGGTACTGAAAATAAAGAAAGCGGGCATCAGTAGAAATATTTTGTAATGGATACTGATGGTTGACTGGTAGAACCCAGAGGGTGGCGGTACAGAGAATGTCATCAGCCTAGGACAATGTTACCAGTGGGGTCCCACAGGGCTCTGTTTTGGGACCTCTTTTGCTTCATATCTTTATAAAGGATCTGAAGCTAGGAGTCACAAGCACAATGGCTAAATTGGCAGATGATACAAAGCTAATAACAGGTTAAGCTGCAGGAGGCTTTGAATATACTTGATTTTCTGCCCATCCCTAATTGTTCTTGAGAAGGTGGTGGTGAGCCGCCTTCTTGAACCGCTGCAGTCCGTGTGGTGAAGGTGCTCCCACAGTGCTGTTAGGGAGGGAGTTCCAGGATTTTGACCCAGCGACGATGAAGGAATGGCGATATATTTCCAAGTAAGAATGGTGTGTGACTTGGGGAGGAACTTGGAGGTGGTGGTGTTCCCATGCGCCTGCTGCCCTTGTCCTTCTAGGTGGAAGAGGTTGCGGGTTTTGCAGGTGCTGCCGAAGAAGCCTTGGCGAGCTGCTGCAGTGCATCTTGTAGATAGTACACACTGCAGCCACGGTACGCCGGTGGTGGAGGGAGTGAGTGTTTCAGGTGGTGGATGGGGTGCCAATCAAGCGGGATGCTTTGTCCTGGATGGTGTCGAGCTTCTTGAGTGTTGTTGGAGCTGCACTCATCCAGGCAAGTGGAGAATATTCCATCACACTCCTGACTTGTGCCTTGTAGATGGTGGAAAGGCTTTGGGGAGTCAGGAGGTGAGACACTCGCTGCAGAATATCCAGCCTCTGACCTGCTCTTGTAGTCACAGTATTTATGTGGCTGGTCCAGTTAAGTTTCTGATCAATGGTGACCCCCCAGGATGTTAATTTCCTGGTCTCGTCCTCTAAGGGACCAACATTCACTTTAGCCACCCTTTTTCTTTTTATATAACTGTAGAAACTCTTGCTATCTGTTTTTATATTTTTTGCTAGTTTACTTTCATAATCTATCTTCCCTTTCTTAATTAATCTTTTAGTTATTCTTTGCTGGCTTTTAAATGCTTCCCAATCTTCTATCCTCCCACTAGATTTGGCTACTTTATATGCCCTTGTTTTCAGTCGGATACTATCCTTTATTACTTTATTTAGCCACGGATGGCTGTATTTTCTTTTACGCCCCTTTTTCCTCAGTGGAATATATTTTTCTTGAAAGTTGTGAAATATCTCCTTGAATGTACACCACTGCTCATGTACCGTCTTACACCTTAATCTATTTTCCCAGTCCATTTTAGTCAACTCTGCTCTCATACCTTCATAATCTCCTTTATTTAAGCTTAGTACACTGGTTTGAGATCCAACTCTCTTACCCTCCAACTGAATTTGGAATTCAACCATGTTATGGTCACTCATTCCAAGGGGGTCCTTTACTAGGACATTTTTTATTAATCCTGTCTCATTACACAGGACCGGATCTAAGATTGCCTGCCCCCTGGTTGGTTCAGTAACATACTGCTCAAGGAACCCGTCCCTAATGCACTCTATGAACTCTTCCTCAAGGCTGCCCTGCCCAATTTGATTTGTCTAATC
Organism: Somniosus microcephalus; assembly: GCF_052327205.1. Classification (NCBI taxonomy): domain Eukaryota; kingdom Metazoa; phylum Chordata; class Chondrichthyes; order Squaliformes; family Somniosidae; genus Somniosus; species Somniosus microcephalus. The sequence continues at coordinate 8,527,197 of NC_140998.1, read as the reverse complement.
AATATGAAAGTTAAAATCTCCAGCTGTTCCCTTATTACAAGCCCCAACTATTTCCTGATTTATACTCCGACCAATAGAGTTGCAACTGTTAGGAGGCCTATAGACTACGCCCACTAGTGAATTTTTCCCCTTATTATTCCTTATCTCCACCCAAACTGTTTCACTATCCTGATCCTTTGATCCAGTATCATTTCTCACTATTGCAGTGATTACATCCTTTATTAACATAGCAACCCCACCTCCCTTTCCTTCCTGTCTGTCCTTCCTAATAGTCAAATACCCCTGGATGTTTAGTTCCCAGTCATGGTCATCTCGCAGCCATGTTTCTGTATGGCCACCATGTGTAATTATTTGTACCGTCAACTCGTCTATTTTGTTACGAATGCTGCGTGCATTCAGATAAAGAACTTTTAAATATGTTTTGTGACAATTTATTCCTTTACTACTTTACCTTTATCTTTATATATTCTGTCCCTTCCTGACACGCTCTGGTTTTTAATTTCCCCACCGCTACTTTGCTCTATTGCCTTCTCCACTGACATTTTTATTTTTCGCTCTCTTGAAACCTCCCCCCCACTAATTAGTTTAAAGCCCTCTCTACAGCCCTAGCTATTCGATTCGCCAGGATTCTAGTCCCAGCACTGGCCAAGTGAAGTCCATCCCAACGGAACAGCTCTCTCCTGTCCCAGTGCTGGTGCCAGTGTCCCAAGAAGCAAAACCCATTTCTCCCACACCAGTCTTTGTGCCACGCATTTAACTCTCTGATTTTATTTACCCTAGCCAAATTTGCTCGTAGCTCAGGTAGTAATCCAGAGATTATTACCCTTGTGGTTCTGCTTTTTAATTTGGCCCCTAGCTGCTCATACTCCCTCAGCAGAACCTCTTTCCTTGTCCTATCTATGTCATTGGTACCAACATGAACCACAACAACTGGATCCTCCCCCTCCCACTCCAAGTTTCTCTCCAGCCCAGAGGAGATGTCCTTAACCCTGGCACCGGGCAGGCAACACAGCCTTCGGGACTCTTGTTCTCGGCTGCAAAGAACCCTATCTATCCCCCTTATGATACTATCCCCTACCACTACAACATTTCTTTTTACTCCCCCCACTTGAATGGCCCCCCGTTCCACGGTGCTGTGGCCAGGTTGCTCATCCTCCCTGCAGTCCCAGTACGAGCCTCGAACCTGTTGGACAAGAGCAAGGGCTGCGGCTCCTCCAACACTACCTCCTGGATCCCTGTACCTGCCTCACTCATAGTCGCATCCTCCTGTCCCTGACCACGGACTACATCTGAATTAGTTAATCTAATTGGTGTGACTACTTCCTGGAACACAGAGTCCAGGTAACTCTTCCCCTCCCTGATGTGTCGCAGTGTCTGAAGCTCGGACTCCAGCTCATCAACACAGAGCCGGAATTCCTCAAGCAGCCAACACTTACTGCAAATGTGATCACCGTGAGCATCAATGGTGTCCACCAGCTCCCACATATTGCAGCAGTAACGCATCACCTGCTCTCCCATTATAGGTAATTAATTAAATTTATTAATATTTTTAAATACCCTCTGCCCCGATTCTAGATGATGAATATCACACCTTAGAAACTATAAACCACAGAGTTTAAGTTTAAAAAGAGAGAAATACTCACCAACCAATCACTTACCTGCTTTCTGGTGACGTCACACTTCGATTATTTTTGACCTCTCTCCTTCCCACTGGGGGTTTTATACAGCGCCTTTAACATAGTAAACCGTCCCAAAGTGCTTTGCAGGTGCGTTAGCAGACAGAGATTGACACCGAGCCACATAAGGAGATATTAGGACAAGTGACCAAAAGCTTGGTCAAAGAAAAGAAAGAAGTTGCATTTATATAGTGCCTTTCACGACCCCAGGATGCCCCAAGGCGCTTTACAGCCAATGAAGGCAAGGTAGTTTCAAGGGGCGTCTTAAAGGAGAAAAGAGAGGTGGAGAGGTTTAGGGAGGGAGCTCAGGGCCCAGGCAGGTGAAAGCACGGCCGCCAATGGTGGGGCGAAGGGAAATCGGGGATGCGCAAGAGGCCAGAATTGGAGGAGCGCAGAGATCTCGGAGGGTCGTAGGACTGGAGGAGGTTACAGAGATAGGGAGGGGCGAGGCCATGGAGGGATTTGAAAACAAGGATGAGAATTTTAAAATCGAGGCATTGCTGGACCGGGAGCCAATGTAGGTCAGCGAGCACTGGAGTGATGGATTAACGGGACTTGGTGCAAGTTAGGACACGGGCAGCAAAGTTTTGGATGAGCTCATGACAGGTTTATTCGCACATCATCATTTACAGATGTAAGCAACAACAGTAAGTTGTTGAAGTCAGTCTGAGTAGCCGTATAACTTTTGAACTAAATAACAACCTTTACTTAAATTTACTAGGGTACGAATTGGTGTGCGTTGCATCTGTTTTTCGGGTATAAAACGGGTGGGAAACATTCCAATTCAACAATGGGGCAGCCTGCACCCAATCTAGGGAGGGGCGAGGCCATGGAGGGATTTGAACACCAGGATGAGAATTTTAAAATCGAGGCGTTGCCGGAGTGGGAGCCAATGTAGGTCAGCGAGCACAGGGGTGATGGGTGAACGGGACTTGGTGCGAGTCAGGACACGGGGCAGCAGTTTCGGATAAGCTGAAGTTTACGGAGGATGGAGGATGGGAGGTCGGCCAGGAGAGAGTTGGAATGGGATTTCCATTTCCCGTGATATTGTGACAGGAGGTTTACCCACAATCCGCTGTAAGGTGAATCTGGACATCGAACAGCTGTTCTCTGGTCTACTAACTGTTGTAAATCAATATGACCAGGAGACATCTGGATAGAATGTCTTCTAGAACCAGGGGTCACAGTCTCAGAATACGGGTTCAGCCATTTAGGACTGAGAGGAGGAGAAATTTCTTCACTCAATGGGTGGTGAATCTTTGGAATTCTCTACCCCATGTGGGTGTTCAGTCTTTGAGCATATTCAAGACTGAGATCGATAGATTTTTGGACGCTAGGGGAATCAAGGGATATTGGGATCGGGTGGGAAAGTGGAATTGAGGTCGATGATCAGCCATGATCTTATTGAATGGCGGAGCAGGCTCGAGGGGCCGAATGGCCGACTCCTGCTCCTATCACGGTCACAGTCTAAGGATAAGGGGTAAGCCATTTATTCAATTCAATTCAATTTTATTTGTCATATATGCAGCAGACGTGTGTACTGCACAATGAAATGTTGATTTTTACGAGTCTGAGTTAGGACAGAGATGAGGAGGAATTTCTTCACCCAGAGAGTGGTGAACCTGTGGAATTCTCTACCACAGAAGACAGCTGAGGCCAATTCATTAAATATATTCAAGAAGGAGTTGGATATATTTCTTAAGGCGAAAAGGATCAGGGGATATGGAGAGAAAGCAGGGACAGGGTACTGAGTTTGGATGATCAGCCATGATCGCATTGAATGGCGGAGCAGGCTCGAGGGGCCGAATGGCCGACTCCTGCTCCTATTTCTTATGAGCTTATCGGGTCGCCTGCTCTGTTTGGACGTATTCCTGGAGGTTTGATCACCTGACCTCCCATCTCTAACCGCCTTGTCCAGTCAAACAGCCTTATCCCCCTTCTCCAATATTTTTTATAACGAACGGTGTTCAAAGAAAACAAAAAAAAGGCACCATTTTTTTTAATGCCCTGATGATTTTTCTCCCGGGTGTGTCCAGAGGTGAATCTTTAATTCCTGGAGACTCCAGGCCAATCCTGGTGGGTTGGTGACCCCACAGCCTCACCTTGCGATGTTGGTGGTGGGTCATTTCTGTAGCGGTTTAAGAAAGACATACTGGCATTCATCTGTTTTAATTATAAATGAGAGTGTTAGCGATGCCCCTGTTGGGCTGGCATGGAGTGCCGGTCAGCGAGAAGGTTAGGACACTGCCAGAATCTTCCCTCCCAATGTTTGAACATATTCCTGGGGGTTTACATCACATGACCTCCCGCCTCCCAGCCTACCCATGAGCACCAGCGAATGCGCCAGCCATTCTGTGCACAGCAAGATCCAACAATCAGCTGGCCACCACCAATTAACAACATGTTTGGCAATGTCAAGATTGGCACCCGTGGAACCCTTCCCCAGGCCAGCGGAAGGAAACGAAGTCCAGCTGAGAATCAGCAGCTCCCAACAGGCCATATTATGGCAAAGGGCCCAGCAACATCCAACTGCATTCTGGGTGGAGAGTTGGTGGGTGTCTGGAGAGAGAGCAGGGGGAGTCTGGACGGAGAGCGAGGGGAGTCTGGACGGAGAGCGAGGGGGTGTCTGGACGGAGAGTTGGTGGGTGTCTGGACAGAGAGCAGTGGGTGTCTGGACAGAGAGCGGGGGGAGTCTGGACGGAGAGCGAGGGGGTGTCTGGACGGAGAGTTGGGGGGAGTCTGGACGGAGGGTTGGGGGGAGTCTGGACGGAGAGCGAGGGGTGTCTGGACGGAGAGTTGGGGGGAGTCTGGACGGAGAGCGAGGGGTGTCTGGACGGAGAGTTGGGGGGAGTCTGGACAGAGAGCGGGGGGAGTCTGGACGGAGAGTTGGGGGGAGTCTGGACGGAGAGTGGGGGGGTGTCTGGACGGAGAGCGAGGGGGTGTCTGGACAGAGAGTGGGGGGGTGTCTGGACGGAGAGTGGGGGGGTGTTTGGACGGAGAGTGGGGGGGGTCTGGATGGAGAGCGGGGGGGTGTCTGGACGGAGAGTGGGGGGGGTGTCTGGACGGAGAGTGGGGGGGTGTCTGGACGGAGAGCGGGGGGAGTCTGGACGGAGCGCGGGGGGAGTCTGGACGGAGAGCGAGGGGGTGTCTGGACGGAGAGTTGGGGGGAGTCTGGACGGAGAGTTGGGGGGAGTCTGGACGGAGAGCGAGGGGTTTCTGGACGGAGAGTTGGGGGGAGTCTGGACGGAGAGCGAGGGGTGTCTGGACGGAGAGTTGGGGGGAGTCTGGACAGAGAGCGGGGGGAGTCTGGACGGAGAGTTGGGGGGAGTCTGGACGGAGAGCGGGGGGAGTCTGGACGGAGAGTTGGGGGGGAGTCTGGACGGAGAGCGGGGGGTGTCTGGACGGAGAGCGGGGGGAGACTGGACGGAAAGTTGGGGGGAGTCTGGACGGAGAGCGGGGGCTGCCTGGACGGAGAGTGGGGGGGAGTCTCGACGGAGAGCGGGGGGAGTCTGGACGAAGAGCGGGGGGAGTCTGGACGGAAAGTTGGGGGGAGTCTGGACGGGGAGCACGGGGTGTCTGGACGGAGAGCGGGGGGTGTCTGGTCGAAGAGCGGGGGGCTGTCTGGACGGAAAGTTGGGGGGAGTCTGGACGGGGAGCACGGGGTGTCTGGACGGATAGTTGGGGGGAGTCTGGACGGAGAGTTGGGGGGGAGTCTGGACGGAGAGTGGGGGGGGTGTCTGGACGGAGAGCGAGGGGGTGTCTGGACGGAGAGTGGGGGGGTGTCTGGACGGAGAGCGAGGGGGTGTCTGGATGGAGAGTGGGGGGGTGTCTGGACGGAGAGCGGCGGGGACCTGGACGGAGAACGGGTGGGGTGTCTGGACGGAGAGTCGGGGGGGGGTGTCTGGACGGAGAGTGGGGGGGTGTCTGGACGGAGAGCGGGGCGAGTCTGGACGGAGAGCGGGGGGGTGTCTGGACGGAGAGCGGGGGGATGTCTGGATGGAGAGCAGGGGGGTCACTGGACGGAGAGCGGGGGGTGTCTGGACGGAGAGTGGGGGGGTCTGGACGGAGAGCGGGGGTTGTCTGGACGGAGAGCGGGGGGGTGTCTGGACGGAGAGCGGGGGGAGTCTCGATGAAGGGCGGGGGGGTGTCTGGACAGAGAGCGAGGGGAGTCTGGACGGAGAGCGAGGGGGTGTCTGGACGGAGAGCGAGGGGGTGTCTGGATGGAGAGTGGGGGGGGTGTCTGGACGGAGAGCGAGGGGGTGTCTGGATGGAGAGCGGGGGGGTGTCTGGATGGAGAGCGGGGGGTGTCTGGACGGAGAGAGCGGGGGGTGTCTGGACGGAGAGTGGGGGGGTGTCTGGACGGAGAGCGAGGGGGTGTCTGGACAGAGAGTGGGGGGGTGTCTGGACGGAGAGTGGGGGGGGTCTGGACGGAGAGCGGGGGGGTGTCTGGACGGAGAGTGGGGGGGGTGTCTGGACGGAGAGTGGGGGGGTGTCTGGACGGAGAGCGGGGGGAGTCTGGACGGAGAGCGGGGGGAGTCTGGACGGAGAGCGAGGGGGTGTCTGGACGGAGAGTTGGGGGGAGTCTGGACGGAGAGTTGGGGGGAGTCTGGACGGAGAGCGAGGGGTTTCTGGACGGAGAGTTGGGGGGAGTCTGGACGGAGAGCGAAGGGTGTCTGGACGGAGAGTTGGGGGGAGTCTGGACAGAGAGCGGGGGGAGTCTGGACGGAGAGTTGGGGGGAGTCTGGACGGAGAGCGGGGGGAGTCTGGACGGAGAGTTGGGGGGGAGTCTGGACGGAGAGCGGGGGGAGTCTGGACGGAGAGCGGGGGGAGTCTGGACGAAGAGCGGGGGGTGTCTGGACGGAGAGCGGGGGGAGACTGGACGGAAAGTTGGGGGGAGTCTGGACGGAGAGCGGGGGCTGCCTGGACGGAGAGTGGGGGGGAGTCTCGACGGAGAGCGGGGGGAGTCTGGACGAAGAGCGGGGGGAGTCTGGACGGAAAGTTGGGGGTAGTCTGGACGGGGAGCACGGGGTGTCTGGACGGAGAGCGGGGGGTGTCTGGTCGAAGAGCGGGGGGCTGTCTGGACGGAAAGTTGGGGGGAGTCTGGACGGGGAGCACGGGGTGTCTGGACGGATAGTTGGGGGGAGTCTGGACGGAGAGTTGGGGGGGAGTCTGGACGGAGAGTGGGGGGGGTGTCTGGACGGAGAGCGAGGGGCTGTCTGGACGGAGAGCGAGGGGGTGTCTGGATGGAGAGTGGGGGGGTGTCTGGACGGAGAGCGGGGGGGACCTGGACGGAGAACGGGTGGGGTGTCTGGACGGAGAGTCGGGGGGGGGTGTCTGGACGGAGAGTGGGGGGGTGTCTGGACGGAGAGCGGGGGGAGTCTGGACGGAGAGCGGGGGGTGTCTGGACGGAGAGCGGGGGGATGTCTGGACGGAGAGCGGGGGGGTCACTGGACGGAGAGCGGGGGGTGTCTGGACGGAGAGTGGGGGGGTCTGGACGGAGAGCGGGGGTTGTCTGGACGGAGAGCGGGGGGGTGTCTGGACGGAGAGCGGGGGGAGTCTCGATGAAGGGCGGGGGGGTGTCTGGACAGAGAGCGAGGGGAGTCTGGACGGAGAGCGAGGGGGTGTCTGGACGGAGAGCGAGGGGTGTCTGGATGGAGAGCGAGGGGTGTCTGGACGGAGAGCGGGGGGAGTCTGGACGGAGAGCGGGGGGAGTGTCTGGACGGAGAGCGAGGGGTGTCTGGACGGAGAGCGAGGGGTGTCTGGACGGAGAGCGGGGCGAGTGTCTGGACGGAGAGCGAGGGGTGTCTGGACGGATAGTGGGGGGGCGTCTGGACAGAGAGAGGGGGAGTGTCTGGACGGAGAGCGAGGGGAGTCTGGACGGAGAGCAAGGGGTGTCTGGACGGAGAGCGGGGGGAGTGTCTGGACGGAGAGCGGGGGGGTGTCTGGACGGAGAGTGGGGGGTGTCTGGATGGAGAGCGAGGGGAGTCTGGACGGAGAGCGAGGGGAGTCTGGACGGAGAGCAGGGGGCTGTCTGGACGGAGAGCGGGGGGGTGTCTGAACGGAGAGCGGGGGGGTGTCTGGACGGAGAGTGGGGGGTGTCTGGATGGAGAGCGAGGGGAGTCTGGACGGAGAGTGGGGGGTTGTCTGGACGGAGAGCGGGGGGAGTCTGGACGGAGAGTTGGGGGGGAGTCTGGACGGAGAGCGGGGGGAGTCTGGACGGAGAGCGGGGGGAGTCTGGACGGAGAGCGGGGGGAGTCTGGACGAAGAGCGGGGGGGTGTCTGGATGGAGAGCGGGGGGAGACTGGACGGAAAGTTGGGGGGAGTCTGGACGGAGAGCGGGGGCTGCCTGGACGGAGAGCAGGGGGGAGTCTCGACGGAGAGCGGGGGGAGTCTGGACGAAGAGCGGGGGGAGTCTGGACGGAAAGTTGGGGGGAGTCTGGACGGAGAGCGGGGGGCGGTGTCTGGACGGAGAGTGGAGGGAGTCTGGATGGAGGGGGGGGGTGTCTGGACGAAGAGCGGGGGGGGAGTCTGGACGGAGAGCGGGGGGTTGTCTGGACGGAGAGTGGGGGGAGTCTGGATGGAGAGCGGGTGGGTGTCTGGACGGAGAGCGAGGGGAGTCTGGACGGAGAGCGAGGGGAGTCTGGACGGAGAGCGAGGGGGTGCCTGGATGGAGAGCAGGACGGGTGTCTGGACGGAGAGCGGGGGTGTGTCTGGACGGAGAGCAGGGGGGTGTCTGGACGGAGAGCGAAGGGGTGTCTGGATGGAGAGCAGGGGGGTGTCTGTATGGAGAGCGAGGTGTGTCTGGATGGAGAGCGAGGGGGTGTCTGGACGGAGAGCGCGGGGGTGTCTGGATGGAGAGCGAGTGGGTATCTGGACGGAGAGCAGGGGGGTGTCTGGACGGAGAGCAGGGGGGTGTCTGGACGGAGAGCGGGGGGTGTCTGGACGGAGAGCGGGGGGTGTCTGGACGGAGAGCGGGGGGAGTCTGGACGGAGAGCAGGGGGCTGTCTGGACGGAGAGCGGAGGGGGTGTCTGAACGGAGAGCGGGGGGGTGTCTGGACGGAGAGTGGGGGGTGTCTGGATGGAGAGCGAGGGGAGTCTGGACGGAGAGTGGGGGGAGTCTGGATGGAGAGCGGGTGGGTGTCTGGACGGAGAGCAAGGGGAGTCTGGACGGAGAGCGAGGGGGTGTCTGGATGGAGAGCAGGGCGGGTGTCTGGACGGAGAGCAGGGGGGTGTCTGGACGGAGAGCAGGGGGGTGTCTGGACGGAGAGCGAGGGGGTGTCTGGATGGAGAGTGGGGGGGGTGTCTGGACGGAGAGCGAGGGGGTGTCTGGATGGAGAGCGGGGTGTGTCTGGATGGAGAGCGGGGGGTGTCTGGACGGAGAGAGCGGGGGGTGTCTGGACGGAGAGTGGGGGGGTGTCTGGACGGAGAGCGAGGGGGTGTCTGGACAGAGAGTGGGGGGGTGTCTGGACGGAGAGCGAGGGGGTGTCTGGACGGAGAGTGGGGGGGTGTTTGGACGGAGAGTGGGGGGGGTCTGGACGGAGAGCGGGGGGGTGTCTGGACGGAGAGTGGGGGGGGTGTCTGGACGGAGAGTGGGGGGTTGTCTGGACGGAGAGCGGGGGGAGTCTGGACGGAGAGCGGGGGGAGTCTGGACGGAGAGCGAGGGGGTGTCTGGACGGAGAGTTGGGGGGAGTCTGGACGGAGAGTTGGGGGGAGTCTGGACGGAGAGCGAGGGGTTTCTGGACGGAGAGTTGGGGGGAGTCTGGACGGAGAGCGAGGGGTGTCTGGACGGAGAGTTGGGGGGAGTCTGGACACAGAGCGGGGGGAGTCTGGACGGAGAGTTGGGGGGAGTCTGGACGGAGAGCGGGGGGAGTCTGGACGGAGAGTTGGGGGGGAGTCTGGACGGAGAGCGGGGGGAGTCTGGACGGAGAGCGGGGGGAGTCTGGACGGAGAGCGGGGGGAGTCTGGACGAAGAGCGGGGGGTGTCTGGACGGAGAGCGGGGGGAGACTGGACGGAAAGTTGGGGGGAGTCTGGACGGAGAGCGGGGGCTGCCTGGACGGAGAGTGGGGGGGAGTCTCGACGGAGAGCGGGGGGAGTCTGGACGAAGAGCGGGGGGAGTCTGGACGGAAAGTTGGGGGGAGTCTGGACGGGGAGCACGGGGTGTCTGGACGGAGAGTGGGGGGGTGTCTGGACGGAGAGCGGGGGGAGTCTGGACGGAGAGCGGGGGGTGTCTGGACGGAGAGCGGGGGGATGTCTGGACGGAGAGTGGGGGGGTCTGGACGGAGAGCGGGGGTTGTCTGGACGGAGAGCGGGGGGGTGTCTGGACGGAGAGCGGGGGGAGTCTCGATGAAGGGCGGGGGGGTGTCTGGACAGAGAGCGAGGGGAGTCTGGACGGAGAGCGAGGGGGTGTCTGGACGGAGAGCGAGGGGTGTCTGGATGGAGAGCGAGGGGTGTCTGGACGGAGAGCGGGGGGAGTCTGGACGGAGAGCGGGGGGAGTGTCTGGACGGAGAGCGAGGGGTGTCTGGACGGAGAGCGGGGCGAGTGTCTGGACGGAGAGCGAGGGGTGTCTGGACGGATAGTGGGGGGGCGTCTGGACAGAGAGAGGGGGAGTGTCTGGACGGAGAGCGAGGGGAGTCTGGACGGAGAGCAAGGGGTGTCTGGACGGAGAGCGGGGGGAGTGTCTGGACGGAGAGCGGGGGGTGTCTGGACGGAGAGCGAGGGGAGTCTGGACGGAGAGCAAGGGGTGTCTGGACGGAGAGTGCGGGGGAGTCTGGACGGAGAGCGGGGGGAGTCTGGACGGAGAGCGGGGGGAGTCTGGACGGAGAGCGGTGGGAGTCTGGACGGAGAGCGAGGGGAGTCTGGACGGAGAGTGGGGGGAGGGGAGTCTGGAAGGAGAGCGAGGGGAGTCTGGACGGAGAGCGGGGGGTGTCTGGACGGAGAGTGGGGGGAGGGGAGTCTGGAAGGAGAGCGAGGGGAGTCTGGACGGAGAGCGGGGGTGTCTGGACGGAGAGCGAGGGGAGTCTGGACAGAGAGTGGGGGAGGGGAGTCTGGAAGGAGAGCGAGGGGAGTCTGGACGGAGAGGGGGGGGGTGTCTGGACGGAGAGTGCGGGGGAGTCTGGACGGAGAGCGGGGGGAGTCTGGACGGAGAGCGGGGGGAGTCTGGACGGAGAGCGGGGGGAGTCTGGACGGAGAGCGAGGGGAGTCTGGACGGATAGTGGGGGGTGTCTGGACGGAGAGCGGGGGGTGTCTGGACGGAGAGTGAGGGGAGTCTGGACGGAGAGCGGGGGGTGTCTGGACGGAGAGCGGGCGGTGTCTGGACGGAGAGCGAGGGGAGTCTGGACGGAGAGGGGGGGGGAGTCTGGACGGAGAGCGGGGGGTGTCTGGACGGAGAGCGGGGGGTGTCTGGACGGAGAGCGAGGGGAGTCTGGACGGAGAGCGGAGGGTGTCAGGACGGAGAGCGAGGGGAGTCTGGACGGAGAGCGGGGGGTGTCTGGACGGAGAGCGGGGGGGTGTCTGGACGGAGAGCGGGGGGTGTCTGGACGGAGAGCGGGGGGGTGTCTGGATGGAGAGCGAGGGGAGTCTGGACGGAGAGTGGGGGGAGTGTCTGGACGGAGAGCGAGGGGGTGTCTGGATGGAGAGCGAGGGGGTGCCTGGATGGAGAGCGGGGGGTGTCTGGACGGAGAGTTGGGGGGGAGTCTGGACGGAGAGCGGGGGGAGTCTGGACGGAGAGCGGGGGGAGTCTGGACGGAGAGCGGGGGGGAGTCTGGACGAAGAGCGGGGGGTGTCTGGACGGAGAGCGGGGGGAGACTGGACGGAAAGTTGGGGGGAGTCTGGACGGAGAGCGGGGGCTGCCTGGACGGAGAGCAGGGGGGAGTCTCGACGGAGAGCGGGGGGAGTCTGGACGAAGAGCGGGGGGAGTCTGGACGGAAAGTTGGGGGGAGTCTGGACGGAGAGCGGGGGCGGTGTCTGGACGGAGAGTGGAGGGAGTCTGGATGGAGGGGGGGGGTGTCTGGACGAAGAGCGGGGGGGGAGTCTGGACGGAGAGCGAGTGGGTGCCTGGATGGAGAGCAGGACGGGTGTCTGGACGGAGAGCGGGGGGGTGTCTGGACGGAGAGCAGGGGGGTGTCTGGACGGAGAGCGAAGGGGTGTCTGGATGGAGAGCAGGGGGGGTGTCTGTATGGAGAGCGAGGTGTGTCTGGATGGAGAGCGAGGGGGTGTCTGGACGGAGAGCGGGGGGGTGTCTGGATGGAGAGCGAGTGGGTATCTGGACGGAGAGCAGGGGGGTGTCTGGACGGAGAGCGGGGGGTGTCTGGACGGAGAGCGGGGGGTGTCTGGACGGAGAGCGGGGGGAGTCTGGACGGAGAGCAGGGGGCTGTCTGGACGGAGAGCGGGGGGGTGTCTGAACGGAGAGCGGGGGGGTGTCTGGACGGAGAGTGGGGGGTGTCTGGACGGAGAGCAAGGGGAGTCTGGACGGAGAGCGAGGGGGTGTCTGGATGGAGAGCAGGGCGGGTGTCTGGACGGAGAGCAGGGGGGTGTCTGGACGGAGAGCAGGGGGGTGTCTGGACGGAGAGCGAGGGGGTGTCTGGATGGAGAGTGGGGGGGGGTGTCTGGACGGAGAGCAAGGGGGTGTCTGGATGGAGAGCGGGGGGGTGTCTGGATGGAGAGCGGGGGGTGTCTGGACGGAGAGAGCGGGGGGTGTCTGGACGGAGAGTGGGGGGGTGTCTGGACGGAGAGCGAGGGGGTGTCTGGACAGAGAGTGGGGGGGTGTCTGGACGGAGAGCGAGGGGGTGTCTGGACGGAGAGTGGGGGGGTGTTTGGACGGAGAGTGGGGGGGGTCTGGACGGAGAGCGGGGGGGTGTCTGGACGGAGAGTGGGGGGGGTGTCTGGACGGAGAGTGGGGGGGTGTCTGGACGGAGAGCGGGGGGAGTCTGGACGGAGAGCGGGGGGAGTCTGGACGGAGAGCGAGGGGGGTGTCTGGACGGAGAGTTGGGGGGAGTCTGGACGGAGAGTTGGGGGGAGTCTGGACGGAGAGCGAGGGGTTTCTGGACGGAGAGTTGGGGGGAGTCTGGACGGAGAGCGAGGGGTGTCTGGACGGAGAGTTGGGGGGAGTCTGGACAGAGAGCGGGGGGAGTCTGGACGGAGAGTTGGGGGGAGTCTGGACGGAGAGCGGGGGGAGTCTGGACGGAGAGTTGGGGGGGAGTCTGGAAGGAGAGCGGGGGGAGTCTGGACGGAGAGCGGGGGGAGTCTGGACGGAGAGCGGGGGGAGTCTGGACGAAGAGCGGGGGGTGTCTGGACGGAGAGCGGGGGGAGACTGGACGGAAAGTTGGGGGGAGTCTGGACGGAGAGCGGGGGCTGCCTGGACGGAGAGTGGGGGGTAGTCTCGACGGAGAGCGGGGGGAGTCTGGACGAAGAGCGGGGGGAGTCTGGACGGAAAGTTGGGGGGAGTCTGGACGGGGAGCACGGGGTGTCTGGACGGAGAGCGGGGGGGTGTCTGGTCGAAGAGCGGGGGGCTGTCTGGACGGAAAGTTGGGGGGAGTCTGGACGGGGAGCACGGGGTGTCTGGACGGATAGTTGGGGGGAGTCTGGACGGAGAGTTGGGGGGGAGTCTGGACGGAGAGTGGGGGGGGTGTCTGGACGGAGAGCGAGGGGGTGTCTGGACGGAGAGTGGGGGGGTGTCTGGACGGAGAGCGAGGGGGTGTCTGGATGGAGAGTGGGGGGGTGTCTGGACGGAGAGCGGGGGGGACCTGGACGGAGAACGGGTGGGGTGTCTGGACGGAGAGTCGGGGGGGGGTGTCCGGACGGAGAGTGGGGGGGTGTCTGGACGGAGAGCGGGGGGAGTCTGGACGGAGAGCGGGGGGTGTCTGGACGGAGAGCGGGGGGATGTCTGGACGGAGAGCGGGGGGGTCACTGGACGGAGAGCGGGGGGGTGTCTGGACGGAGAGTGGGGGGGTCTGGACGGAGAGCGGGGGTTGTCTGGACGGAGAGCGGGGGGGTGTCTGGACGGAGAGCGGGGGGAGTCTCGATGAAGGGCGGGGGGGGTGTCTGGACAGAGAGCGAGGGGAGTCTGGACGGAGAGCGAGGGGGTGTCTGGACGGAGAGCGAGGGGGTGTCTGGATGGAGAGTGGGGGGGGTGTCTGGACGGAGAGCGAGGGGGTGTCTGGATGGAGAGCGGGGGGGTGTCTGGATGGAGAGCGGGGGGTGTCTGGACGGAGAGAGCGGGGGGTGTCTGGACGGAGAGTGGGGGGGTGTCTGGACGGAGAGCGAGGGGGTGTCTGGACAGAGAGTGGGGGGGTGTCTGGACGGAGAGTGGGGGGGGTCTGGACGGAGAGCGGGGGGGTGTCTGGACGGAGAGTGGGGGGGGTGTCTGGACGGAGAGTGGGGGGGTGTCTGGACGGAGAGCGGGGGGAGTCTGGACGGAGAGCGGGGGGAGTCTGGACGGAGAGCGAGGGGGTGTCTGGACGGAGAGTTGGGGGGAGTCTGGACGGAGAGTTGGGGGGAGTCTGGACGGAGAGCGAGGGGTTTCTGGACGGAGAGTTGGGGGGAGTCTGGACGGAGAGCGAGGGGTGTCTGGACGGAGAGTTGGGGGGAGTCTGGACAGAGAGCGGGGGGAGTCTGGACGGAGAGTTGGGGGGAGTCTGGACGGAGAGCGGGGGGAGTCTGGACGGAGAGTTGGGGGGGAGTCTGGACGGAGAGCGGGGGGAGTCTGGACGGAGAGCGGGGGGAGTCTGGACGGAGAGCGAGGGGAGTCTGGACGGAGAGCGAGGGGGTGCCTGGATGGAGAGCAGGACGGGTGTCTGGACGGAGAGCGGGGGGGTGTCTGGACGGAGAGCAGGGGGGTGTCTGGACGGAGAGCGAAGGGGTGTCTGGATGGAGAGCAGGGGGGTGTCTGTATGGAGAGCGAGGTGTGTCTGGATGGAGAGCGAGGGGGTGTCTGGACGGAGAGCGGGGGGGTGTCTGGATGGAGAGCGAGTGGGTATCTGGACGGAGAGCAGCTGGACGGAGAGCAGGGGGGTGTCTGGACGGAGAGCGGGGGGTGTCTGGACGGAGAGCGGGGGGTGTCTGGACGGAGAGCGGGGGGAGTCTGGACGGAGAGCAGGGGGCTGTCTGGACGGAGAGCGGGGGGGTGTCTGAACGGAGAGCGGGGGGGTGTCTGGACGGAGAGTGGGGGGTGTCTGGACGGAGAGCGGGGGGTGTCTGGACGGAGAGCGGGGGGAGTCTGGACGGAGAGCAGGGGGCTGTCTGGACGGAGAGCGGGGGGGTGTCTGAACGGAGAGCGGGGGGGTGTCTGGACGGAGAGTGGGGGGTGTCTGGACGGAGAGCAAGGGGAGTCTGGACGGAGAGCGAGGGGGTGTCTGGATGGAGAGCAGGGCGGGTGTCTGGACGGAGAGCAGGGGGGTGTCTGGACGGAGAGCAGGGGGGTGTCTGGACGGAGAGCGAGGGGGTGTCTGGATGGAGAGTGGGGGGGGTGTCTGGACGGAGAGCAAGGGGGTGTCTGGATGGAGAGCGGGGGGGTGTCTGGATGGAGAGCGGGGGGTGTCTGGACGGAGAGAGCGGGGGGTGTCTGGACGGAGAGTGGGGGGGTGTCTGGACGGAGAGCGAGGGGGTGTCTGGACAGAGAGTGGGGGGGTGTCTGGACGGAGAGCGAGGGGGTGTCTGGACGGAGAGTGGGGGGGTGTTTGGACGGAGAGTGGGGGGGGTCTGGACGGAGAGCGGGGGGGTGTCTGGACGGAGAGTGGGGGGGGTGTCTGGACGGAGAGTGGGGGGGTGTCTGGACGGAGAGCGGGGGGAGTCTGGACGGAGAGCGGGGGGAGTCTGGACGGAGAGCGAGGGGGTGTCTGGACGGAGAGTTGGGGGGAGTCTGGACGGAGAGTTGGGGGGAGTCTGGACGGAGAGCGAGGGGTTTCTGGACGGAGAGTTGGGGGGAGTCTGGACGGAGAGCGAGGGGTGTCTGGACGGAGAGTTGGGGGGAGTCTGGACAGAGAGCGGGGGGAGTCTGGACGGAGAGTTGGGGGGAGTCTGGACGGAGAGCGGGGGGAGTCTGGACGGAGAGTTGGGGGGGTGTTTGGACGGAGAGTGGGGGGGGTCTGGATGGAGAGCGGGGGGGTGTCTGGACGGAGAGTGGGGGGGGTGTCTGGACGGAGAGTGGGGGGGTGTCTGGACGGAGAGCGGGGGGAGTCTGGACGGAGCGCGGGGGGAGTCTGGACGGAGAGCGAGGGGGTGTCTGGACGGAGAGTTGGGGGGAGTCTGGACGGAGAGTTGGGGGGAGTCTGGACGGAGAGCGAGGGGTTTCTGGACGGAGAGTTGGGGGGAGTCTGGACGGGGAGCACGGGGTGTCTGGACGGATAGTTGGGGGGAGTCTGGACGGAGAGTTGGGGGGGAGTCTGGACGGAGAGTGGGGGGGGTGTCTGGACGGAGAGCGAGGGGGTGTCTGGACGGAGAGTGGGGGGGTGTCTGGACGGAGAGCGAGGGGGTGTCTGGATGGAGAGTGGGGGGGTGTCTGGACGGAGAGCGGGGGGGTGTCTGGACGGAGAGCGGCGGGGACCTGGACGGAGAACGGGTGGGGTGTCTGGACGGAGAGTCGGGGGGGGGTGTCTGGACGGAGAGTGGGGGGGTGTCTGGACGGAGAGCGGGGCGAGTCTGGACGGAGAGCGGGGGGGTGTCTGGACGGAGAGCGGGGGGATGTCTGGACGGAGAGCAGGGGGGGTCACTGGACGGAGAGCGGGGGGTGTCTGGACGGAGAGTGGGGGGGTCTGGACGGAGAGCGGGGGTTGTCTGGACGGAGAGCGGGGGGGTGTCTGGACGGAGAGCGGGGGGAGTCTCGATGAAGGGCGGGGGGGTGTCTGGACAGAGAGCGAGGGGAGTCTGGACGGAGAGCGAGGGGGTGTCTGGACGGAGAGCGAGGGGGTGTCTGGATGGAGAGTGGGGGGGGTGTCTGGACGGAGAGCGAGGGGGTGTCTGGATGGAGAGCGGGGGGGGTGTCTGGATGGAGAGCGGGGGGTGTCTGGACGGAGAGAGCGGGGGGTGTCTGGACGGAGAGTGGGGGGGTGTCTGGACGGAGAGCGAGGGGGTGTCTGGACAGAGAGTGGGGGGGTGTCTGGACGGAGAGTGGGGGGGGTCTGGACGGAGAGCGGGGGGGTGTCTGGACGGAGAGTGGGGGGGGTGTCTGGACGGAGAGTGGGGGGGTGTCTGGACGGAGAGCGGGGGGAGTCTGGACGGAGAGCGGGGGGAGTCTGGACGGAGAGCGAGGGGGTGTCTGGACGGAGAGTTGGGGGGAGTCTGGACGGAGAGTTGGGGGGAGTCTGGACGGAGAGCGAGGGGTTTCTGGACGGAGAGTTGGGGGGAGTCTGGACGGAGAGCGAAGGGTGTCTGGACGGAGAGTTGGGGGGAGTCTGGACAGAGAGCGGGGGGAGTCTGGACGGAGAGTTGGGGGGGAGTCTGGACGGAGAGCGGGGGGAGTCTGGACGGAGAGTTGGGGGGGAGTCTGGACGGAGAGCGGGGGAGTCTGGACGGAGAGCGGGGGGAGTCTGGACGAAGAGCGGGGGGTGTCTGGACGGAGAGCGGGGGGAGACTGGACGGAAAGTTGGGGGGAGTCTGGACGGAGAGCGGGGGCTGCCTGGACGGAGAGTGGGGGGGAGTCTCGACGGAGAGCGGGGGGAGTCTGGACGAAGAGCGGGGGGAGTCTGGACGGAAAGTTGGGGGTAGTCTGGACGGGGAGCACGGGGTGTCTGGACGGAGAGCGGGGGGTGTCTGGTCGAAGAGCGGGGGGCTGTCTGGACGGAAAGTTGGGGGGAGTCTGGACGGGGAGCACGGGGTGTCTGGACGGATAGTTGGGGGGAGTCTGGACGGAGAGTTGGGGGGAGTCTGGACGGAGAGTGGGGGGGGTGTCTGGACGGAGAGCGAGGGGCTGTCTGGACGGAGAGCGAGGGGGTGTCTGGATGGAGAGTGGGGGGGTGTCTGGACGGAGAGCGGGGGGGACCTGGACGGAGAACGGGTGGGGTGTCTGGACGGAGAGTCGGGGGGGGGTGTCTGGACGGAGAGTGGGGGGGTGTCTGGACGGAGAGCGGGGGGAGTCTGGACGGAGAGCGGGGGGTGTCTGGACGGAGAGCGGGGGGATGTCTGGACGGAGAGCGGGGGGGTCACTGGACGGAGAGCGGGGGGTGTCTGGACGGAGAGTGGGGGTGTCTGGACGGAGAGCGGGGGTTGTCTGGACGGAGAGCGGGGGGGTGTCTGGACGGAGAGCGGGGGGAGTCTCGATGAAGGGCGGGGGGGTGTCTGGACAGAGAGCGAGGGGAGTCTGGACGGAGAGCGAGGGGGTGTCTGGACGGAGAGCGAGGGGTGTCTGGATGGAGAGCGAGGGGTGTCTGGACGGAGAGCGGGGGGAGTCTGGACGGAGAGCGGGGGGAGTGTCTGGACGGAGAGCGAGGGGTGTCTGGACGGAGAGCGGGGCGAGTGTCTGGACGGAGAGCGAGGGGTGTCTGGACGGATAGTGGGGGGGCGTCTGGACAGAGAGAGGGGGAGTGTCTGGACGGAGAGCGAGGGGAGTCTGGACGGAGAGCAAGGGGTGTCTGGACGGAGAGCGGGGGGAGTGTCTGGACGGAGAGCGGGGGGGTGTCTGGACGGAGAGTGGGGGGTGTCTGGATGGAGAGCGAGGGGAGTCTGGACGGAGAGCGAGGGGAGTCTGGACGGAGAGCAGGGGGCTGTCTGGACGGAGAGCGGGGGGGTGTCTGAACGGAGAGCGGGGGGGTGTCTGGACGGAGAGTGGGGGGTGTCTGGATGGAGAGCGAGGGGAGTCTGGACGGAGAGTTGGGGGGGAGTCTGGACGGAGAGCGGGGGGAGTCTGGACGGAGAGCGGGGGGAGTCTGGACGGAGAGCGGGGGGAGTCTGGACGAAGAGCGGGGGGTGTCTGGACGGAGAGCGGGGGGAGACTGGACGGAAAGTTGGGGGGAGTCTGGACGGAGAGCGGGGGCTGCCTGGACGGAGAGCAGGGGGGAGTCTCGACGGAGAGCGGGGGGAGTCTGGACGAAGAGCGGGGGGAGTCTGGACGGAAAGTTGGGGGGAGTCTGGACGGAGAGCGGGGGCGGTGTCTGGACGGAGAGTGGAGGGAGTCTGGATGGAGGGGGGGGGTGTCTGGACGAAGAGCGGGGGGGGAGTCTGGACGGAGAGCGGGGGGTTGTCTGGACGGAGAGTGGGGGGAGTCTGGATGGAGAGCGGGTGGGTGTCTGGACGGAGAGCGAGGGGAGTCTGGACGGAGAGCGAGGGGAGTCTGGACGGAGAGCGAGGGGGTGCCTGGATGGAGAGCAGGACGGGTGTCTGGACGGAGAGCGGGGGTGTGTCTGGACGGAGAGCAGGGGGGTGTCTGGACGGAGAGCGAAGGGGTGTCTGGATGGAGAGCAGGGGGGTGTCTGTATGGAGAGCGAGGTGTGTCTGGATGGAGAGCGAGGGGGTGTCTGGACGGAGAGCGCGGGGGTGTCTGGATGGAGAGCGAGTGGGTATCTGGACGGAGAGCAGGGGGGTGTCTGGACGGAGAGCAGGGGGGTGTCTGGACGGAGAGCGGGGGGTGTCTGGACGGAGAGCGGGGGGTGTCTGGACGGAGAGCGGGGGGAGTCTGGACGGAGAGCAGGGGGCTGTCTGGACGGAGAGCGGGGGGGTGTCTGAACGGAGAGCGGGGGGGTGTCTGGACGGAGAGTGGGGGGTGTCTGGATGGAGAGCGAGGGGAGTCTGGACGGAGAGTGGGGGGAGTCTGGATGGAGAGCGGGTGGGTGTCTGGACGGAGAGCAAGGGGAGTCTGGACGGAGAGCGAGGGGGTGTCTGGATGGAGAGCAGGGCGGGTGTCTGGACGGAGAGCAGGGGGGTGTCTGGACGGAGAGCAGGGGGGTGTCTGGACGGAGAGCGAGGGGGTGTCTGGATGGAGAGTGGGGGGGGTGTCTGGACGGAGAGCGAGGGGGGTGTCAGGATGGAGAGCGGGGTGTGTCTGGATGGAGAGCGGGGGGGTGTCTGGACGGAGAGAGCGGGGGGTGTCTGGACGGAGAGTGGGGGGGTGTCTGGACGGAGAGCGAGGGGGTGTCTGGACAGAGAGTGGGGGGGTGTCTGGACGGAGAGCGAGGGGGTGTCTGGACGGAGAGTGGGGGGGTGTTTGGACGGAGAGTGGGGGGGGTCTGGACGGAGAGCGGGGGGGTGTCTGGACGGAGAGTGGGGGGGGTGTCTGGACGGAGAGTGGGGGGTTGTCTGGACGGAGAGCGGGGGGAGTCTGGACGGAGAGCGGGGGGAGTCTGGACGGAGAGCGAGGGGGTGTCTGGACGGAGAGTTGGGGGGAGTCTGGACGGAGAGTTGGGGGGAGTCTGGACGGAGAGCGAGGGGTTTCTGGACGGAGAGTTGGGGGGAGTCTGGACGGAGAGCGAGGGGTGTCTGGACGGAGAGTTGGGGGGAGTCTGGACACAGAGCGGGGGGAGTCTGGACGGAGAGTTGGGGGGAGTCTGGACGGAGAGCGGGGGGAGTCTGGACGGAGAGTTGGGGGGGAGTCTGGACGGAGAGCGGGGGGAGTCTGGACGGAGAGCGGGGGGAGTCTGGACGGAGAGCGGGGGGAGTCTGGACGAAGAGCGGGGGGTGTCTGGACGGAGAGCGGGGGGAGACTGGACGGAAAGTTGGGGGGAGTCTGGACGGAGAGCGGGGGCTGCCTGGACGGAGAGTGGGGGGGAGTCTCGACGGAGAGCGGGGGGAGTCTGGACGAAGAGCGGGGGGGAGTCTGGACGGAAAGTTGGGGGGAGTCTGGACGGGGAGCACGGGGTGTCTGGACGGAGAGTGGGGGGGTGTCTGGACGGAGAGCGGGGGGAGTCTGGACGGAGAGCGGGGGGTGTCTGGACGGAGAGCGGGGGGATGTCTGGACGGAGAGTGGGGGGGTCTGGACGGAGAGCGGGGGTTGTCTGGACGGAGAGCGGGGGGGTGTCTGGACGGAGAGCGGGGGGAGTCTCGATGAAGGGCGGGGGGGTGTCTGGACAGAGAGCGAGGGGAGTCTGGACGGAGAGCGAGGGGGTGTCTGGACGGAGAGCGAGGGGTGTCTGGATGGAGAGCGAGGGGTGTCTGGACGGAGAGCGGGGGGAGTCTGGACGGAGAGCGGGGGGAGTGTCTGGACGGAGAGCGAGGGGTGTCTGGACGGAGAGCGGGGCGAGTGTCTGGACGGAGAGCGAGGGGTGTCTGGACGGATAGTGGGGGGGCGTCTGGACAGAGAGAGGGGGAGTGTCTGGACGGAGAGCGAGGGGAGTCTGGACGGAGAGCAAGGGGTGTCTGGACGGAGAGCGGGGGGAGTGTCTGGACGGAGAGCGGGGGGTGTCTGGACGGAGAGCGAGGGGAGTCTGGACGGAGAGCAAGGGGTGTCTGGACGGAGAGTGCGGGGGAGTCTGGACGGAGAGCGGGGGGAGTCTGGACGGAGAGCGGGGGGAGTCTGGACGGAGAGCGGTGGGAGTCTGGACGGAGAGCGAGGGGAGTCTGGACGGAGAGTGGGGGGAGGGGAGTCTGGAAGGAGAGCGAGGGGAGTCTGGACGGAGAGCGGGGGGTGTCTGGACGGAGAGTGGGGGGAGGGGAGTCTGGAAGGAGAGCGAGGGGAGTCTGGACGGAGAGCGGGGGTGTCTGGACGGAGAGCGAGGGGAGTCTGGACAGAGAGTGGGGGAGGGGAGTCTGGAAGGAGAGCGAGGGGAGTCTGGACGGAGAGGGGGGGGTGTCTGGACGGAGAGTGCGGGGGAGTCTGGACGGAGAGCGGGGGGAGTCTGGACGGAGAGCGGGGGGAGTCTGGACGGAGAGCGGGGGGAGTCTGGACGGAGAGCGAGGGGAGTCTGGACGGATAGTGGGGGGTGTCTGGACGGAGAGCGGGGGGTGTCTGGACGGAGAGTGAGGGGAGTCTGGACGGAGAGCGGGGGGTGTCTGGACGGAGAGCGGGCGGTGTCTGGACGGAGAGCGAGGGGAGTCTGGACGGAG
This sequence comes from Somniosus microcephalus, assembly GCF_052327205.1. NCBI lineage: Eukaryota > Metazoa > Chordata > Chondrichthyes > Squaliformes > Somniosidae > Somniosus > Somniosus microcephalus. Next base: position 8,505,554 of record NC_140998.1, on the reverse strand, counting down.
AGTGGGGGGGAGTCTGGACGGAGAGCGGGGGGTGTCTGGACGGAGAGCGGGGGGTGTCTGGACGGAGAGCGAGGGGAGTCTGGACGGAGAGCGGAGGGTGTCAGGACGGAGAGCGAGGGGAGTCTGGACGGAGAGCGGGGGGTGTCTGGACGGAGAGCGGGGGGGTGTCTGGACGGAGAGCGGGGGGTGTCTGGACGGAGAGCGGGGGGTGTCTGGATGGAGAGCGAGGGGAGTCTGGACGGAGAGTGGGGGGAGTGTCTGGACGGAGAGCGAGGGGGTGTCTGGATGGAGAGCGAGGGGGTGCCTGGATGGAGAGCGGGGGGTGTCTGGACGGAGAGAGCCGGGGGGTGTCTGGACGGAGAGTGGGGGGGTGTCTGGACGGAGAGCGAGGGGGTGTCTGGACAGAGAGTGGGGGGTGTCTGGACGGAGAGCGAGGGGGTGTCTGGACGGAGAGCGGGGGGATGTCTGGACGGAGAGCGGGTGGGTCACTGGACGGAGAGCGGGGGGTGTCTGGACCTGCTGGAGTCGTACTGCCAGACTTGGGCCCTGACAATAAATCCCCAAAAAACCAAAGTCCTTGTGTTCCAGCAAAGATCCAAACATCAGGGACCCAAAATAAATTTCACAGTAGGAACAACCAAAATTGAACAAACCACTAACTACACATACTTGGGCTTAAAAATCAGTTCTACGGGAAACTTCAAACTGGCTGTGAATGAACTGAAAGAGAAAGCAAGAAGGGCTTTCTATGCCATCAAAAAATCAATCCAAATAGAAATCCCAATTAGCATTTGGCTCAAAATTTTCAAATCAGTAATTGAACCAATTGCACTCTATGGCAGTGAGGTATGGGGACCGCTAACTCAACAAGAATTTGCAAAATGGGACAAACACCCAGTTGAGATCCTACATGCAGAATTCTGTAAAAGTATCCTCCGGACTCAAAGGAAAACAGTAAACAATGCATGCAGGGCGGAACTAGGCCAATATCCATTAATAATCACTATCCAAAAAAGAGCCACCAAATTTTGGAATCACCTACAAATGAGCAATCCCCAATGCTATCACTACGACGCCCTGAAATGCCAAGAGCTGACCATAAAGAAGAATACCCTCAGTCAACTAGTCCTGGGACTCAGTGAAGTAACTACTAACAATACTAACAATAACCAGCCCCAGGACAGTGACAGGGTAACACAAAGAATTCGACCCAACACAATCGTCGCTAAGCAAAAGGAAAAATATCTGACATATTGGGCAGAAACAACAAAAACCCAAAGCAAACTCAATTGCTACTTGGCCCTAAACAGACAATACAACATAGCTGATTACCTGACCATGGTAAAGGATAACAAACTGAGAAGAACCTTGACAAGGTACAGACTTAGCGAACATAGCCTAGCGATCGAAAAAGGCAGACACAGGCAGACCAGGCTGCCAAGAGAGGACAGGATATGCTCTCACTGCAGTCAGGGAGTGGTGGAGACAGAGATGCACTTCCTCACAGCTTGTGGAAAATATCAGGGCATCAGGGAGAATTTCTACCAAAAATTCTCACAAATATGCCCTGATTTCAGAATCTGAATGACAACCAAAAACTCCCATTCCTACTGGGAGAGGAGAGAAGCTGTATAACACTGGCGGCACGCTATGTTACAGCTTGCCATGGACAGAGAGCCAACCAGTAAACCAAGAAAAGAATATATATAAACAATGCGAATGTATATTTATACACTCAGGGATATACCTGTTTATACACTGTATGAATAGAACTGCGTTTATGTGGTAAACCATAAATGTATTTTGATGCTTTGGCAACATAAGATGTAAAACTTATCATGCCAATAAAGCGATTTGAATTGTGAATTGTGAATTGTCTGGACGGAGAGTGGGGGGGTCTGGACGGAGAGCGGGGGTTGTCTGGACGGAGAGCGGGGGGGTGTCTGGACGGAGAGCGGGGGGAGTCTCGATGAAGGGCGGGGGGGTGTCTGGACAGAGAGCGAGGGGAGTCTGGACGGAGAGCGAGGGGGTGTCTGGACGGAGAGCGAGGGGTGTCTGGATGGAGAGCGAGGGGTGTCTGGACGGAGAGCGGGGGGAGTCTGGACGGAGAGCGGGGTGAGTGTCTGGACGGAGAGCGAGGGGTGTCTGGACGGAGAGCGGGGCGAGTGTCTGGACGGAGAGCGAGGGGTGTCTGGACGGATAGTGGGGGGGCGTCTGGACAGAGAGAGGGGGAGTGTCTGGACGGAGAGCGAGGGGAGTCTGGACGGAGAGCAAGGGGTGTCTGGACGGAGAGCGGGGGGAGTGTCTGGACGGAGAGCGGGGGGGTGTCTGGACGGAGAGCGAGGGGAGTCTGGACGGAGAGCAAGGGGTGTCTGGACGGAGAGTGCGGGGGAGTCTGGATGGAGAGCGGGGGGAGTCTGGACGGAGAGCGGGGGGAGTCTGGACGGAGAGCGGTGGGAGTCTGGACGGAGAGCGAGGGGAGTCTGGACGGAGAGTGGGGGGAGGGGAGTCTGGAAGGAGAGCGAGGGGAGTCTGGACGGAGAGCGGGGGGTGTCTGGACGGAGAGTGGGGGGAGGGGAGTCTGGAAGGAGAGCGAGGGGAGTCTGGACGGAGAGCGGGGGTGTCTGGACGGAGAGCGAGGGGAGTCTGGACGGAGAGTGGGGGAGGGGAGTCTGGAAGGAGAGCGAGGGGAGTCTGGACGGAGAGGGGGGGGTTGTCTGGACGGAGAGTGCGGGGGAGTCTGGACGGAGAGCGGGGGGAGTCTGGACGGAGAGCGGGGGGAGTCTGGACGGAGAGCGGGGGGAGTCTGGACGGAGAGCGGGGGGAGTCTGGACGGAGAGCGGGGGGAGTCTGGACGGAGAGCGAGGGGAGTCTGGACGGATAGTGGGGGGTGTCTGCACGGAGAGCGGGGGGTGTCTGGACGGAGAGTGAGGGGAGTCTGGACGGAGAGCGGGGGGGTGTCTGGACGGAGAGCGGGCGGTGTCTGGACGGAGAGCGAGGGGAGTCTGGACGGAGAGTGGGGGGGAGTCTGGACGGAGAGCGGGGGGTGTCTGGACGGAGAGCGGGGTGTGTCTGGACGGAGAGCGAGGGGAGTCTCGATGAAGGGCGGGGGGTGTCTGGACAGAGAGCGAGGGAGTCTGGACGGAGAGTGGGGGGGTCTGGACGGAGAGCGGGGGTTGACTGGACGGAGAGCGGGGGGGTGTCTGGACGGAGAGCGGGGGGAGTCTCGATGAAGGGCGGGGGGGTGTCTGGACAGAGAGCGAGGGGAGTCTGGACGGAGAGCGAGGGGGTGTCTGGACGGAGAGCGAGGGGGTGTCTGGATGGAGAGTGGGGGGGGTGTCTGGACGGAGAGCGAGGGGGTGTCTGGATGGAGAGCGGGGGGGTGTCTGGATGGAGAGCGGGGGGTGTCTGGACGGAGAGAGCGGGGGGTGTCTGGACGGAGAGTGGGGGGGTGTCTGGACGGAGAGCGAGGGGGTGTCTGGACAGAGAGTGGGGGGGTGTCTGGACGGAGAGTGGGGGGGGTCTGGACGGAGAGCGGGGGGGTGTCTGGACGGAGAGTGGGGGGGGTGTCTGGACGGAGAGTGGGGGGGTGTCTGGACGGAGAGCGGGGGGAGTCTGGACGGAGAGCGGGGGGAGTCTGGACGGAGAGCGAGGGGGTGTCTGGACGGAGAGTTGGGGGGAGTCTGGACGGAGAGTTGGGGGGAGTCTGACGGAGAGCGAGGGGTTTCTGGACGGAGAGTTGGGGGGAGTCTGGACGGAGAGCGAAGGGTGTCTGGACGGAGAGTTGGGGGGAGTCTGGACAGAGAGCGGGGGGAGTCTGGACGGAGAGTTGGGGGAGTCTGGACGGAGAGCGGGGGGAGTCTGGACGGAGAGTTGGGGGGGAGTCTGGACGGAGAGCGGGGGGAGTCTGGACGGAGAGCGGGGGGAGTCTGGACGAAGAGCGGGGGTGTCTGGACGGAGAGCGGGGGGAGACTGGACGGAAAGTTGGGGGGAGTCTGGACGGAGAGCGGGGGCTGCCTGGACGGAGAGTGGGGGGGAGTCTCGACGGAGAGCGGGGGAGTCTGGACGAAGAGCGGGGGGAGTCTGGACGGAAAGTTGGGGGTAGTCTGGACGGGGAGCACGGGGTGTCTGGACGGAGAGCGGGGGGTGTCTGGTCGAAGAGCGGGGGGCTGTCTGGACGGAAAGTTGGGGGGAGTCTGGACGGGGAGCACGGGGTGTCTGGACGGATAGTTGGGGGGAGTCTGGACGGAGAGTTGGGGGGGAGTCTGGACGGAGAGTGGGGGGGGTGTCTGGACGGAGAGCGAGGGGCTGTCTGGACGGAGAGCGAGGGGGTGTCTGGATGGAGAGTGGGGGGTGTCTGGACGGAGAGCGGGGGGGACCTGGACGGAGAACGGGTGGGGTGTCTGGACGGAGAGTCGGGGGGGGGTGTCTGGACGGAGAGTGGGGGGGTGTCTGGACGGAGAGCGGGGGGAGTCTGGACGGAGAGCGGGGGGTGTCTGGACGGAGAGCGGGGGGATGTCTGGACGGAGAGCGGGGGGGTCACTGGACGGAGAGCGGGGGTGTCTGGACGGAGAGTGGGGGTGTCTGGACGGAGAGCGGGGGTTGTCTGGACGGAGAGCGGGGGGGTGTCTGGACGGAGAGCGGGGGGAGTCTCGATGAAGGGCGGGGGGTGTCTGGACAGAGAGCGAGGGGAGTCTGGACGGAGAGCGAGGGGGTGTCTGGACGGAGAGCGAGGGGTGTCTGGATGGAGAGCGAGGGGTGTCTGGACGGAGAGCGGGGGGAGTCTGGACGGAGAGCGGGGGGAGTGTCTGGACGGAGAGCGAGGGGTGTCTGGACGGAGAGCGGGGCGAGTGTCTGGACGGAGAGCGAGGGGTGTCTGGACGGATAGTGGGGGGGCGTCTGGACAGAGAGAGGGGGAGTGTCTGGACGGAGAGCGAGGGGAGTCTGGACGGAGAGCAAGGGGTGTCTGGACGGAGAGGCGGGGGGGGGGAGTGTCTGGACGGAGAGCGGGGGGGTGTCTGGACGGAGAGTGGGGGGTGTCTGGATGGAGAGCGAGGGGAGTCTGGACGGAGAGCGAGGGGAGTCTGGACGGAGAGCAGGGGGCTGTCTGGACGGAGAGCGGGGGGGTGTCTGAACGGAGAGCGGGGGGGTGTCTGGACGGAGAGTGGGGGGTGTCTGGATGGAGAGCGAGGGGAGTCTGGACGGAGAGTTGGGGGGGAGTCTGGACGGAGAGCGGGGGGAGTCTGGACGGAGAGCGGGGGGAGTCTGGACGGAGAGCGGGGGGAGTCTGGACGAAGAGCGGGGGGTGTCTGGACGGAGAGCGGGGGGAGACTGGACGGAAAGTTGGGGGGAGTCTGGACGGAGAGCGGGGGCTGCCTGGACGGAGAGCAGGGGGGAGTCTCGACGGAGAGCGGGGGGAGTCTGGACGAAGAGCGGGGGGAGTCTGGACGGAAAGTTGGGGGGAGTCTGGACGGAGAGCGGGGGCGGTGTCTGGACGGAGAGTGGAGGGAGTCTGGATGGAGGGGGGGGGTGTCTGGACGAAGAGCGGGGGGGGAGTCTGGACGGAGAGCGGGGGGTTGTCTGGACGGAGAGTGGGGGGAGTCTGGATGGAGAGCGGGTGGGTGTCTGGACGGAGAGCGAGGGAGTCTGGACGGAGAGCGAGGGGAGTCTGGACGGAGAGCGAGGGGGTGCCTGGATGGAGAGCAGGACGGGTGTCTGGACGGAGAGCGGGGGTGTGTCTGGACGGAGAGCAGGGGGGGTGTCTGGACGGAGAGCGAAGGGGTGTCTGGATGGAGAGCAGGGGGGTGTCTGTATGGAGAGCGAGGTGTGTCTGGATGGAGAGCGAGGGGGTGTCTGGACGGAGAGCGCGGGGGTGTCTGGATGGAGAGCGAGTGGGTATCTGGACGGAGAGCAGGGGGGTGTCTGGACGGAGAGCAGGGGGGTGTCTGGACGGAGAGCGGGGGGTGTCTGGACGGAGAGCGGGGGGTGTCTGGACGGAGAGCGGGGGAGTCTGGACGGAGAGCAGGGGGCTGTCTGGACGGAGAGCGGGGGGGTGTCTGAACGGAGAGCGGGGGGTGTCTGGACGGGAGAGTGGGGGTGTCTGGATGGAGAGCGAGGGGAGTCTGGACGGAGAGTGGGGGGAGTCTGGATGGAGAGCGGGTGGGTGTCTGGACGGAGAGCAAGGGGAGTCTGGACGGAGAGCGAGGGGGTGTCTGGATGGAGAGCAGGGCGGGTGTCTGGACGGAGAGCAGGGGGGTGTCTGGACGGAGAGCAGGGGGGTGTCTGGACGGAGAGCGAGGGGGTGTCTGGATGGAGAGTGGGGGGGGTGTCTGGACGGAGAGCGAGGGGTGTCAGGATGGAGAGCGGGGTGTGTCTGGATGGAGAGCGGGGGGTGTCTGGACGGAGAGAGCGGGGGGTGTCTGGACGGAGAGTGGGGGGTGTCTGGACGGAGAGTGGGGGGGTTGTCTGGACGGAGAGCGGGGGGAGTCTGGACGGAGAGCGGGGGAGTCTGGACGGAGAGCGAGGGGGTGTCTGGACGGAGAGTTGGGGGAGTCTGGACGGAGAGTTGGGGGGAGTCTGGACGGAGAGCGAGGGGTTTCTGGACGGAGAGCGGGGGGAGTCTGGACGGAGAGCGGGGGAGTCTGGACGGAGAGCGTGGGAGTCTGGACGGAGAGCGAGGGGAGTCTGGACGGAGAGTGGGGGGAGGGGAGTCTGGAAGGAGAGCGAGGGGAGTCTGGACGGAGAGCGGGGGGTGTCTGGACGGAGAGTGGGGGGAGGGAGTCTGGAAGGAGAGCGAGGGGAGTCTGGACGGAGAGCGGGGGTGTCTGGACGGAGAGCGAGGGGAGTCTGGACGGAGAGTGGGGGAGGGGAGTCTGGAAGGAGAGCGAGGGGAGTCTGGACGGAGAGGGGGGGGTGTCTGGACGGAGAGTGCGGGGGAGTCTGGACGGAGAGCGGGGGGAGTCTGGACGGAGAGCGGGGGGAGTCTGGACGGAGAGCGGGGGGAGTCTGGACGGAGAGCGGGGGGAGTCTGGACGGAGAGCGGGGGGAGTCTGGACGGAGAGCGAGGGGAGTCTGGACGG
>NC_140998.1:8149604-8497975 GCF_052327205.1 Somniosus microcephalus | reverse complement strand
GACGGAGAGCGAGGGGGTGCCTGGATGGAGAGCAGGACGGGTGTCTGGACGGAGAGCGGGGGGGTGTCTGGACGGAGAGCAGGGGGGTGTCTGGACGGAGAGCGAAGGGGTGTCTGGATGGAGAGCAGGGGGGTGTCTGTATGGAGAGCGAGGTGTGTCTGGATGGAGAGCGAGGGGGTGTCTGGACGGAGAGCGGGGGGGTGTCTGGATGGAGAGCGAGTGGGTATCTGGACGGAGAGCAGGGGGGTGTCTGGACGGAGAGCAGGGGGGGTGTCTGGACGGAGAGCGGGGGGTGTCTGGACGGAGAGCGGGGGGTGTCTGGACGGAGAGCGGGGGGAGTCTGGACGGAGAGCAGGGGGCTGTCTGGACGGAGAGCGGGGGGGTGTCTGAACGGAGAGCGGGGGGGTGTCTGGACGGAGAGTGGGGGGTGTCTGGATGGAGAGCGAGGGGAGTCTGGACGGAGAGTGGGGGGAGTCTGGATGGAGAGCGGGTGGGTGTCTGGACGGAGAGCAAGGGGAGTCTGGACGGAGAGCGAGGGGGTGTCTGAACGGAGAGCGGGGGGGTGTCTGGACGGAGAGTGGGGGGTGTCTGGATGGAGAGCGAGGGGAGTCTGGACGGAGAGTGGGGGAGTCTGGATGGAGAGCGGGTGGGTGTCTGGACGGAGAGCAAGGGGAGTCTGGACGGAGAGCGAGGGGGGTGTCTGGATGGAGAGCAGGGCGGGTGTCTGGACGGAGAGCAGGGGGGTGTCTGGACGGAGAGCAGGGGGTGTCTGGACGGAGAGCGAGGGGGTGTCTGGATGGAGAGTGGGGGGGGTGTCTGGACGGAGAGCGAGGGGGTGTCTGGATGGAGAGCGGGGGGGTGTCTGGATGGAGAGCGGGGGGTGTCTGGACGGAGAGAGCGGGGGGTGTCTGGACGGAGAGTGGGGGGGTGTCTGGACGGAGAGCGAGGGGGTGTCTGGACAGAGAGTTGGGGGGGTGTCTGGACGGAGAGCGAGGGGGTGTCTGGACGGAGAGTGGGGGGGGTGTTTGGACGGAGAGTGGGGGGGGTCTGGACGGAGAGCGGGGGGGTGTCTGGACGGAGAGTGGGGGGGGGTGTCTGGACGGAGAGTGGGGGGGTGTCTGGGACGGAGAGCGGGGGAGTCTGGACGGAGAGCGGGGGGGAGTCTGGACGGAGAGCGAGGGGGTGTCTGGACGGAGAGTTGGGGGGAGTCTGGACGGAGAGTTGGGGGGAGTTCTGGACGGAGAGCGAGGGGTTTCTGGACGGAGAGTTGGGGGGAGTCTGGACGGAGAGCGAGGGGTGTCTGGACGGAGAGTTGGGGGGAGTCTGGACAGAGAGCGGGGGGAGTCTGGACGGAGAGTTGGGGGGAGTCTGGACGGAGAGCGGGGGGAGTCTGGACGGAGAGTTGGGGGGGAGTCTGGACGGAGAGCGGGGGGAGTCTGGACGGAGAGCGGGGGGAGTCTGGACGGAGAGCGGGGGGAGTCTGGACGAAGAGCGGGGGGTGTCTGGACGGAGAGCGGGGGGGAGACTGGACGGAAAGTTGGGGGGAGTCTGGACGGAGAGCGGGGGCTGCCTGGACGGAGAGTGGGGGGGAGTCTCGACGGAGAGCGGGGGGGAGTCTGGACGAAGAGCGGGGGGGAGTCTGGACGGAAAGTTGGGGGGAGTCTGGACGGGGAGCACGGGGTGTCTGGACGGAGAGCGGGGGTGTCTGGTCGAAGAGCGGGGGGCTGTCTGGACGGAAAGTTGGGGGGAGTCTGGACGGGGAGCACGGGGTGTCTGGACGGATAGTTGGGGGGGAGTCTGGACGGAGAGTTGGGGGGGGAGTCTGGACGGAGAGTGGGGGGGGTGTCTGGACGGAGAGCGAGAGGGTGTCTGGACGGAGAGTGGGGGGGTGTCTGGACGGAGAGCGAGGGGGTGTCTGGATGGAGAGTGGGGGGGTGTCTGGACGGAGAGCGGGGGGGACCTGGACGGAGAACGGGTGGGGTGTCTGGACGGAGAGTCGGGGGGGGGGTGTCTGGACGGAGAGTGGGGGGGTGTCTGGACGGAGAGCGGGGGGAGTCTGGACGGAGAGCGGGGGGTGTCTGGACGGAGAGCGGGGGGATGTCTGGACGGAGAGCGGGGGGGTCACTGGACGGAGAGCGGGGGGTGTCTGGACGGAGAGTGGGGGGGGTCTGGACGGAGAGCGGGGGTTGTCTGGACGGAGAGCGGGGGGGTGTCTGGACGGAGAGCGGGGGGGAGTCTCGATGAAGGGCGGGGGGGTGTCTGGACAGAGAGCGAGGGGAGTCTGGACGGAGAGCGAGGGGGTGTCTGGACGGAGAGCGAGGGGTGTCTGGATGGAGAGCGAGGGGGTGTCTGGACGGAGAGCGGGGGGGAGTCTGGACGGAGAGCGGGGGGAGTGTCTGGACGGAGAGCGAGGGGTGTCTGGACGGAGAGCGGGGCGAGTGTCTGGACGGAGAGCGAGGGGTGTCTGGACGGATAGTGGGGGGGCGTCTGGACAGAGAGAGGGGGAGTGTCTGGACGGAGAGCGAGGGGAGTCTGGACGGAGAGCAAGGGGTGTCTGGACGGAGAGCGGGGGGAGTGTCTGGACGGAGAGCGGGGGGGGTGTCTGGACGGAGAGTGGGGGGTGTCTGGATGGAGAGCGAGGGGAGTCTGGACGGAGAGCGAGGGGAGTCTGGACGGAGAGCAGGGGGCTGTCTGGACGGAGAGCGGGGGGGGTGTCTGAACGGAGAGCGGGGGGGTGTCTGGACGGAGAGTGGGGGGTGTCTGGATGGAGAGCGAGGGGAGTCTGGACGGAGAGCGGGGGGTTGTCTGGACGGAGAGCGGGGGGAGTCTGGACGGAGAGTTGGGGGGGGAGTCTGGACGGAGAGCGGGGGGAGTCTGGACGGAGAGCGGGGGGAGTCTGGACGGAGAGCGGGGGGGAGTCTGGACGAAGAGCGGGGGGTGTCTGGACGGAGAGCGGGGGGAGACTGGACGGAAAGTTGGGGGGAGTCTGGACGGAGAGCGGGGGCTGCCTGGACGGAGAGCAGGGGGGAGTCTCGACGGAGAGCGGGGGAGGTCTGGACGAAGAGCGGGGGGAGTCTGGACGGAAAGTTGGGGGGAGTCTGGACGGAGAGCGGGGCGGTGTCTGGACGGAGAGTGGAGGGAGTCTGGATGGAGGGGGGGGTGTCTGGACGAAGAGCGGGGGGGGGAGTCTGGACGGAGAGCGGGGGGTTGTCTGGACGGAGAGTGGGGGGAGTCTGGATGGAGAGCGGGTGGGTGTCTGGACGGAGAGCGAGGGGAGTCTGGACGGAGAGCGAGGGGAGTCTGGACGGAGAGGGAGGGGGTGCCTGGATGGAGAGCAGGACGGGTGTCTGGACGGAGAGCGGGGGGGTGTCTGGACGGAGAGCAGGGGGGTGTCTGGACGGAGAGCGAAGGGGTGTCTGGATGGAGAGCAGGGGGGGTGTCTGTATGGAGAGCGAGGTGTGTCTGGATGGAGAGCGAGGGGGTGTCTGGACGGAGAGCGGGGGGGGTGTCTGGATGGAGAGCGAGTGGGTATCTGGACGGAGAGCAGGGGGGTGTCTGGACGGAGAGCAGAGGGGTGTCTGGACGGAGAGCGGGGGGTGTCTGGACGGAGAGCGGGGGGTGTCTGGACGGAGAGCGGGGGGAGTCTGGACGGAGAGCAGGGGGCTGTCTGACGGAGAGCGGGGTGGTGTCTGAACGGAGAGCGGGGGGGTGTCTGGACAGGAGAGTGGGGGGTGTCTGGATGGAGAGCGAGGGGAGTCTGGACGGAGAGTGGGGGGAGTCTGGATGGAGAGCGGTGGGTGTCTGGACGGAGAGCAAGGGGAGTCTGGACGGAGAGCGAGGGGGTGTCTGGATGGAGAGCAGGGCGGGTGTCTGGACGGAGAGCAGGGGGGTGTCTGGACGGAGAGCAGGGGGGTGTCTGGACGGAGAGCGAGGGGGTGTCTGGATGGAGAGGGGGGGGGGTGTCTGGACGGAGAGCGAGGGGGTGTCTGGATGGAGAGCGGGGGGGTGTCTGGATGGAGAGCGGGGGGTGTCTGGACGGAGAGAGCGGGGGGTGTCTGGACGGAGAGTGGGGGGGTGTCTGGACGGAGAGCGAGGGGGTGTCTGGACAGAGAGTGGGGGGGTGTCTGGACGGAGAGCGAGGGGGTGTCTGGACGGAGAGTGGGGGGGTGTTTGGACGGAGAGTGGGGGGGGTCTGGACGGAGAGCGGGGGGGTGTCTGGACGGAGAGTGGGGGGGTGTCTGGACGGAGAGTGGGGGGGTGTCTGGACGGAGAGCGGGGGGAGTCTGGACGGAGAGCGGGGGGAGTCTGGACGGAGAGCGAGGGGGTGTCAGGACGAGAGTTGGGGGGAGTCTGGACGGAGAGTTGGGGGGGAGTCTGGACGGAGAGCGAGGGGTTTCTGGACGGAGAGTTGGGGAGGGAGTCTGGACGGAGAGCGAGGGGTGTCTGGACGGAGAGTTGGGGGGAGTCTGGACAGAGAGCGGGGGGAGTCTGGACGGAGAGTTGGGGGGAGTCTGGACGGAGAGCGGGGGGAGTCTGGACGGAGAGTTGGGGGGGAGTCTGGACGGAGAGCGGGGGGAGTCTGGACGGAGAGCGGGGGGAGTCTGGACGGAGAGCGGGGGGAGTCTGGACGAAGAGCGGGGGGGTGTCTGGACGGAGAGCGGGGGGAGACTGGACGGAAAGTTGGGGGGAGTCTGGACGGAGAGCGGGGGCTGCCCTGGACGGAGAGTGGGGGGGAGTCTCGACGGAGAGCGGGGGGAGTCTGGACGAAGAGCGGGGGGAGTCTGGACGGAAAGTTGGGGGGAGTCTGGACGGGGAGCACGGGGTGTCTGGACGGAGAGCGGGGGGTGTCTGGTCGAAGAGCGGGGGGCTGTCTGGACGGAAAGTTGGGGGGAGTCTGGACGGGGAGCACGGGGGTGTCTGGACGGATAGTTGGGGGGAGTCTGGACGGAGAGTTGGGGGGGGAGTCTGGACGGAGAGTGGTGGGGGTGTCTGGACGGAGAGCGAGGGGGTGTCTGGACGGAGAGTGGGGGGGTGTCTGGACGGAGAGCGAGGGGGTGTCTGGATGGAGAGTGGGGGGGTGTCTGGACGGAGAGCGGGGGGGACCTGGACGGAGAACGGGTGGGGTGTCTGGACGGAGAGTCGGGGGGGGGTGTCTGGACGGAGAGTGGGGGGGTGTCTGGACGGAGAGCGGGGGAGTCTGGACGGAGAGCGGGGGGTGTCTGGACGGAGAGCGGGGGGATGTCTGGACGGAGAGCGGGGGGGTCACTGGACGGAGAGCGGGGGGTGTCTGGACGGAGAGTGGGGGGGGTCTGGACGGAGAGCGGGGGTTGTCTGGACGGAGAGCGGGGGGGTGTCTGGACGGAGAGCGGGGGGAGTCTCGATGAAGGGCGGGGGGGTGTCTGGACAGAGAGCGAGGGGAGTCTGGACGGAGAGCGAGGGGGTGTCTGGACGGAGAGCGAGGGGGTGTCTGGATGGAGAGTGGGGGGGGTGTCTGGACGGAGAGCGAGGGGGTGTCTGGATGGAGAGCGGGGGGGTGTCTGGATGGAGAGCGGGGGGTGTCTGGACGGAGAGAGCGGGGGGTGGTCTGGACGGAGAGTGGGGGGGTGTCTGGACGGAGAGCGAGGGGGTGTCTGGACAGAGAGTGGGGGGGGTGTCTGGACGGAGAGTGGGGGGTGGTCTGGACGGAGAGCAGGGGGGTGTCTGGACGGAGAGTGGGGGGGGTGTCTGGACGGAGAGTGGGGGGGTGTCTGGACGGAGAGCGGGGGGAGTCTGGACGGAGAGCGGGGGGAGTCTGGACGGAGAGCGAGGGGGTGTCTGGACGGAGAGTTGGGGGGAGTCTGGACGGAGAGTTGGGGGGAGTCTGGACGGAGAGCGAGGGGTTTCTGGACGGAGAGTTGGGGGGAGTCTGGACGGAGAGCGAGGGGTGTCTGGACGGAGAGTTGGGGGGAGTCTGGACAGAGAGCGGGGGGAGTCTGGACGGAGAGTTGGGGGGAGTCTGGACGGAGAGCGGGGGGAGTCTGGACGGAGAGTTGGGGGGGAGTCTGGACGGAGAGCGGGGGGAGTCTGGACGGAGAGCGGGGGAGTCTGGACGGAGAGCGGGGGGAGTCTGGACGAAGAGCGGGGGGTGTCTGGACGGAGAGCGGGGGGAGACTGGACGGAAAGTTGGGGGGAGTCTGGACGGAGAGCGGGGGCTGCCTGGACGGAGAGTGGGGGGGAGTCTCGACGGAGAGCGGGGGGAGTCTGGACGAAGAGCGGGGGGAGTCTGGACGGAAAGTTGGGGGGAGTCTGGACGGGGAGCACGGGGTGTCTGGACGGAGAGCGGGGGGTGTCTGGTCGAAGAGCGGGGGGCTGTCTGGACGGAAAGTTGGGGGGGAGTCTGGACGGGGAGCACGGGGTGTCTGGACGGATAGTTGGGAGTCAGGACGGAGAGTTGGGGGGGAGTCTGGACGGAGAGTGGGGGGGGTGTCTGGACGGAGAGCGAGGGGGTGTCTGGACGGAGAGCGAGGGGGTGTCTGGATGGAGAGTGGGGGGGTGTCTGGACGGAGAGCGGGGGGGACCTTGACGGAGAACGGGTGGGGTGTCTGGACGGAGAGTCGGGGGGGGGTGTCTGGACGGAGAGTGGGGGGGTGTCTGGACGGAGAGCGGGGGGAGTCTGGACGGAGAGCGGGGGGTGTCTGGACGGAGAGCGGGGGGATGTCTGGACGGAGAGCGGGGGGGTCACTGGACGGAGAGCGGGGGTGTCTGGACGGAGAGTGGGGGGGTCTGGACGGAGAGCGGGGGTTGTCTGGACGGAGAGTGGGGGGGTGTCTGGACGGAGAGCGGGGGGGAGTCTCGATGAAGGGCGGGGGGGTGTCTGGACAGAGAGCGAGGGGAGTCTGGACGGAGAGCGAGGGGGTGTCTGGACGGAGAGCGAGGGGTGTCTGGATGGAGAGCGAGGGGTGTCTGGACGGAGAGCGGGGGGAGTCTGGACGGAGAGCGGGGGGAGTGTCTGGACGGAGAGCGAGGGGTGTCTGGACGGAGAGCGGGGGGGTGTCTGGACGGAGAGCGGGGGGGTGTCTGGATGGAGAGCGAGGGGAGTCTGGACGGAGAGCGAGGGGAGTCTGGACGGAGAGCAGGGGGCTGTCTGGACGGAGAGCGGGAGGGTGTCTGAACGGAGAGCGGGGGGGTGTCTGGACGGAGAGTGGGGGGTGTCTGGATGGAGAGCGAGGGGAGTCTGGACGGAGAGCGGGGGGTTGTCTGGACGGAGAGCGGGGGGAGTCTGGACGGAGAGTTGGGGGGGAGTCTGGACGGAGAGCGGGGGGAGTCTGGACGGAGAGCGGGGGGAGTCTGGACGGAGAGCGGGGGGAGTCTGGACGAAGAGCGGGGGGGTGTCTGGACGGAGAGCGGGGGGAGACTGGACGGAAAGTTGGGGGGAGTCTGGACGGAGAGCGGGGGCTGCCTGGACGGAGAGCAGGGGGAGTCTCGACGGAGAGCGGGGGGAGTCTGGACGAAGAGCGGGGGGGAGTCTGGACGAAAGTTGGGGGAGTCTGGACGGAGAGCGGGGGCGGTGTCTGGACGGAGAGTGGAGGGAGTCTGGATGGAGGGGGGGGGTGTCTGGACGAAGAGCGGGGGGGGGAGTCTGGACGGAGAGCGGGGGGTTGTCTGGACGGAGAGTGGGGGGGAGTCTGGATGGAGAGCGGGTGGGTGTCTGGACGGAGAGCGAGGGGAGTCTGGACGGAGAGCGAGGGGAGTCTGGACGGAGAGCGAGGGTGTGCCTGGATGGAGAGCAGGACGGGTGTCTGGACGGAGAGCGGGGGGGGGGTGTCTGGACGGAGAGCAGGGGGGTGTCTGGACGGAGAGCGAAGGGGTGTCTGGATGGAGGCAGGGGGGTGTCTGTATGGAGAGCGAGGTGTGTCTGGATGGAGAGCGAGGGGGTGTCTGGACGGAGAGCGGGGGGGTGTCTGGATGGAGAGCGAGTGGGTATCTGGACGGAGAGCAGGGGGGTGTCTGGACGGAGAGCAGGGGGGTGTCTGGACGGAGAGCGGGGGGTGTCTGGACGGAGAGCGGGGGGAGTCTGGACGGAGAGCAGGGGGCTGTCTGGACGGAGAGCGGGGGGGTGTCTGAACGGAGAGCGGGGGGGTGTCTGGACGGAGAGTGGGGGGTGTCTGGATGGAGAGCGAGGGGAGTCTGGACGGAGAGTGGGGGGAGTCTGGATGGAGAGCGGGTGGGTGTCTGGACGGAGAGCAAGGGGAGTCTGGACGGAGAGCGAGGGGGGTGTCTGGATGGAGAGCAGGGCGGGTGTCTGGACGGAGAGCAGGGGGGTGTCTGGACGGAGAGCAGGGGGTGTCTGGACGGAGAGCGAGGGGGTGTCTGGATGGAGAGTGGGGGGGGGTGTCTGGACGGAGAGCGAGGGGGTGTCTGGATGGAGAGCGGGGGGCTGTCTGGATGGAGAGCGGGGGGTGTCTGGACGGAGAGAGCGGGGGGTTGTCTGGACGGAGAGTGGGGGGGTGTCTGGACGGAGAGCGAGGGGGTGTCTGGACAGAGAGTGGGGGGGGTGTCTGGACGGAGAGCGAGGGGGTGTCTGGACGGAGAGGTGGGGGGGTGTTTGGACGGAGAGTGGGGGGGGTCTGGACGGAGAGCGGGGGGGTGTTCTGGACGGAGAGTGGGGGGGGTGTCTGGACGGAGAGTGGGGGTGTGTCTGGAGAGAGCGGGGGGAGTCTGGACGGAGAGCGGGGGGAGTCTGGACGGAGAGCGAGGGGGTGTCTGGACGGAGAGTTGGGGGGAGTCTGGACGGAGAGTTGGGGGGAGTCTGGACGGAGAGCGAGGGGTTTCTGGACGGAGAGTTGGGGGGAGTCAGGACGGAGAGCGAGGGGTGTCTGGACGGAGAGTTGGGGGGAGTCTGGACAGAGAGCGGGGGGAGTCTGGACGGAGAGTTGGGGGGAGTCTGGACGGAGAGCGGGGGGAGTCTGGACGGAGAGTTGGGGGGGAGTCTGGACGGAGAGCGGGGGGAGTCTGGACGAAGAGCGGGGTGGGTGTCTGGACGGAGAGCGGGGGGAGACTTGGACGGAAAGTTGGGGGGAGTCTGGACGGAGAGCGGGGGCTGCCTGGACGGAGAGTGGGGGGGAGTCTCGACGGAGAGCGGGGGGAGTCTGGACGAAGAGCGGGGGAGTCTGGACGGAAAGTTGGGGGGAGTCTGGACGGGGAGCACGGGGTGTCTGGACGGAGAGCGGGGGGTGTCTGGTCGAAGAGCGGGGGGCTGTCTGGACGGAAAGTTGGGGGGAGTCTGGACGGGGAGCACGGGGTGTCTGGACGGATAGTTGGGGGGAGTCTGGACGGAGAGTTGGGGGGGAGTCTGGACGGAGAGTGGGGGGGGTGTCTGGACGGAGAGCGAGGGGGTGTCTGGACGGAGAGTGGGGGGGTGTCTGGACGGAGAGCGAGGGGGGTGTCTCGATGGAGAGTGGGGGGGTGTCTGGACGGAGAGCGGGGGGGACCTGGACGGAGAACGGGTGGGGTGTCTGGACGGAGAGTCGGGGGGGGGGTGTCTGGGACGGAGAGTGGGGGGGTGTCTGGACGGAGAGCGGGGGGAGTCTGGACGGAGAGCGGGGGGTGTCTGGACGGAGAGCGGGGGGATGTCTGGACGGGAGAGCGGGGGGTCACTGGACGGAGAGCGGGGGGTGTCTGGACGGAGAGTGGGGGGGTCTGGACGGAGAGCGCGGGTTTGTCTGGACGGAGAGCGGGGGGGTGTCTGGACGGAGAGCGGGGGGAGTCTCGATGAAGGGCGGGGGGGTGTCTGGACAGAGAGCGAGGGAGTCTGGACGGAGAGCGAGGGGGTGTCTGGACGGAGAGCGAGGGGTGTCTGGATGGAGAGCGAGGGGTGTCTGGACGGAGAGCGGGGGGAGTCTGGACGGAGAGCGGGGGGAGTGTCTGGACGGAGAGCGAGGGGTGTCTGGACGGAGAGCGGGGCGAGTGTCTGGACGGAGAGCGAGGGGTGTCTGGACGGATAGTGGGGGGGCGTCTGGACAGAGAGAGGGGGAGTGTCTGGACGGAGAGCGAGGGGAGTCTGGACGAGAGCAAGGGGGTGTCTGGACGGAGAGCGGGGGGAGTGTCTGGACGGAGAGCGGGGGGGTGTCTGGACGGAGAGCGAGGGGAGTCTGGACGGAGAGCAAGGGGTGTCTGGACGGAGAGTGCGGGGGAGTCTGGACGGAGAGCGGGGGGAGTCTGGACGGAGAGCGGGGGGAGTCTGGACGAGAGCGGTGGGGAGTCTGGACGGAGAGCGAGGGGAGTCTGGACGGAGAGTGGGGGGGAGGGGAGTCTGGAAGGAGAGCGAGGGGAGTCTGGACGGAGA
The DNA here is from genome assembly GCF_052327205.1 of Somniosus microcephalus. Taxonomy (NCBI): domain Eukaryota; kingdom Metazoa; phylum Chordata; class Chondrichthyes; order Squaliformes; family Somniosidae; genus Somniosus; species Somniosus microcephalus. The sequence continues at coordinate 8,487,651 of NC_140998.1, read as the reverse complement.
GCGGGGGGTGTCTGGACGGAGAGTGGGGGGAGGGGAGTCTGGAAGGAGAGCGAGGGGAGTCTGGACGGAGAGCGGGGGTGTCTGGACGGAGAGCGAGGGGAGTCTGGACAGAGAGTGGGGGGAGGGGAGTCTGGAAGGAGAGCGAGGGGAGTCTGGACGGAGAGGGGGGGTGTCTGGACGGAGAGTGCGGGGGAGTCTGGACGGAGAGCGGGGGGAGTCTGGACGGAGAGCGGGGGGAGTCTGGACGGAGAGCGGGGGGAGTCTGGACGGAGAGCGAGGGGAGTCTGGACGGATAGTGGGGGGTGTGCGGACGGAGAGCGGGGGGTGTCTGGACGGAGAGTGAGGGGAGTCTGGACGGAGAGCGGGGGGTGTCTGGACGGAGAGCGGGCGGTGTCTGGACGGAGAGCGAGGGGAGTCTGGACGGAGAGTGGGGGGGAGTCTGGACGGAGAGCGGGGGGTGTCTGGACGGAGAGCGGGGGGTGTCTGGACGAAGAGCGAGGGGAGTCTGGACGGAGAGCGGAGGGTGTCAGGACGGAGAGCGAGGGGGAGTCTGGACGGAGAGCGGGGGGTGTCTGGACGGAGAGCGGGGGGGGTGTCTGGACGGAGAGCGGGGGGGGTGTCTGGACGGGAGAGCGGGGGGTGTCTGGATGGAGAGCGAGGGGAGTCTGGACGGAGAGTGGGGGGAGTGTCTGGACGGAGAGCGAGGGGGGTGTCTGGATGGAGAGCGAGGGGGTGCCTGGATGGAGAGCGGGGGGTGTCTGGACGGAGAGAGCCGGGGGGTGTCTGGACGGAGAGTGGGGGGGTGTCTGGACGGAGAGGCGAGGGGGTGTCTGGACAGAGAGTGGGGGCTGTCTGGACGGAGAGCGAGGGGGTGTCTGGACGGAGAGCGGGGGGGATGTCTGGACGGAGAGCGGGGGGGTCACTGGACGGAGAGCGGGGGGTGTCTGGACGGAGAGTGGGGGGGGTCTGGACGGAGAGCGGGGGTTGTCTGGACGGAGAGCGGGGGGTGTCTGGACGGAGAGCGGGGGGAGTCTGGACGGAGAGCGGGGGGTGTCTGGACGGAGAGTGGGGGGAGGGGAGTCTGGAAGGAGAGCGAGGGGAGTCTGGACGGAGAGCGGGGGTGTCTGGACGGAGAGCGAGGGGAGTCTGGACGGAGAGTGGGGGAGGGGAGTCTGGAAGGAGAGCGAGGGGAGTCTGGACGGAGAGGGGGGGGGTGTCTGGACGGAGCGTGCGGGGGAGTCTGGACGGAGAGCGGGGGGGAGTCTGGACGGAGAGCGGGGGGAGTCTGACAGAGAGCGGGGGGAGTCCTGGACGGAGAGCGAGGGGAGTCTGGACGGATAGTGGGGGGTGTCTGGACGGAGAGCGGGGGGTGTCTGGACGGAGAGTGAGGGGGGTGTCTGGACGGAGAGTGAGGGGAGTCTGGACGGAGAGCGGGGGGTGTCTGGACGGAGAGCGGGGCGGTGTCTGGACGGAGAGCGAGGGGAGTCTGGACGGAGAGTGGGGGGGAGTCTGGACGGAGAGCGGGGGGTGTCTGGACGGAGAGCGGGGGGGTGTCTGGACGGAGAGCGAGGGGAGTCTGGACGGAGAGCGGAGGGTGTCAGGACGGAGAGCGAGGGGAGTCTGGACGGAGAGCGGGGGGGTGTCTGGACGGAGAGCGGGGGGGGTGTCTGGACGGAGAGCGGGGGGGTGTCTGGACGGAGAGCGGGGGGGTGTCTGGATGGAGAGCGAGGGGAGTCTGGACGGAGAGTGGGGGGAGTGTCTGGACGGAGAGCGAGGGGGGTGTCTGGATGGAGAGCGGGGGGGTGCCTGGATGGAGAGCGGGGGGTGTCTGGACGGAGGAGAGCCGGGGGGGTGTCTGGACGGAGAGTGGGGGGGGTGTCTGGACGGAGAGCGAGGGGGTGTCTGGACAGAGAGTGGGGGGTGTCTGGACGGAGAGCGAGAGGGTGTCTGGACGGAGAGTGGGGGGGTGTTTGGACGGAGAGTGGGGGGGGTCTGGACGGAGAGCGGGGGGGTGTCTGGACGGAGAGTGGGGGGGGGTGTCTGGACGGAGAGAGGGGGGGGTGTCTGGACGGAGAGCGGGGGGAGTCTGGACGGAGAGCGGGGGGGAGTCTGGACGGAGAGCAAGGGGGTGTCTGGACGGAGAGTTGGGGGGAGTCTGAACGGAGAGTTGGGGGGAGTCTGGACGGAGAGCGAGGGGTTTCTGGACGGAGAGTTGGGGGGAGTCTGGACGGAGAGCGAGGGGTATCTGGACGGAGAGTTGGGGGGAGTCTGGACAGAGAGCGGGAGGGAGTCTGGACGGAGAGTTGGGGGGAGTCTGGACGGAGAGCAGGGGGCGTCTGGACGGAGAGTTGGGGGGGAGTCTGGACGGAGAGCGGGGGGAGTCTGGACGGAGAGCGGGGGGGAGTCTGGACGGAGAGCGGGGGGAGTCTGGACGGAGAGCGGGGGGAGTCTGGACGAAGAGCGGGGGGTGTCTGGACGGAGAGCGGGGGGAGACTGGACGGAAAGTTGGGGGGGAGTCTGGACGGAGAGCGGGGGCTGCCTGGACGGAGAGCAGGGGGGAGTCTCGACGGAGAGCGGGGGGAGTCTGGACGAAGAGCGAGGGGAGTCTGGACGGAAAGTTGGGGGGAGTCTGGACGGGGAGCACGGGGTGTCTGGACGGAGAGCGGGGGGTGTCTGGACGAAGAGCGGGGGGCTGTCTGGACGGGATGTTGGGGGGAGTCTGGACGGGGAGCATGGGGTGGTCTGGACGGATAGTTTGGGGGAGTCTGGACGGAGAGCGGGGGGAGTCTGGACGGAAAGTTGGGGGGAGTCTGGACGGAGAGCAGGGGGTGTTTGGACGGAGAGCGGGGGGAGTCTGGACGAAGAGCGGGGGGAGTCTGGACGGAGAGTGGGGGGGAGTCTGGACGGAGAGTGGGGGGGAGTCTGGACGAAGAGCGGGGGGGAGTCTGGACGGAGAGTGGGGGGGAGTGTGGACGGAGAGCAGGGGGAGTCTGGACGGAGAGCGGGGTGAGTCTGGACGGAGAGTGGGGGGTAGTCTGGACGGTGAGCAGGGGGTGTCTGGACGGAGAGCGGGGGGTGTCTGGACGAAGAGCGGGGGGGGAGTCTGGACGGAGAGCGGGGGGGGGTGTCTGGACGGAGAGCGGGGGCGGTGTCTGGACGGAGAGTGGAGGGAGTCTGGATGGAGGGGGGGGGTGTCTGGACGAAGAGCGGGGGGGGGAGTCTGGACGGAGAGCGGGGGGGTTGTCTGGACGGAGAGTGGGGGGGTGTCTGGATGGAGAGCGGGTGGGTGTCTGGGACGGAGAGCGAGGGGAGTCTGGACGGAGAGCGAGGGGAGTCTGGACGGAGAGCGAGGGGGGTGCCTGGATGGAGAGCAGGACGGGTGTCTGGACGGAGAGCGGGGGGGTGTCTGGACGGAGAGCAGGTGGGTGTCTGGACGGGAGAGCGAGGGGGTGTCTGGATGGAGAGCAGGGGGGTGTCTGTATGGAGAGCCAGGTGTGTCTGGATGGAGAGCGAGGGGGTGTCTGGACGGAGAGCGGGGGGGTGTCTGGATGGAGAGCGAGTGGGTTTCCTGGACGGAGAGCAGGGGGGTGTCTGGACGGAGAGCAGGGGGGGTGTCTGGACGGAGAGCGGGGGGTGTCTGGACGGAGAGCGGGGGGTGTCTGGACGGAGAGCGGGGGGAGTCTGGACGGAGAGCAGGGGGCTGTCTGGACGGAGAGCGGGGGGGTGTCTGAACGGAGAGCGGGGGGGTGTCTGGACGGAGAGTGGGGGGGTGTCTGGATGGAGAGCGAGGGGAGTCTGGACGGAGAGTGGGGGGAGTCTGGATGGAGAGCGGGTGGGTGTCTGGACGGAGAGCAAGGGGAGTCTGGACGGAGAGCGAGGGGGTGTCTGGATGGAGAGCAGGGCGGGAGTCTGGACGGAGAGCAGGGGGGTGTCTGGACGGAGAGCAGGGGGGTGTCTGGACGGAGAGCGAGGGGGTGTCTGAATGGAGAGCAGGGGGGTGTCTGGACGGAGAGCAGGGGGGGTGTCTGGACGGAGAGCGAGGTGTGTCTGGATGGAGAGCGAGGGGGTGTCTGGACGGAGAGCGGTGGGGGGTGTCTGGATGGAGAGCGAGTGGGGTGTCTGGACGGAGAGTGAGGGGTGTCTGGACGGAGAGTGGGGGGGGTGTCTGGACGGAGAGTGGGGGGCGTCTGGACGGAGAGCGGGGGGGTTGTCTGGACGGAGAGCGGGGGGAGTCTGGACGGAGAGCGGGGGGAGTCTGGACGAAGAGCGGGGGGTGTCTGGACGGAGAGCGGGGGGAGACTGGACGGAAAGTTGGGGGGAGTCTGGACGGAGAGCGGGGGCTGCCTGGACGGAGAGCAGGGGGGAGTCTCGACGGAGAGCGGGGGGAGTCTGGACGAAGAGCGGTGGGGGAGTCTGGACGGAAAGAGTTTGGGGGGAGTCTGGACGGAGAGCGGGGGGCGGTGTCTGGACGGAGAGTGGAGGGAGTCTGGATGGAGGGGGGGGGTGTCTGGACGAAGAGGCGGGGGGGGGGAGTCTGGACGGAGAGCGGGGGGTTGTCTGGACGGAGAGTGGGGGGGAGTCTGGATGGAGAGCGGGTGGGTGTCTGGACGGAGAGCGAGGGGGAGTCTGGACGGAGAGCGAGGGGAGTCTGGACGGAGAGCGAGGGGGTGCCTGGATGGAGAGCAGACGGGTGTCTGGTCGGAGAGCGGAGGGGGGGTGTCTGGACGGAGAGCAGGGGGGGTGTCTGGACGGAGAGCGAAGGGGTGTCTGGATGGAGAGCAGGGGGGTGTCTGTATGGGAGAGCGAGGTGTGTCTGGATGGAGAGCGATGGGGGTGTCTGGACGGAGAGCGGGGGGTGTCTGGATGGAGAGCGAGTGGGTATCTGGACGGAGAGCGGGTTAAGCGGGGGTGTCTGGACGGAGAGCAGGGGGGGTGTCTGGCGGGAGAGCGGGGGGTGTCAGGACGGAGAGCGGGGGGGTGTCTGGACGGAGAGCGGGTGGGGAGTGGGCGGGGGGTGTCTGGACGGAGAGCGGGGGTGTCTGGACGGAGAGCGGGGGAGTCTGGACGGAGAGCAGGGGGCTGTCTGGGACGGAGAGCGGGGGGGTGTCTGAACGGGGAGAGCGGGGGGGGGTGTCTGGACGGAGAGTGGGGGATGTCTGGATGGAGAGCGAGGGGGAGTCTGGATGGAGAGTGGGTGGGAGTCTGGATGGAGAGCGGGTGGGTGTCTGGGACGGAGAGCAAGGGGAGTCTGGACGGAGAGCGTGGGGTGTCTGGATGGAGAGCAGGGCGGGTGTCTGGACGGGAGAGCAGGGGGGGTGTCTGGACGGATAGCAGGGGGGTGTCTGGACGGAGGAGCGAGGGGGGGTGTCTGGATGGAGAGCGGGGGGGTTGTCTGGACGGAGAGGCAGGGGGGTGTCTGGACGGAGAAGCGAGGTGTGTCTGGTATGGGAGAGCGAGGGGGTGTCCTGGACGGAGAGCGGGGGGGGTTGTTCTGGATGGAGAGTCTGGACGGAGAGCGGGGGGTGTCTCTGGACGGAGAGCGGGGGGAGTCTGGACGGAGAGCGGGGGGAGTCTGGACGGAGAGCGGGGGGTGTCTGGACGGAGAGCGGGGGGGTGTCTGGACGGAGAGCGGGGGGTGTCTGGACGGAGAGCGAGGGGTGTCTGGACGGAGAGCGAGGGGAGTCTGGACAGAGAGCGAGGGGAGTCTGGACGGAGAGCGAGGGGTGCCTGGACAGAGAGCGGGGGGTGTCTGGACGGAGAGCGGGGGGGTGTCTGGACGGAGAGCGAGTGGGTGTCTGGACGGAGAGCGAGGGGAGTCTGGACGGAGAGCAATGGGGTGTCTGGCCGGAGAGCAGGGGGGAGTCTGGACAGAGAGCGGGGGGGTGTCTGGACGAAGAGCGGGGGGGAGCCTGGACGGAGAGCGGGGGGTGTCTGGACGGAGAGCGAGGGGAGTCTGGACGGAGAGTGGGGGGAGGGGAGTCTGGAAGGAGAGCGAGGGGAGTCTGGACGGAGAGCGGGGGGTGTCTGGACGGAGAGTGGGGGGAGGGGAGTCTGGAAGGAGAGCGAGGGGAGTCTGGACGGAGAGCGGGGGTGTCTGGACGGAGAGCGAGGGGAGTCTGGACGGAGAGTGGGGGAGGGGAGTCTGGAAGGAGAGCGAGGGGAGTCTGGACGGAGAGGGGGGGGGGTGTCTGGACGGAGAGTGCGGGGGAGTCTGGACGGAGAGCGGGGGGAGTCTGGACGGAGAGCGGGGGGAGTCTGGACGGAGAGCGGGGGTAGTCTGGACGGAGAGCGGGGGGAGTCTGGACGGAGAGCGGGGGGAGTCTGGACGGAGAGCGAGGGGAGTCTGGACGGATAGTGGGGGGTGTCTGGACGGAGAGCGGGGGGTGTCTGGACGGAGAGCGAGGGGAGTCTGGACGGAGAGCGGGGGGTGTCTGGACGGAGAGCGGGCGGTGTCTGGACGGAGAGCGAGGGGAGTCTGGACGGAGAGTGGGGGGGAGTCTGGACGGAGAGCGGGGGGTGTCTGGACAGAGAGCGGGGGGTGTCTGGACGGAGAGCGAGGGGGTGTCTGGACGGAGAGTGGGGGGGTGTTTGGACGGAGAGTGGGGGGGGGTCTGGACGGAGAGCGGGGGGGTGTCTGGACGGAGAGTGGGGGGGGTGTCTGGACGGAGAGTGGGCGGCTGTCTGGACGGAGAGCGGGGGGAGTCTGGACGGAGAGCGGGGGGAGTCTGGACGGAGAGCGAGGGGGTGTCTGGACGGAGAGTTGGGGGGAGTCTGGACGGAGAGTTGGGGGGCGTCTGGACGGAGAGCGAGGGGTTTCTGGACGGAGAGTTGGGGGGAGTCTGGACGGAGAGCGAGGGGTGTCTGGACGGAGAGTTGGGGGGGAGTCTGGACGGAGAGCGGGGGGAGTCTGGACGGAGAGCGGGGGGAGTCTGGACGAAGAGCGGGGGGTGTCTGGACGGAGAGCGGGGGGAGCCTGGAAGGAAAGTTGGGGGGAGTCTGGACGGAGAGCGGGGGCTGCCTGGACGGAGAGTGGGGGGGAGTCTCGACGGAGAGCGGGGGGAGTCTGGACGAAGAGCGGGGGGAGTCTGGACGGAAAGTTGGGGGGAGTCTGGACGGGGAGCACGGGGTGTCTGGACGGAGAGCGGGGGGTGTCTGGTCGAAGAGCGGGGGGCTGTCTGGACGGAAAGTTGGGGGGAGTCTGGACGGGGAGCACGGGGTGTCTGGACGGATAGTTGGGGGGAGTCTGGACGGAGAGTTGGGGGGGAGTCTGGACGGAGAGCGGGGGGAGTCTGGACGGAGAGCGGGGGGAGTCTGGACGGAGAGCGGGGGGAGTCTGGACGGAGAGCGGGGGGAGTCTGGACGGCGAGCGGGGGGTGTCTGGACGGAGAGTGGGCGGGGTGTCTGGACGGAGAGCGAGGGGGTGTCTGGACGGAGAGTGGGGGGGTGTCTGGACGGAGAGCGGGGGGAGTCTGGACGGAGAGCGGGGGGTGTCTGGACGGAGAGCGAGGGGAGTCTGGACGGAGAGTGGGGGGAGGGGAGTCTGGAAGGAGAGCGAGGGGAGTCTGGACGGAGAGCGGGGGGTGTCTGGACGGAGAGTGGGGGGAGGGGAGTCTGGAAGGAGAGCGAGGGGAGTCTGGACGGAGAGCGGGGGTGTCTGGACGGAGAGCGAGGGGAGTCTGGACGGAGAGTGGGGGAGGGGAGTCTGGAAGGAGAGCGAGGGGAGTCTGGACGGAGAGGGGGGGGTGTCTGGACGGAGAGTGCGGGGGAGTCTGGACGGAGAGCGGGGGGAGTCTGGACGGAGAGCGGGGGGAGTCTGGACGGAGAGCGGGGGGAGTCTGGACGGAGAGCGGGGGGAGTCTGGACGGAGAGCGGGGGGAGTCTGGACGGAGAGCGGGGGGAGTCTGGACGGAGAGCGAGGGGAGTCTGGACGGATAGTGGGGGGTGTCTGGACGGAGAGCGGGGGGTGTCTGGACGGAGAGCGAGGGGAGTCTGGACGGAGAGCGGGGGGTGTCTGGACGGAGAGCGGGCGGTGTCTGGACGGAGAGTGAGGGGAGTCTGGACGGAGAGTGGGGGGGAGTCTGGACGGAGAGCGGGGGGTGTCTGGACGGAGAGCGGGGGGTGTCTGGACGGAGAGCGAGGGGAGTCTGGACGGAGAGCGGAGGGTGTCAGGACGGAGAGCGAGGGGAGTCTGGACGGAGAGCGGGGGGTGTCTGGACGGAGAGCGGGGGGGTGTCTGGACGGAGAGCGGGGGGGTGTCTGGACGGAGAGCGGGGGGGTGTCTGGACGGAGAGCGGGGGGGTGTCTGGACGGAGAGCGGGGGGTGTCTGGATGGAGAGCGGGGGGAGTCTGGACGGAGAGTGGGGGGAGTGTCTGGACGGAGAGCGAGGGTGTGTCTGGATGGAGAGCGGGGGGGTGCCTGGATGGAGAGCGGGGGGTGTCTGGACGGAGAGAGCCGGGGGGTGTCTGGACGGAGAGTGGGGGGGTGTCTGGACGGAGAGCGAGGGGGTGTCTGGACAGAGAGTGGGGGGTGTCTGGACGGAGAGCGAGGGGGTGTCTGGACGGAGAGTGGGGGGGTGTTTGGACGGAGAGTGGGGGGGGTCTGGACGGAGAGCGGGGGGGTGTCTGGACGGAGAGTGGGGGGGGTGTCTGGACGGAGAGAGGGGGGGTGTCTGGACGGAGAGCGGGGGGAGTCTGGACGGAGAGCGGGGGGAGTCTGGACGGAGAGCGGGGGGAGTCTGGACGGAGAGCGGGGGGAGTCTGGACGGAGAGCGGGGGGAGTCTGGACGGAGAGCGGGGGGAGTCTGGACGGAGAGCGGGGGGAGTCTGGACGGAGAGCGGGGGGAGTCTGGACGGAGAGCGAGGGGAGTCTGGACGGATAGTGGGGGGTGTCTGGACGGAGAGCGGGGGGTGTCTGGACGGAGAGCGAGGGGAGTCTGGACGGAGAGCGGGGGGTGTCTGGACGGAGAGCGGGCGGTGTCTGGACGGAGAGTGAGGGGAGTCTGGACGGAGAGTGGGGGGGAGTCTGGACGGAGAGCGGGGGGTGTCTGGACGGAGAGCGGGGGGTGTCTGGACGGAGAGCGAGGGGAGTCTGGACGGAGAGCGGAGGGTGTCAGGACGGAGAGCGAGGGGAGTCTGGACGGAGAGCGGGGGGTGTCTGGACGGAGAGCGGGGGGGTGTCTGGACGGAGAGCGGGGGGGTGTCTGGACGGAGAGCGGGGGGGTGTCTGGACGGAGAGCGGGGGGGTGTCTGGACGGAGAGCGGGGGGTGTCTGGATGGAGAGCGGGGGGAGTCTGGACGGAGAGTGGGGGGAGTGTCTGGACGGAGAGCGAGGGTGTGTCTGGATGGAGAGCGGGGGGGTGCCTGGATGGAGAGCGGGGGGTGTCTGGACGGAGAGAGCCGGGGGGTGTCTGGACGGAGAGTGGGGGGGTGTCTGGACGGAGAGCGAGGGGGTGTCTGGACAGAGAGTGGGGGGTGTCTGGACGGAGAGCGAGGGGGTGTCTGGACGGAGAGTGGGGGGGTGTTTGGACGGAGAGTGGGGGGGGTCTGGACGGAGAGCGGGGGGGTGTCTGGACGGAGAGTGGGGGGGGTGTCTGGACGGAGAGAGGGGGGGTGTCTGGACGGAGAGCGGGGGGAGTCTGGACGGAGAGCGGGGGGAGTCTGGACGGAGAGCGAGGGGGTGTCTGGACGGAGAGTTGGGGGGAGTCTGGACGGAGAGTTGGGGGGAGTCTGGACGGAGAGCGAGGGGTTTCTGGACGGAGAGTTGGGGGGAGTCTGGACGGAGAGCGAGGGGTGTCTGGACGGAGAGTTGGGGGGAGTCTGGACAGAGAGCGGGGGGAGTCTGGACGGAGAGTTGGGGGGAGTCTGGACGGAGAGCGGGGGGAGTCTGGACGGAGAGTTGGGGGGGAGTCTGGACGGAGAGCGGGGGGAGTCTGGACGGAGAGCGGGTGGGTGTCTGGACGGAGAGCAAGTGGAGTCTGGACGGAGAGCGAGGGGGTGTCTGGATGGAGAGCAGGGCGGGTGTCTGGACGGAGAGCAGGGGGGTGTCTGGACGGAGAGCAGGGGGGTGTCTGGACGGAGAGCGAGGGGGTGTCTGGATGGAGAGCAGGGGGGTGTCTGGACGGAGAGCGAGGTGTGTCTGGATGGAGAGCGAGGGGGTGTCTGGACGGAGAGCGGGGGGGGTGTCTGGATGGAGAGCGAGTGGGTGTCTGGACGGAGAGTGAGGGGTGTCTGGACGGAGAGTGGGGGGGTGTCTGGACGGAGAGTGGGGGGCGTCTGGACGGAGAGCGGGGGGTTGTCTGGACGGAGAGCGGGGGGGGTCTCTGGACGGAGAGCGGGGGGAGTCTGGACGGAGAGCGGGGGGTGTCTGGACGGAGAGCGGGGGGGTGTCTGGACGGAGAGCGGGGGGTGTCTGGACGGAGAGCGAGGGGTGTCTGGACAGAGAGCGGGGGGTGTCTGGACGGAGAGCGAGGGGAGTCTGGACAGAGAGCGAGGGGAGTCTGGACGGAGAGCGAGGGGTGCCTGGACAGAGAGCGGGGGGTGTCTGGACGGAGAGCGGGGGGGTGTCTGGACGGAGAGCGAGTGGGTGTCTGGACGGAGAGCGAGGGGAGTCTGGACGGAGAGCAATGGGGTGTCTGGCCGGAGAGCAGGGGGGAGTCTGGACGGAGAGCGGGGGGGTGTCTGGACGAAGAGCGGGGGGGAGCCTGGACGGAGAGCGGGGGGTGTCTGGACGGAGAGCGAGGGGAGTCTGGACGGAGAGTGGGGGGAGGGGAGTCTGGAAGGAGTGCGAGGGGAGTCTGGACGGAGAGCGGGGGGTGTCTGGACGGAGAGTGGGGGGAGGGGAGTCTGGAAGGAGCGCGAGGGGAGTCTGGACGGAGAGCGGGGGTGTCTGGACGGAGAGCGAGGGGAGTCTGGACGGAGAGTGGGGGAGGGGAGTCTGGAAGGAGAGCGAGGGGAGTCTGGACGGAGAGGGGGGGTGTCTGGACGGAGAGTGCGGGGGAGTCTGGACGGAGAGCGGGGGGAGTCTGGACGGAGAGCGGGGGGAGTCTGGACGGAGAGCGGGGGGAGTCTGGACGGAGAGCGGGGGGAGTCTGGACGGAGAGCGAGGGGAGTCTGGACGGATAGCGGGGGTTGTCTGGACGGAGAGCGGGGGGTGTCTGGACGGAGAGCGGGGGGTGTCTGTATGGAGAGCGAGGTGTGTCTGGATGGAGAGCGGGGGGGTGTCTGGACGGAGAGCGGGGGGGTGTCTGGATGGAGAGCGAGTGGGTGTCTGGACGGAGAGCAGGGGGGTGTCTGGACGGAGAGCAGGGGGGTGTCTGGACGGAGAGCGGGGGGTGTCTGGACGGAGAGCGGGGGGTGTCTGGACGGAGAGCGGGGGGAGTCTGGACGGAGAGCAGGGGGCTGTCTGGATGGAGAGCGGGGGGGTGTCTGAACGGAGAGCGGGGGGGTGTCTGGACGGAGAGTGGGGGGTGTCTGGATGGAGAGCGAGGGGAGTCTGGACGGAGAGTGGGGGGAGTCTGGATGGAGAGCGGGTGGGTGTCTGGACGGAGAGCAAGGGGAGTCTGGACGGAGAGCGAGGGGGTGTCTGGATGGAGAGCAGGGCGGGTGTCTGGACGGAGAGCAGGGGGGTGTCTGGACGGAGAGCAGGGGGGTGTCTGGACAGAGAGCGAGGGGGTGTCTGGATGGAGAGCAGGGGGGTGTCTGGACGGAGAGCAGGGGGGTGTCTGGACGGAGAGCGAGGTGTGTCTGGATGGAGAGCGAGGGGGTGTCTGGACGGAGAGCGGGGGGGTGTCTGGATGGAGAGCGAGTGGGTGTCTGGACGGAGAGTGAGGGGTGTCTGGACGGAGAGTGGGGGGGTGTCTGGACGGAGAGTGGGGGGCGTCTGGACGGAGAGCGGGGGGTTGTCTGGACGGAGAGCGGGGGGGGTCTCTGGACGGAGAGCGGGGGGAGTCTGGACGGAGAGCGGGGGGTGATCTTTTTTTTCCCCACACTTAGACACGACAAACACGTACCACTCTTTAACCTATCATAGAAAAAGATAAAACTTCACATGAAATCCTTATATATTTCGACCTGGAATATCCAAGGTCTACGCTCTTCACTGCGAGAAGTGAAGAGTAGGACCCCAGAGTTCATAGAGGAAACTAAAGATCTAGATATTATCATTTTACAGGAAACCTGGTATAAAGGAAAAGGACACACCGGCTGTCCCCAAGGGTACACTGAGCTAGTGGTCCCCTCCAATAAATTACCAAGTGTAACCCAAGGCAGAGACTCCGGAGGCATACTGATCTGGTTTAAAACAGAACTTAAGAATTACATCAAATTTATAAAAAAGGGCGAAAACCATATGTGGCTCAAACTTGAGAGGGAGATTATCTCAAACACCCAAGATGTTTACATTTGCGCACTTTATATCCCTCCAATCGATTCCCCGTACTACAAAGAGGACACCTTCTCCAACATGGAGGGGGAAATTATCCAATACCAGGCCCAGGGGAACGTGTTGATCTGTGGGGACCTCAATTCAAGAACGGGCGAAGAACCAGACTTCACCAATAATCAGGGAAACAATTACGTATTCGGGAATAACCACTTTGACATCCCTTCCCTTCCATACAGGCATAACTGCGACAAGCAGTCAAATACCAACGGTAAACAGCTACTACAGCTCTGTCGAAACCTGGGTCTGTACATTGTCAATGGTAGGTTCATAGGAGACCTCCTAGGAAGATCGACCTACTGCTCACCTCTTGGCTGCAGCACAGTAGACTATATGATTACAGACTTGGACCCATCCTCTTTCAGAGCATTCACAGTCAAACCACAAACAACACTGTCAGATCACAGTCAAATTACTATGTTTCTCAAAAAGACAGAAACAAACAACATAGAAACACAACCCAGTAAACTGTACAACACCAAAAAATCGTACAGATGGGCCAAAAACGACACGGAAAAATACCAGAAAACAATTAGCAATGCATCAACTCAAGCTCTCTTAGACACCTTTCTGGATAACATATACACTCACAATAAAGAAGGCGTAAACCGGGCAGTTAGTAAACTAAACAATATTTTTGATAATTTGGCAACAAATGCAAACTTGAAAGCTTGCAAGAACAAACCCAAAACAAAAAACTATGAAAAATGGTTTGACCATGATTGCCATAACATGAGGAAAAAACTTAGAAAACTATCAAACCAAAAACACAGACATCCAGAAAACGAGGAATTACGCCTTACTTATTGTCAGACGCTAACACAATACAGAAACACACTCAGGACCAAAAAAGAGCAATTTATTAAGAATACACTCAGCTCCATGGAGGAATCCATTGAGTCGAATTGTTTCTGGGACAACTTGAAAACACTACACAAAAAACAACACGACGATTTGTCCATTCAAAATGGGGACACATGGGTAAACCACTTTGAAAAATTATACCAGAAAAACACACTAGGACCAGAGCAACACCAAATACGCAAAAAACTTGAAAAGCTTGAAATGGCCATAAAAGATAACCAAAACCCGCTAGACGCCATAATAACAGAAAAAGAACTTCTTGAAAAACTCAAGGACCTGCGACCAGGAAAAGCTTGCGGGACAGACGGCATACTAAACGAGATGATTAAACACGCAGACGACAAACTGAAACTGGCTATCCTAAAACTCTTCAACTTGGTTCTGAGTGTCGGTTATTTCCCTGACATCTGGAACAAAGGACTCATAACACCCATATACAAAAGTGGGGACAAAATCGACCCAAACAACTATCGAGGCATCTGTGTAAACAGTAACCTGGGGAAGGTATTCTGTAGCATCATAAACAAAAGACTTATAAACTTCCTTGAAGAGCACAATGTCTTGAGTAAAAGCCAAATTGGATTCCTGCCAAACTATAGAACATCCGATCATATCTTCACCCTACAGACCCTAATTGACAAACACGTTCACCATAACAAAAGCAAAATCTACGCATGCTTTGTAGATTTCCAGAAGGCTTTCGACTCCATCTGGCATGACGGTTTATTCCTGAAACTTATCGAAAGCGGGGTAGGAGGTAAAACATATGATGTAATTAAATCAATGTATACAAACAATAAATGTGCAGTTAAAATTGGAGACAAACAAACAAAATACTTCCCACAGGGGCGGGGGGTGACGCAGGGCTCGCCAATCTCACCGACACTCTTTAATATTTACATTAATGGATTGGCAAAACTACTTGAACAATCTACAGCACCCGGCCTCACCCTATATGAATCCAAGGTTAAATTCCTCCTCTATGCCGACGACCTGGTTCTGCTGTCACCAACTAAGGAGGGTCTACAGCAGAACCTGGACCTGCTGGAGTCGTACTGCCAGACTTGGGCCCTGACAATAAATCCCCAAAAAACCAAAGTCCTTGTGTTCCAGCAAAGATCCAAACAACATGGACCCACAATAAATTTCACAGTAGGAACAACCAAAATTGAACAAACCACTCACTACACATACTTGGGCTTAAAAATCAGTTCTACGGGAAACTTCAAACTGGCTGTGAATGAACTGAAAGAGAAAGCAAGAAGGGCTTTCTATGCCATCAAAAAAATCAATCCAAATAGAAATCCCAATTAGCATTTGGCTCAAAATTTTCAAATCAGTAATTGAACCAGTTGCACTCTATGGCAGTGAGGTCTGGGGACCACTAACACAACAAGATTTTGCAAAATGGGACAAACACCCAATTGAGATCCTACATGCGGAATTCTGTAAAAGTATCCTCCGGACTCAAAGGAAAACAGTAAACAACGCATGCAGGGCGGAACTAGGCCAATACCCATTAATAATCACTATCCAAAAAAGAGCCACCAAATTTTGGAATCACCTACAAATGAGCAACCCCCAATGCTATCACTACGACGCCCTGAAATGCCAAGAGCTGACCATAAAGAAGAATACCCTCAGTCAACTAGTCCTGGGACTCAGTGAAGTAACTACTAACAATACTAACAATAACCAGCCCCAGGACAGTGACAGGGTAACACAAAGAATTCGACCCAACACAATCGTCGCTAAGCAAAAGGAAAAATATCTGACATATTGGGCAGAAACAACAAAAACCCAAAGCAAACTCAATTGCTACTTGGCCCTAAACAGACAATACAACATAGCTGATTACCTGACCATGGTAAAGGATAACAAACTGAGAAGAACCTTGACAAGGTACAGACTTAGCAAACATAGCCTAGCAATCGAAAAAGGCAGACACAGGCAGACCAGGCTGCCAAGAGAGGACAGGATATGCTCTCACTGCAGTCAGGGAGTGGTGGAGACAGAGATGCACTTCCTCACAGCTTGTGGAAAATATCAGGGCATCAGGGAGAATTTCTACCAAAAATTCTCACAAATATGCCCTGATTTCAGAAATCTGAATGACAACCAAAAACTCCCATTCCTACTGGGAGAGGAGAGAAGCTGTATAACACTGGCGGCACACTATGTTACAGCTTGCCATGGACAGAGGGACAACCAGTAAACTAAGAAAAGAATATATATAAACAATGCGAATGTATATTTATACACTCAGGGATATACCTGTTTATACAATGTATGAATAGAACTGCGTTTATGTGCTAAACCATAAATGTATTTTGATGCTTTGGCAACATAAGATGTAACTTATCATGCCAATAAAGCGATTTGAATTGTGAATTGTGAATTGTCTGGACGGAGAGCGGGGGGGTGTCTGGACGGAGAGCGGGGGGAGTCTGGACGGAGAGCGGGGGGAGTGTCTGGACGGAGAGCGAGGGGTGTCTGGACGGATAGTGGGGGGGCGTCTGGACAGAGAGAGGGGGAGTGTCTGGATGGAGAACGAGGGGAGTCTGGACGGAGAGCAAGGGGTGTCTGGACGGAGAGCGGGGGGAGTGTCTGGACGGAGAGCGGGGGGTGTCTGGACGGAGAGTGAGGGGAGTCTGGACGGAGAGCAAGGGGTGTCTGGACGGAGAGTGCGGGGGAGTCTGGACGGAGAGCGGGGGGAGTCTGGATGGAGAGCGGGGGGAGTCTGGACGGAGAGCGGGGGGAGTCTGGACGGAGAGCGAGGGGAGTCTGGACGGAGAGTGGGGGGAGGGGAGTCTGGAAGGAGAGCGAGGGGAGTCTGGACGGAGAGCGGGGGGGGTGTCTGGACGGAGAGTGGGGTGCTGTCTGGATGGAGAGCGGGGGGGTGTCTGGACGGAGAGCGGGTGTGTCTGGACGGAGAGCGAGGGCGTGTCTGGACGGAGAGTGGGGGGGTGTCTGGACGGAGAGCGGGGGGAGTCTGGACGGAGAGCGGGGGGGTGTCTGGACGGAGAGCGGGGGGTGTCTGGACGGAGAGCGGGGGGTGTCTGGACAGAGAGCGGGGGGCGTCTGGACGGAAAGCGGGGGGGAGTCTGGATGGATAGCGGGGGGGAGTCTGGACGGATAGCGGGGGGGGTGTCTGGACGGATAGCAGGGGGGGTGTCTGGACGGAGATCGGGGGGAGTCTGGACGGAGAGCGGGGGGTTGTCTGGACGGAGAGCGGGGGGAGTCTGGCCGGAGAGCGAGGGGTTGTCTGGATGGAGAGCGGGGGGGTTGTCTGGACAGAGAGCGGGGGGGTGTCTGGACGGAGTGCGGGGGGGTGTCTGGACAGAGAGCGGGGGGTGTCTGAACGGAGAGCGGGGGGTGTCTGGATGGAGAGCGAGGGGAGTCTGGACGGAGAGTGGCGGGGGGGTCTGGACGGAGAGCGAGGGGGTGTCTGGACGGAGAGTGGGGGGGGTGTCTGGACGGAGAGCGGGGGGGGGTGTCTGGACGGAGAGTGGGGGGCTGTCTGGATGGAGAGCGGGGGGGGTGTCTGGACGGAGAGCGGGGGGTGTCTGGACGGAGAGCGAGGGGGGTGTCTGGACGGAGAGTGGGGGGGTGTCTGGACGGAGAGCGAGGGGGTGTCTGGATGGAGAGTGGGGGGGTGTCTGGACGGAGAGCGGGGGGGACCTGGACGGAGAATGGGGGGGGTGTCTGGACGGAGAGTCGGGGGGGGTGTCTGGACGGAGAGTGGGGGGGGTGTCTGGACGGAGAGCGGGGGGAGTCTGGACGGAGAGCGGGGGGATGTCTGGACGGAGAGCGGGGGGGGTCACTGGACGGAGAGCGGGGGGAGTCTGGACGGAGAGCGGGGGGTGTCTGGACGGAGAGCGGGGGGATGTCTGGACGGAGAGCGGGGGGGTCACTGGACGGAGAGCGGGGGGTGTCTGGACGGAGAGTGGGGGGGGTCTGGACGGAGAGCAGGGGTTGTCTGGACGGAGAGCGGGGGGGTGTCTGGACGGAGAGCGGGGGGAGTTTCGATGAAGGGCGGGGGGGTGTCTGGACGGAGAGCGAGGGGAGTCTGGACGGAGAGCGAGGGGGTGTCTGGACGGAGAGCGAGGGGTGTCTGGATGGAGAGCGAGGGGTGTCTGGATGGAGAGCGGGGGGAGTCTGGACGGAGAGCGGGGGGAGTGTCTGGACGGAGAGCGAGGGGTGTCTGGACGGAGAGCGAGGGGTGTCTGGACGGATAGTGGGGGGGCGTCTGGACAGAGAGAGGGGGAGTGTCTGGATGGAGAACGAGGGGAGTCTGGACGGAGAGCAAGGGGTGTCTGGACGGAGAGCGGGGGGAGTGTCTGGACGGAGAGCGGGGGGTGTCTGGACGGAGAGTGAGGGGAGTCTGGACGGAGAGCAAGGGGTGTCTGGACGGAGAGTGCGGGGGAGTCTGGACGGGGAGCGGGGGGAGTCTGGATGGAGAGCGGGGGGAGTCTGGACGGAGAGCGGGGGGAGTCTGGACGGAGAGCGAGGGGAGTCTGGACGGAGAGTGGGGGGAGGGGAGTCTGGAAGGAGAGCGAGGGGAGTCTGGACGGAGAGCGGGGGGTGTCTGGACGGAGAGTGGGGGGAGGGGAGTCTGGAAGGAGAGCGAGGGGAGTCTGGACGGAGAGCGGGGGGTGTCTGGACGGAGAGCGAGGGGAGTCTGGACGGAGAGTGGGGGAGGGGAGTCTGGAAGGAGAGCGAGGGGAGTCTGGACGGAGAGGGGGGGTGTCTGGACGGAGAGTGCGGGGGAGTCTGGACGGAGAGCGGGGGGAGTCTGGACGGAGAGCGGGGGGAGTCTGGACGGAGAGCGGGGGGAGTCTGGACGGAGAGCGAGGGGAGTCTGGACGGATAGCGGGGGGTGTCTGGACGGAGAGCGGGGCGTGTCTGGACGGAGAGCGAGGGGAGTCTGGACGGAGAGCGGGGGGTGTCTGGACGGAGAGCGGGGGGTGTCTGGACGGAGAGCGAGGGGAGTCTGGACGGAGAGTGGGGGGGAGTCTGGACGGAGAGCGGGGGCTGTCTGGACGGAGAGCGGGGGGTGTCTGGACGGAGAGCGAGGGGAGTCTGGACGGAGAGCGGAGGGTGTCAGGACGGAGAGCGAGGGGTGTCTGGACGGAGAGCGGGGGGTGTCTGGACGGAGAGCGGGGGGGTGTCTGGACGGAGAGCGAGGGGAGTCTGGACGGAAAGCAGGGGGTGTCTGGACAGAGAGCGGGGGGTGTCTGGACGGAGAGCGAGGGGAGTCTGGACGGAGAGCGGGGGGTGTCTGGATGGAGAGCGGGGGGGTGTCTGGACGGAGAGCGAGGGGAGTCTGGACGGAGAGCGGGGGTGTCTGGACGGAGAGCGGGGGGGTGTCTGGACGGAGAGCGGGGTGTGTCTGGACGGAGAGCGAGGGGAGGGGAGTCTGGACGGAGAGCGAGGGGAGTCTGGACGGAGAGCGAGGGGTGTCTGGATGGAGAGCGGGGGGAGTCTGGACGGAGAGTGGGGGGGAGTCTGGACGGAGAGTGGGGGGGAGTCTGGACGGAGAGTGAGGGGAGTCTGGACAGAAAGTGGGGGGAGTGGGGTCTGGACGGAGAGCGGGGGGTGTCTGGACGGAGAGCGGGGGGAGTCTGGACGGAGAGCGGGGGGTGTCTGGACGGAGAGTGGGGAGTGTCTGGACAGAGAGAGGGGGGGAGTCTGGACAGAGAGCGAGGGGTGCGGGGTCTGGATGGGGGTGCTCTGGTGGAAACAGTAGTTCAAAAACAAGCGAAAGGGAAGAGAGTAGAGCAACAGTCAGAAATTGTACTTTAGGCACTGCAGGTAAAGGGAAAACTTAAAGATGTAAAGTGATTAAATCAGGAGCGAGAAATAAGAACCAAGTGAGTTAAACATTGGAGCTGAAAGACAGGCTAGGCTGTGTGGCCCAAATAAGCGTTCTTTATACAAACGCACGGAGTATAAGGAATAGATGTCGGGGAACATAGGGTCTAATGAAAGGGAGGAACTGATAGAAATCAGTATTTGTAGGGAAATGGTGTTGGGGAAATTGATGGGATTGAGGGCCGATAAATCCCCAGGGCCTGATAATCTACATCCCAGGGTACTTAAGGAAGTGGCCCTGGAAATAGTAGATGCATTGCTGGTCATCTTCCAAAATTCGATGGAATCTGGAACAGTACCCATGGATTGGAGGGTAGCTAATGTTACCCCACTATTCAAAAAAGGTGGTAGAGAAAAAACGGGGAATTATAGACCGGTAAGCCTGACATCGGTAGTGGGGAAAATGCTAGAGTCCATTATAAAAGATGTAATAGCAGAGCACTTGGAAAACAGTGACAGGGTCGGACAAAGTCAACATGGATTTACAAAAGGTAAATCGTGCTTGATTAATCTACTGGAATTTTTTGAGGATGTAACTGGTAAAATAGATAAGGGAGAACCAGTGGATGTGGTGTATTTGGATTTTCAAAAGGCTTTCGATAAGGTCCCGCATCAGTGAGCATGTTATTGGTGAGTAAGTGCCGCTTGATAGCACTGTCAAAGACACCTTCCATCACTTTGCTGATGATTGAGAGTAGACTGATGGGGCGGTAATTGGCCCGATTGGATTTGTCCTGCTTTTTTGGACAGGACATACCTGGGCAGTTTTCCACATAGTCGGATAGATGCCAAAGGAGGCCGATATGGATCATCCCCTCAGCACTTCTGGCTGAAGATGGTTGCAAACGCTTTAGCCTTGTCTTTTGCACTCACGTGCCGGGCTCCACCATCATTGAGGATGGGGACATTCAACGAGCCGCCTCCTCCCATTAGTTGTTTAATTGTCCACACCATTCACGACTGGATGTGGCAGGACTGCAGAGCTTTGACCTGATCCGTTGATTGTGGGATCGCTTAGCCCTGTCTATAGCATGCTGCTTCTGCTTTTAGCATGCACACAGTTCTGTGTTGGAGCTTCCCCAGGTTGGCACCTCAATTTTAGGTACGCCAGACAGAGAAGGAGGACCAGGCAGGAATCCCCAGAGTGCATCTCGCTCACTAACCGGTTCACAGTTCTGGAAACTGGAGGGGGTGATGGCTCCTCTCGGGAGAGCAGCCAGAGCCAAGGCCACGGCACCACGGGTGGCTCAGCTGCACAGCGGGGGAGGAAGAAGAGTGGAAGAGCAATAGTGACAGGGGCTTCATTGGTTAGGGGAACAGATAGGCATTTCTGTGGTCGCAGACGTGACTCCAGGACGGTATGTTGCCTCCATGGTGCCAGGGTCAAGGATGTCACTGAGCGGCTGCAGGACACGACCTGTACAAGCCGGATGGGTTACACCTCAACAGAGCCGGGACCAATATTCTCGTGGGGTGGTTTGCTAGTGCTGTTGGGGAGGGTTTAAACTAGCTTGATGGGGTTGGGCAACAGCATATAGGAGTAGAAAAGTGGAATATAAGGTGCATAAAAGAGTGAGTGTGTTGGATAGTACTAGAGAAGAAAGCTAGAGGCGGAAGTAGTACCATATTGGATAGGAGCAGACTAAGAAAGACTACGAAAAATTCAAAAATGGGTTTAGAATGCATTTACGTAAATGCACAAAGTGTGGTGAATAAGGTTGGTGAGCTACAAGCACAATTAGCCGTGTGGCAATATGATGTTGTGACAATAACGGAAACGTGACTTAAAAACGTTGAGGACTGGCCACTTAATATTCAAGGGTACAAGGTGTTCAGAAAAGATAGGGAAGGAAAAAAGGGAGGTGGGGTGGCAGTGCTGATTAAGGAAGACATTGTAGTGTTGGAAAGGGAGGATGTTCCTGAGGGGACAAGGACAGAATCCAGTTGGTTAGAGTTGAGGAGCAAAAAGGGTATGATCACGCTATTGGGGGTATTCTACAGGCCTCCAAATAGTGAGAGGGAGGTAGAGGACCAATACTGCAGGGAGATTACAGAGATATACAAGAGCTATAGAGTGGTGATATTGGGGGACTTTAATTACCCAAATATCAATTGGGATAATGCTAGGGTAAAGGGAAAGGAGGGGGAGGAATTTCTGAAATGTGTTCAGGAGAATTTGCTTGACCTTATTGTTCTTGGCCCAACTAGGAAGGAGGCATTGCTGGATCTGGTGCTGGGGAATGAGGTGGGCCAGGTCGACCAAGTGTCTGTGGGAGAACACTTGGGTACGAGTGATCATCGTATCATAAGGTTTAGATTAGCAATGGAGAGGAGCAAGAAACAATCTAGAGTGGAACTTCTAAACTGGAATAGGGCTAACTTCAATGGGATGCGAAAGGATCTAGCCAGAGTAAAATGGAACCAAAGGCTGACAGGAAAAACTGTAACGGAACAATGGGAGATCTTTAAGGAGGAGATGTTCCAAGTACAGGCTAGGTACATTCCAACAAGAGGGAAGGGTAAGGGAACCAAAGCAAGGGCTCCTTGGATGACGAGGGAGATAGAGAAGATGATGAAACAAAAAAAGAGGGTGTATGATACATGTCAGGTGAATTCTTCAAGGGAGAACCAGACCAAATACAATAAGTTGAGAGGGGAAGTGAAGATGAAAATAAGATTGGCAAAGAGAGAATGAGAGTAGAATGGCGGTTAACATAAAAGTGAATCCAAAAATCTTCTACCGGCATGTAAACAGTAAGCGGGTAGTAAGAGGCGGGGTGGGGCCTATTAGGGACAAAGAAGGTGATATATGCTTAGAGGCACAGGGCAAGGCTAGAATACTCAATGAGTACTTTGTCTCGGTGTTTACTAAGGAGGTGGATGCTGACAAAATATCAATAGAAGTAGAAAAGGTAGAAGCAATGGAAGGGGTGAAAATTGATAGATAGGATGTATTAGAAAGGCTGGGTATGCTTAGAGTGGATAAGTCGCCTGGTTCAGATGGCTTGCATCCCAGGTTGTTAAGGGAATTGGGGGAGGAGATAGCGGAAGGGCTTGCCATAATTTTCCAATCTTCCCTAGATGCGGGGGAGGTGCCTGAGGATTGGAAAGTGGCAAATGTGACACCATTGTTCAAGAAAGGGTGTAAGGACAATCCTAGTAACTACAGGCCGGTCAGTTTAACATCAGTGGTGGGTAAAGTTTTAGAAACAATAATCAAGGAAAAAATTAATGGGCACTTGGAGAGGTTTAAGCTAATTAAGGAGAGCAAACACGGATTTGTAAAAGGCAGATTGTGTTTGACTAACCTAATTGAATTTTTTGATGAAGTAACAAAGAGGATTGATGACGGGAATGCAATGGATGTTGTCTACATGGATTTTAGGAAGGCGTTTGACAAAGTACCACATAGAAGGCTGGTTAACAAAACTGAGGCTCATGGAATAGGTGGGTCAGTGGCAGCTTGGATACACTCTCGGGAGCCGCAAGCCTACATTTCGTTGTACTGCACTTGTGCACTAACAATGACAATAAAGTTGATTATGATTATGAATTGGCTTAAGGACAGAAAACAGCGAGTCGTGGTAAATGGCTGTTTTTCAGACTGGAGGATGGTAGACAGTGGTGTTCCCCAAGGGTCAGTGCTGGGGCCACTGCTTTTTTTGATATATATAAATGACCTGGATATTGGAATAGAGAGTAGAATTTCTAAATTTGCCGATGACACCAAGCTTGGAGGTGCAGCAAACAGTGATGATGATACCAATCGACTGCAACAGGACATAGAAAGGCTAGCGGAATGGGCAGACAAGTGGCAGATGGAATTTAATACAGAGAAGTGTGAGGTGATGCATTTTGGCAGAAGGAACAGGGAGAGGCATTATACACTTAATGGCACAGTTTTAAAGAGTGTACAGGGACAGAGGGACCTGGGAGTTAATGTGCAGAGGGGACACAGATTTACGGTTTTGGGCAAGAAAAACAGGGGGGATGTGAGGAAAAACTTGTTTACACAGCGAGTGGTGAGGACCTGGAACTCGCTGCCGACGGAAGTGGTGGAAGCGGAGACACTCGATGTTTTCAAGGGGAGACTGGATAGGCACTTGAGGGAAATAAACTTGCAGGGCTACGGGGATAGAGCGGGGGAATGGGACTGACTGGATTGCTCTACAGAGAGCCTGCACAGACTCGATGGGCCAAATGGCTTCCTTCTGTGCCGTTATGACTCTATGCCTGGTGCTGCTCCTGGCATGCTCTTCTACACTCCTTATTGAACCAGGGTTGGTCCCCTGGCTTGATGGTAATGGTAGAGTGAGGGATATGCCGGGCCATGAGGTTACGGATTGTGGTGGAATACAATTCTGCTGCTGCTGATGGCCCACAGCATCTCATGGATGCCCAGTTTTGAGCTGCTAGATCTGTTCTGAATTTATCCCATTTAGCATGGTGGTAGTGCCGCACAACACGATGGCGGGTGTCCTCAGTGTGAAGACAGGATTTTGTCTCCACAGTGACTGTGCGGTGGTCACTGGTACCAATGCTATCATGGACAGATGCATCTGCGACAGGCTTGAGGGGCTCAATGACCTCCTCCTGTTCCTATGAGGGCGGGGTGGGGGGGGGTGGGGACAGGGGGAGGTCTGGATGGAGAGCGGGGGTGGTGGTTCTGGATGGTGAATAGGGGGGAGCTGTAGGGTGGTCTGTAATCCATAGAATGCAAAAGTGACCATGAAGTTTTGGATTGTTGTAAAAATTCAACTGTGTTCACTAATGTTCTTTGGGGAAGGAAACCTGCCGTCCTTACCCGGTCTGGGCCTAGCTGTGACTCCAGTCCCACACCAACGTGGTTGACTCTGAAATACCCTCCGAAGTGGCCTCGCAGGTTACTCAGGTTATATCAAACCCGCTACCAGTGGTTCATGAAGAAGGCCCACCACCACCTTCTCAGGGCGACTAGGCTTGGGCACCAAATGCCGCCCTTGCCAGCGACGCCCACATCCCGAGAATGACTGGTACAAAGTGGTCCTGTGTACAGTGCCTGAAACGTGAGAGATACAATAGATTAATTCACAGAAGTTGCTGCAGTGACTCCTTCTCCTGTCTCTCTGCTTCACTCACTCACTCTCTCTCTCTCTCTCTCTCTCCTCCATTTCGCTGTGGTGCCAGACACGCGGCGAGATCGCTGTAGCTACCGCTTGACACGACAGAACCGCCTCTCCGGCGCACAGGCGCAACATTGGAGCAGAGGGAAGAGGAGCGCTGAGAGCGACACAACCAACATCAGCGACACCTGCCTCAGCCAGCTGGCTCCCGAGAAGCTGCTCAGCTCACTACTGGAGGCCGAGCCCCCCAACGTGTACTCGTTAAATCACCCCAACAAGCCCTACACCGAGGCCTCCATGATGATGTCACTGACCAACCTGGCAGACAGGGAGCTGGTTCACATGATAGCCTGGGCCAAGAAAGTTCCAGGTAATCGCACGGTCCATCCATCCTCATGTTGCTTCATCAATGGGAGTTTCACGCTGGTCCAGTAGGCGGCAGGAGCAGTAATGTGCGGTTGGGACAGTGTAGAGGGAGCTTTACTCTGTATCGAATGGCAAACATTCAAAGATCGCATGGATGAACTACAGAATTTGTTTATCCCTGTTTGGCATAAAAATAAAACAAAAAAGGTGACTCAACCGTGGCTAACAAGGGAAATTAGGGATAGCATAAGATCCAAGGAGAGGACATATAAATTGGCCAGAAAAAGCAGTAAACCTGAGGATTGGGAGCAGTTTAGGATTCAGCAAAGGAGGACAAAGGGATTAATTAAGAGGGGGAAAATAGAGTATGAGAGTAAGCTTTCAGGGAACATAAAAACTGACTGTAAAAGCTTTTATAGATATGTGAAGAGAAAAAGATTGGTGACGTCAAGCGTAGGTCCCTTACAGTCAGAATCAGGGGAATTTATAATGGTGAACAAAGGAATGGAAGTCCAATTAAATACATATTTTGGTTCTGTCTTCACAAAGGAGGACACAAATAACGTCCCAGAGATGTCGGGGAACATAGGGTCTAATGAGAGGGAGGAACTGAATGAAATCAGTATTTGTAGGGAAATGGTGTTAGGGAAATTGACGGGATTGAAGGCCGATAAATCCCCAGGGCCTGATAATCTTCATCCCAGGGTACTTAAGCAACTGGCCCTAGGAATAGTAGATGCATTACTGGTCATCTTCCAAAACTCTATAGACTCTGGAACAGTTCCCATGGATTGGAGGGTAGCTAATGTTACCCCACTGTTCAAAAAAGGTGGTAGAGAGAAAACGGAGAATTATAGACCGGTAAGCCTGACATCGGTAGTGGGGAAAATGCTAGAGTCCATTATAAAAGATGTAATAGCAGAGCACTTGGAAAACAGTGACAGGATCGGACAAAGTCAGCATGTATTTACAAAAGGTAAATCGTGCTTGACTAATCTACTGGAATTTTTTGAGGATGTAACTGGTAGAATAGATAAGGGAGAACCAGTGGATGTGGTGTATTTGGACTTTCAGAAGGCTTTTGATAAGGTCCCACATAAGAGATTAGCGTGTAAAGTTAAGGCACATGGGATTAGGGGCAAGGTACTGACTTGGATAGAGAACTGGTTGGCAGACAGGAAGCAAAGAGTTGGAATAAACAACTCTTTTTCCGAGTGGCAGGCAGTGACTAGTGGGGTACCACAGGGATCGGTCCTAGGACCCCAGCTATTCACAATATATATTAATGATCTAGATGAGGGAACTAGATGTAATATCTCCAAGTTTGCAGATGACACAAAGCTGGGTGGGCGTGTGTGCTGTGAGGAGGATGCCGAGAAACTCCAGCATGATTTGGACAGGTTGGGTGATTGGGCAGATGCATGGCAGATGCAGTATAATGCAGCTAAATGCGAGTTTATCCACTTTGGTGGCAAAAACAGGAAGGCAGATTCTGCACGGCAATAGATTGGGAGAAGGGGAAGTGCAACGAGACCTGGGTGTCCTTGTGCACCAGTCGCTGAAGGTAAACATGCAGGTGTAGCAGGCGGTTAAGAAGGCAAATGGTATGTTGGCCTTCATAGCGAGAGGGTTTGAGTAACGGAACAAGGATGTCTTGCTGCAGTTGTACAGGGCCTTGGTGAGACCGCACCTTGAGTATTGTGTGCAGTTTTGGTCGCCTTATCTGAGGAAGGATGTTCTTGCCATGGAGGGAGTGCAGCGAAGATTCACCAGACTGATACCTGGGATGGCAGGAATGACGTATGAGGAGAGATTGGGTCGATTGGGCTTATACTCGCTGGAGTTTAGAAGAATGAGAGGGGATCTCATTGAAACTTATAAAATTCTAACAGGACTAGACAGACTAGATGCAGGAAGTATGTTCCCGATGGCGGGGGAGTCCAGAACCAGGGGTCACAGTCTAACGATAAGGGGTAAGCCATTTAGGACAGAGATGAGGAGGAATTTCTTCACCCAGAGAGTGGTGAACCTGTGGAATTCTCTACCACAGAAGGCAGTTGAAGCCAATTCATTAAATATATTCAAGAAGGAGTTAGATATATTTCTTAAGGCTAAAGGGATCAAGGGATATGGGGAGAAGGCAGGGACAGGGTACTGAGTTTGGATGATCAACCATGATCTCATTGAATGGAGGAGCAGGCTCGAGGGGCCGAATGGCCTACTCCTGCTCCTATCTTCTTGTTTCTATGTTTCTAACCCGTGCTGTACCTGCCCTGGGAATGTTTGATGGGACAGTGTAGAGGGAGCTTTACACTGTATCTAACCCATGCTGTACCTGCCCTGGGAGTGTTTGATGGGACATTGTAGAGGGAGCTTTACTCTGTATCTAACCCGTGCTGTACCTGCCCTGGGAATGTTATATGGGACAGTGTAGAGGGAGCTTTACTCTATATCTAACCCGTGCTGTCCCTGCCCTGGGAGTGTTTGATGGGACAGTATAGAGGGAGCTTTACTCTGCATCTAACCCGTGCTGTACCTGCCCTGGAAGTGTTTGATGGGACAGTGTAGAGGGAGCTTTACTCTGTATCTAACCCGTGTTTTACCTGCCCTGGGAGTGTTTGATGGGGACAGTGTAGAGGGAGCTTTACTCTGTATCTAACCCATGCTGTACCTGCCCAGGGAGTGTTTGATGGGGACAGTGTAGAGGGAGCTTTACACTGTATCTAACCTGTGCTATACCTGCCCTGGGGGTGTTTGATGGAGACAGTGTAGAGAGAGCTTTACTCTGTATCTAACCTATGCTGTACGTGCCCTGGGTGTGTTTGATGGGACAGTGTAGAGGGAGATTTACTCGGTATCTAACCCGTGTTTTACCTGCCCAGGGAGTGTTTGATGGGGACAGTGTAGAGGGAGCTTTACACTGTATCTAACCTGTGCTATACCTGCCCTGGGAGTGTTTGATGGGACAGTGTAGAGGGAGCTTTACTCTGTATCTAACCCATGCTGTACCTGCCCAGGGAGTGTTTGATGGGGACAGTGTAGAGGGAGCTTTACACTGTATCTAACCTGTGCTATACCTGCCCTGGGAGTGTTTGAAGGGGACAGTGTAGAGGGAGATTTACTCTGTATCTAACCCGTGCTGTACCTGCCCAGGGAGTGTTTGATGGGACAGTGTAGAGGGTGCTTTACGCTGTATCTAACCCGTGCTGTCCCTGCACTGGGAGTGTTTGATGGGACAGTGTAGAGGGAGCTTTGCTCTGTATCTAACCCGTGCTGTACCTGCCCTGGGAGTGTTTGATGGGACAGTGTAGAGGGAACATACACTGTATCTAACCCATGTATTATGTCCGTGTATAATTGAGACACGGACTGCAGGAGCTGGTTATAACAGGTCTTTACTGAATGGAGACAACCTGGAACTACTATGCAAAAGTTACTACACAGGCTTATATACAGGGGTGGTCACTACTGGTACTGCAGTATACAGGGGCTGCAGAATATAGTTCCTTCTCCAAAGTACATACACTACAATTCCTCCCATTTTAGCTAAACAGTACATAACAATCGATTAACAATGAAATAACATATTTACAATTACAGTTGCTAGATACATTAGTTGAAGTTAAGCAATTATAAGTTCAGTCTTTGAGGAGGCTACCTGATTCTGTCTGGATAACGCTTCTTTGGGGTATCAGGTTCTTCTGGCAAAGTTGAGTCGGGATCAATGTCGTTGTTTGGTTCGTCTGCTTCCAATATCACCGATTCTGAGGTAGATGCAATTGGTACTTCAGTTTCATCGCCAGGTGCATCAGATCGTGGTGTGGAGTTGACGTTTCCCAGTGACTCTAGAATCTGGTCAGCATGGCGTCTTACAATGCTCTCTCCAACGTCCACGGTATACATTAGAGGTCCTTGCCGTGTACAGATCGTTCCTGGCTGCCATTTTTCTGTGTGGTAGTCCCGGGCCAAAACTGTTTGACCTATCTTAAAACTCCTGGTCGGCCTTTCATTCATATTCTAAAACTGCCTGTTCTCCACATCTCTTCTGATGTTTGGCTTAACCAAATCCAAGCGGCATCGTAGTCTTCGATTGAAGAACATCACGGCTGGAGTTTGGTTGGTAACCGCATGTGTCGCATTCCGGTAGGCAAACAAGAAGTTATCCACCTTGTGTTGTAGGGGTATATCTTCATTACACATTGCCTTGATAGCCTTCTTGAATGTTTGAACGAACCTCTCGGCCAATCCATTGGTGGCTGGATGATATGGGGCGGATGTGTAATGCTTAACACCATTGTTCTTTAAGAACCTCCGGAACTCTTCAGACACAAACTGTGGTCCATTGTCGGAGCAAATCTGTTCAGGCAGCCCATTCCTGGCGAATATGGTTCATAAGACTGTAATAGTTTTTTCTGTGGTGGTTGAGGACATTTTTATTACCTCTGGCCACCTTGAATGTGCATCCACTGCAATTAAAAACATCGAGTCCATAAATGGACCAGCAAAATCAATATGCACCCTTTGCCATGGAGATGAGGGCCACTCCCATGGATGTAGAGGGGCTTGTGGTGGGGCGCTTTGGATCTTCTGGCATCCTGTACAGCTCTTGGTCATCTCTTCGATTTCTCTATCGATTCCCGGCCACCACACAAACGCTCTGGCTAAGTTCTTCATTTTTACCCCTCCCAGATGACCCTCATGAAGCTCATTGAGCACTCTATCCTTCAATTTGGGTGGAATTACTACTCTGGATCCACACATCAAGGTTCCTCTGCACACTGACAGCTGTTCTCTTCTCGGCGAGAATGCTGGCAGCAGTGGTTCGCCATGTGCTGGCCATCCCTTCACCGTTAAATCATAGACCCAGGAGAGTGTCGGGTCATTTCGTGTTTCCTTTTCCATGTTTGCATTCGTCACAGGGAGACATTCGACTATGGTCGAGTGAAATATCTCCACTGGATCCACTGCCAGTTCTTCTTCCACCGTCGGCAACGGTAGGCGCGACAATCCATCAGCATTCCCATGCTGTTTAGTTCCTTTGTACTCGATGTCATATTGGTGTGCCCCTAGGAAAAGGGACCACCTCTGTAGCCGTTGTGCTGTCATTATCGGTACGCCCTTCTGAGGGTTGAAAATGGAGACAAGAGGTTGATGATCAGTTAGTAGAGTAAATTTCTGACCGTGCAGGTAGTGATTGAACTTCTTCACCCCCCACACCAGGCTGAGGGCCTCTCTGTCAATCTGGGCGTAGTTACGCTTGGCTGAAGTTAACGAGCGTGACGCAAAAGCTATCGGCCTCTCTGAACCATCAAGGAATTTATGTGACAGTACCGCTCCAATGCCGTAGGGAGACGCATCACACGCCAGTCTTATCGGTAGTGATGGGTTGTAGTGAGCCAATACTTTTCTTGAAGTGATTAGGTCCTTACTCTTCTGAAAGGCCCGCTTACATTCATCGCTCCATTTCCATGCTACTCCCGTTTGTAGTAGGGCGTTCAGTGGGTGTAGAATTGTGGACAAATTCGGCAAAAACTTATGGTAGTAATTCACCAATCCGAGGAATGACCTCAGTTGCGACACATTTTCAGGTGCTGGAGCCTTAACTACCGCTTCAATTCTGTCAGGGGACTAATGTAACCCCTCTTCATCAATCATGTGGCCACAATACGCTATCTGTTTCTTAAAAAACTCGCACTTGGGGCGATTGGCTCATAGCCCATGTTCTCTTAGTCTAGTGAGCACCTGCTCTACGTTGGCAAGGTGTTCACTGTTATCTTCACCTGTCACTAGGATGTCGTCCAAGTAACACTGGGTCCCCGGAATCCCTTGCAGGACTTGTTCCATCGCTCTTTGTCATATCGCCGGAGCTGATGCTACTCCGAATACCAGTCGATTATACTGGTAAAGACCTTTGTGAGTGTTTATCGTGAGATACTTCCTGGAGGATTCTTCAACCTCCATCTGCAAATATGCTTGTGCTAGGTCAATTTTTGTAAAACGCTTCCCTCCAGATAGTGAGGCGAAGATATCTTCTATCCTCGGAAGAGGATATTGTACTGTGTGAAGGACTGGGTTCACCGTCACCTTGAAGCCCCCACAGATGCGAACCTTCCTTGGCTCCTCAGACTTATTGGTTAACGTTTTCTTCATGACAGGAACGATGGGTGTCGCCCACTCGCTCCAGTCTACCTTAGATAACACGCCTGCATTCTCCAGATTCTCCAGCTCTGCCTCGACGGCTGGGCGAATTACATATGGTACCGGTCTTGCTTTGAAAAACTTGGGAAATGCATTCTCTTCTATTTTTATCGAGGCGGTTACGCCTTTAAGAGTTCCCAGTTCTTGTTGAAATACCTCTTTGGCATTAGCTAAGATTGTTGACAATCGACCAGGAGTGACGTCGTCATCCTTTTTACCAGCCACCGTCAGTGCCTGAATGGAGTGCCAGTCTAAACTTATCTTTCTGATCCATTCACGTCCCAATAACGGTGGTTCACCATCTTGCAGTATGTACAGATACAGTTTCTGTATTGCCTTGCCGTTGTATTCGACAGGCACCCTTATTTTTCCTCTGGGGTATACTTTTTGCCCCGTATACGTCTTCAAGACAATGGATGTCTCTTTCAAGGGTATGTGTGGGAATAGCCGCTCATAGTCTCGGCGATTCATGACGGTTAGAGCTGATCCTGTATCCAATTCCATTTTGACTTGGGACCCTGCAATCATGAGGGTGACCCAAATGGTTCAGTGATCCTCTTTTGCGATTACGTTGTGAATTTTGAGACAGCTTAGTCTCTTGTTCCCGGATTCACTATCGCTCATCTGGTCTTCGGAACTACTGTCCATCACCTTTTGTACTTTCCTGTACTGTTCCTTAGTAGCCTTTCTGTTGTCGTTGGTCTTCTTCCCAGACCTGCAAACTCGTGCAATGTGTCCCATCTTTCCGCATTGCCTGCATATTTTGTCCTTGGACCAGCAGTCCTTCTGGTCATGGGTTGTTCTGCTGCAGCGATAACATTTTTCAAATCCCCGTGTCATTTCATGGGTGCCGTATTCCTGTGGCTTTTGCTGTATTTCCGCAGCTCCCCTTGCTGCTGCTTCGTACGATACTGCCACGCTGAAAGCCTTATCTAGCGTCAGCTCTTTCTCTGAGAGTAACCTCTTCTGGGTTCCTTCACTCAGGAGCCCACAGACAAATTTGTCCCGTAGGGTATCTGCCAGTCCTGCTCCGAACTGGCAGTGCTTTGATAGCTTGCGTAGTTCCGTAAGGTAATCAGCATTGCTCTCATCTTTATGCTGATTTCTCCTGTGGAATTTAAATCTTTCTGCTCTCAGCAGCGGTGTAGGATTTAGGTGTTCCTGTAGGATAGCAACAATTTCGTTAAAACTCTTCACCTTCGGTTTGGCTGGAGTAATCAGGTCCCGCAATAGGCCGTACGTTCTTGCGCCCATTACGTTTAGCAGTACCGATGCCTTTTTCTCATCGGCTACTCCGTTTGCCTTGCAATATACCTCGACTCTTTCAACATACGTGGTCCAGTCTTCTATTGCATTATCGAAGGCAGTGATATTGCCAGTCTTCGGCATCTTGGAAATCTAAGATGGCGCCTCCCGCGCTTTGCCTTCTTCCCCGATTTAACAAAATGGCGTCTCCCGCGCTGCTGCTAACGGCGCTCTCCGCGGTTCCCGTGGCAAACTGCAGCTCCCCGTGGCTTTCTGCGCGTTTAATTTTTATTATTTCCCCGTCGTCGGAACAACCCTGCGGGACACTTGCCTCCCTCTTCTCGGGTCTGTACGCTGCCCAGCTTCGTAGCACCGGCCGCGCCCTGTGTGCTCCACCCTCTCTCTCTCTCCTCTTCCCGACAACGCTGCTCGGCCCCGTTGCAAAGCCACCCGCTCGAGCTCTAGACCGCCGCAGCCCAGGAAGGATCAGTGTACTACCTGCCACCAGCCCGATTAGCTGAAGCACCATCGACAGGATAACCAAGCCCCGCTTTCGACAGCCTCTCCTACAAATCTTCAACTCTGCTGAATCAGAGGCGGATGCCCACGGTCGACGCCCGTTTCTTCTGTTTCTTTCTTCCTTTTGGCCTCGACCTCTGATAACTTCGCTTCAGGGATGGATCCCCATGAGGTGGTGCAGACTGTAGGTAAGTTCGTATCTGCTCGTCGCCAGTATTATGTCCGTGTATAATTGAGACATGGACTGCAGGAGTTGGTTATAACAGGTCTTTACTGAATGGAGACAACCTGGAACTACTATGCAAAAGTTACTGCACAGGCTTATATACAGGGGTGGTCACTACTGGTGCTGCAGTATACAGGGGCTGCAGAATATAGTTCCTTCTGCAAAGTACATACACTACACCATGCTGTACCTGCCCTGGGAGTGTTTGATGGGACAGTGTAGAGGGAGATTTACTCTGTATCTAACCCATGCTGTCCCTCCCCTGGGAGTGTTTGATGGGGACAGTGTAGAGGGAGCTTTACTCTGTATCTAACCCGTGCTGTACCTGCCCTGGGAGTGTTTGATGGGGACAGTGTAGAGGCAGCTTTACTCTGTATCTAACCCGTGCTGTACCTGCCCTGGGAGTGTTTGATGGGACAGTGTAGAGAGAACTTTACTCTGTATCTAACCCGTGCTGTACCTGCCCTGGGAGTGTTTGATCGGACAGTGTAGAGGGAACTTTACTCTGTATCTAACCCGTGCTGTACCTGCCCTGGGAGTGTTTGACGGGGACAGTGTAGAGGGAGCTTTACTCTGTATCTAACCCCATGCTGTACCTGCCCTGGGAGTGTTTGATGGGACAGTGCAGAGGGAGCTTTACTCTGTATCTAACCCATGCTGTACCTGCCCAGGGAGTGTTTGATGGGGACAGTGTAGAGGGAGCTTTACACTGTATCTAACCTGTCCTATGCCTGCCCTGGGAGTGTTTGATGGGGACAGTGTAGAAGGAGCTTTACTCTGTATCCAACCCATGCTGTACCTGTCGTGAGAGTATTTGATGGGGACAGTGTAGAGGGAGATTTACTCTGTATCTAACCCGTGCTGTACCTGCCCTGGGAGTGTTTGATGGGACAGTGTAGAGGGAGCTTTACTCTGTATCTAACCCGTGCTGTACCTGTCCTGGGAGTGTTTGATGGGGCAGTGTAGAGGGAGCTTTACTCTGTATCTAACCCATGCTGTACCTGCCCTGGGAGGGTTTGATGGGACAGTGTAGAGGGAGCTTTACTCTGTATCTAACCCGCGCTGTACCTGCCCTGGGAGTGTTTGATGGGACAGTGTAGAGGGAGCTTTACTCTGTATCTAACCCGGGCTGTACCTGCCCTGGGAGTGTTTGATGGGACAGTGCAGAGGGAGCTTTACTCTGAATGTAACCCGTGCTGTACCTGCCCTGGGAGTGTTTGATGGGACAGTGTAGATGGAGCTTTACTCTGTATCTCACCCGTGCTGTACCTGCCCTGGGGGTGTTTGATGGGACAGTGTAGAGGGAGCTTTACTTTGTATCTAACCCGTGCTGGACCTGCCCTGGGAGCGTTTGATGGAACAGTGTAGAGGGAGCTTTACTCTGTATCTAAACTTTGTCAGCCATGGCTCAGTGGGTAGCACTCTTGCCTCTCAGTCAGAAGTTTGTGGGTGTAAGTCCCACTTCAGAGATCTGAGCACATACCAGGCTGACACTCCAGTGCAGTGCTGAGGGAGCGCTGCAGTGTCGGAGGGGCAGTACTGAGGGAGTGCTGCACTGTCGGAGGGGCAGTACTGAGGGAGCGCTGCACTGTCTGAGGGGCAGTACTGAGGGAGCGCCGCACTGTCGGAGGGGCAGTACTGAGGGAGCACTGCCCTGTCGGAGGGGCAGTACTGAGGGAGCGCTGCACTGTCGGAGGGGCAGTACTGAGTGAGCGCCGCACTGTCGGAGGGGCAGTACTGAGGGAGCGCCACCCTGTCGGTGGGGCAGTACTGAGGGAGTGCCGCACTGTCGGAGGGGCAGTACTGAGGGAGCGCCGCACTGTCGGAGGGGCAGTATTGAGGGAGCGCCGCACTGTCGGAGGGTCAGTACTGAGGGAGCGCTGCACTGTCGGATGTGCGTTTTTCAGATGAGACGTTAAACCGAAGCCCTGTTTGCCCTTGCGGGTGGACGTAAAAGATCCCATTGCACTATTTGAAGAAGAACAGTGGAGTTCTCCCCAATATTTATCCCTCATCCTACCTCAGTAAAACAGATTATTTGGTCATTTATATCATTGCTGTTTGTGGGAGCTTGCTGATAATCTTCACGCTGCTGTCCGCCTTGGCCCCTCCCGCCAAGATTTAAAGTCAAGGCCAGTCACACACAGGGAAATATCCCCACCTACACAGCCAACGTTTGATGTTGTCTTGTTCTCTCTAGGTTTCGTTGAGCTGGATCTCCACGACCAGGTGCAACTGCTGGAGTGTTGCTGGCTGGAGGTTTTAATGGTGGGCTTGATGTGGAGATCGATTGAATATCCCGGCAAGCTCCTGTTCGCCCCGGATCTCATTCTGGACAGGTGAGGGGGAAATATCACACCTGCTTTCTCCTCTCTCCACAGGAGCCACTGGGCCTCGGTCCTCCTGCTGCCTCGGGGCCTGGACTCGGTCTGCTCTGGGAACTATCTGTTTTGGATGTGTGCCAGACCGAGCCTACCCGCCCGAACCCTCCCTTTCATTCCTCGCTCCCCCAACCGCTTCTTGGAGGTGCTTCGCCTCCCAGTGGCTGAGATTGGGAGCACAGAGCAGTGTGGGCAAGGGTGAGAGAATTTCTGCCGCGCCTTTAACGACTTCAGCACGTCCCAAAGCGCTTTACAGCCAGTGAAGTACTTTTGAAGTGCAGTCACTGTTGTAATGTGGGAAACGTCGCGGCCAATCTCCGGAGCTGAGCGGCGGACCTGCGAGAGGCACAGTCAGCGAGAGGAGCTCAACACAGGAGGGACGTCAGAATTCAGAAGTGACGTCGGCCCAAGGGAGCTGATTGATGAGTAGCTGGTGGGTATTTTCTGTTAAGTTTTTTGTTAAGTTTTAAGTGTATTTCTGCTAGCCTTTTACTAGAGGGAGAGAGCTGATTGGTGAGTAGCTGGTGAGTGTATTTTGTTAAGTTTTTAAGTTTATTTCTGTCAAGATAGTTCTTGGTATATTATACAGAGGCATGGCAGGGCAGCTCCGTCCTGTGGAATGCACATCCTGTGCCATGTGGGAAGTCCTGGACACCTCCCGTGGTCTGGACGACCACGTGTGCGGGAAGTGTCGCCAGCTACAGCAGCTCGAGCTCCGGGTTTCGGAACTTGAGCGGTGGCCGGCGTCACTGCGGTGCATCCGCGAGGCCGAGAGTTACGTGGATAGCACGTTTCAGGAGGTGGTCACCCCACAGCTTAAGAATATGCGGGCAGAGAGGGAATGGGTGACCGCCAGACAGAAGAGGAGGACCAGGCAGGTAGTGCAGGAGTCCCCAGAGTGCATTGCGCTCTCCAACCAGTATTCCGTTCTGGATACTGTTGAGGGTGATGGTTCCTCTGGGGAGAGCAGCCAGAGACAGGTCCATGGCACCATGGGTGGCTCAGCTGCACAGGTCGGGAGGAAGAAGAGTGGAAGAGCAATAGTGGTAGGGGATTCGATAGTTCAGGGAATAGCCAGGCGTTTCTGCGGCTGCAGACGTGATTCCAGGATGGTATGTTGCCTCCCTGGTGCCAGGATGTCACTGAGCGGCTGCAGAACATGCTGAGGGGGGAGGGTGAACAGCCAGAGGTTGTGGTCCACATCGGTACCAGCGACATAGGTAGAAAGAGGGATGAGGTCCTGCAGGCTAGTGAGTACAGGAATAGGAGGATAGAGCAGATGAATGTGTGGCTGGAGAGATGGTGCAGGAGGGAGGGCTTTCGATTCCTGAGGCATTGGGACCATTTCTGGTGAAGGTGGGACCTGTACAGGCCGGACGGGCTGCACCTCAACAGAGCCGGAACCAATAGCCTCATGGGAGGGTTTGCTAGTGATGTTGGGGAGGGTTTAAACTAGCTTGACAGGGGGATGGGAACCTGAGAGTGGATTCAGAAGGGAGAGAAGCAAAGCTGGAAATGGAAGGCAAAAATTTAGTAAGTGGGTTTGGAAGGCAGAGAAAACAAAGGCTAGAAAATAGACAACAAGGGAGTTTGGCAGTGCTAAATGGTATATACTTCAACGCAAGGAGTCTAGGGAATAAAGCAGATGAGCTGAGGGCACAGATAGACACGTGGGAGTATGATCTAACTATTACTGAGACATGGCTGAAAGAAGGGCAGGAATGGCAGCTCAACATTCCTGGTTACAGGGTTTTCAGACGAGATAGAGAGGGGGATCAAAAAGGAGGGGGGTCGCAATATTGATTAAAGAAACAATTACAGCTGTGAGGAGGGATGATATCTTAGAAGGATCATCAAATGAGGCCATATGGGTGGAACTGAAAAACAAAAAAGGGGCAGTCACACTGCTGGGAGTGGACTATCGACCTCCGAACAGCGAGAGGGAGATAGAAGAGAAAATATGTAGGCAAATTTCTGACACGTGCAAAAATAGGGCAGTAATTGTAGGGGATTTCAACTTCCCTAATATTAACTGGGATAAAATGAGTGTGAAAGGTATAGAGGGAGCAGAATTCTTCAAATGCATTCAGGAGAATTTTTTTTGCCAGTACGTAGCAAGCCCAACAAGAGAGGGGGCAGTGCTGGACCTAGTTTTAGGGAATGAAGCTGGGCAGGTGGAAAGGGTATCAGTGGGAGAGCATATTGGTGGTAGAGAGCATAATTCAGTTAGATTTAGGGTAGTTATGGAAAAAGGACAAGGAAGGACGAGGAACAAAAGTTCTCAATTGGGAAAAGCTAATTTTACTAAGCTGAGAGGTGATTTAACCAAAGTGGACTGGAGCCAGAAACTTGAAGGTAAATCCGTGTCAGAGCAGTGGGAGGCATTCAAGGAGGAGATAGTGAGGGTTCAGAGCAAGTATGTTCCCTTAAAGAAAAAGGGTGGGACTAACAAATCTAGAGCTCCCTGGATGTCAAGGGGCATACAGGGTAGGATAAAGAAAAAAAGGGAAGCTTATGACAGATACCGAGGGCTCAATACTACAGAAAGCCGAGAGGAGTATAGAAAGTGCAGGGGTGAAATCAAAAAGGAAATTAGGAAAGCAAAGAGAGGGCATGGAAAAATATTGGCAAGTAAAATCAAGGAAAACCCAAAGATGTTTTATAAATACATTAAGAGCAAGAGAATAACTAAAGTAAGAGTAGGGCCTATTAGGGTCCATAAAGGGAACCTGTGTGTGGAGGCAGAAGACAGGGGTAGGGTTCTTAATGAATACTTTGCGTCTGTTTTCACAAAAGAGAGGGACGATGCAGACATTGCGATCAGGGAGGAGGAGTGTGAAATATTCGATGAAATAAACATAGTGAAAGAGGAAGTATTAAGGGGTTTAGCATCTTTGAAAGTGGATAAACCCCCAGGCCCGGATGAAATGTATCCCAGACTGTTAAGAGAAGCAAGAGAGGAAATAGCAGAGGCTCTGACCATCATTTCCCAATCCTCTCTGGCAACAGGTGTGGTGCCAGAGGACTGGAGGATTGCTAACGTGGTATCGTTGTTAAAACAGGGAGAAAGGGATAGACCGAGTAATTACAGGTCAGTCAGCCGAACCTCGGTGGTGGGAAAATTATTGGAAAAAATTCGGATGGACAGGATAAATCTTCATTTAGAATGACATGGATTAATCAGGGACAGTCAGCATGGATTTGTTAAGGGACAGCCATGTCTGATTAACTTGATTGAATTTTTTGAGGAGGTAACAAGGAGGTCGATGAGGGTAGTGCGTTTGGTGTAGTCTATATGGATTTTAGCAAGGCCTTTGATAAGGTCCCACATGGCAGACTGGTCATGAAAGTAAAAGCCCATGGGATCCAAGGTAAAGTGGCAAGTTGGATCCAAAATTGGCTCAGAGGCAGGAAACAAAGGGTAATGGTCGAAGAGTGTTTTTGTGACTGGAAGGGGGTTTCCAGTGGGGTTCCGCAGGGCTCAGTACTGAGTCCTTTGCTTTTTGTGATATATATCAATGATTTGGACTTGAATGTAGGAAGTATGATTAAGAAGTTTGCAGATGATATAAAAATTGGCCGTGTGGTTGATAATGAAGAAGAAAGCTGCAGACTGCAGGAAGATATCAATGGACTGGTCAGGTGGGCAGCACAGTGGCAGATGGAATTCAATCTGGAGAAGTGTGAGGTAATGCATTTGGGGAGGGCTAACAAGGCAAGGGAATACACTATAAATGGTAGGACACTGAGAAGTGCAGAAGATCAGAGGGACCTTGGAGTGCATGTCCACAGATCCCTGAAGGTGGTTAATGTAGTGTATGTACCTTTAAGAGAGAACTACTTTTACAGCTCCTGTATACTGTAGTACCAGCAGTGACCACCCCTGTATATAAGCCTTGAGCATGCCTCTGTACTGCCAGTCTTGAGACTACCCTACTCCAGTAAACACCTGTTGATTGTTAAGTTACAGCCTCCGTGTAGTTATTGGAAAACATCATACTCTAAGAATCACGGATCCAACAGTGGCGACGAGGTCAATTCGAATCTACCTGCAACTCTGCATTTCCCTTCAAGGATTCGCTCCAGGAGGGCGGTGGAAGAAAGTCGAGGCCAGAAGCACGGGCGTCGACCACGAGCAACCGCCCAGTCGTCCGGCAGAGAGTGAACATCGCAAGGGAGGCTGTTGAGAGCCGGGCTTGGTTCCCCAGCCACGACGATCCAGCAACAGACTGGCAACAGGTACAGTGCAGACCCTTCCCAGACAGCGGCGGCTGGAGCCGACCGACGGCAGAGAAAAAGCCGAGCAGCGTCGACGGGGTAAGAGAGAGGGTGAAGCGCACAGGGCGCAGCCGGGAGTTGAAAACCGAGTGGCGTCGAGGAAAAACAAAAACAGAGAGAGAGAGGGTAAAGCAGCAGCCGGGTTCAGGACCGAGCGGCGGAAACGGGAAAGGCGCACAGGAGAATGCGCAGAGCACAGCCAGGGCTCAAGGGCTGAACAGCGTCCGCGGGGAGAAGAAGGGAGAGTGCGGGAGACGCCATTGAGCCGCGGAGAAGAAGGGAGAGTGCGAGAGACACCATTTTTAGAAGTCGCAGCGGAGAAGAAGGGCGAGCGCGGGAAGAAAGGAAAGTGCGGGAGACGCCATTTTGTGCCAGCAGAGAAGAAGGGAGAGCGCGGGAGACGCCATTTTTGACAGTTAAATCACACCCAGGGATGCCGAAGAGTGGCAGTATCTCTGCGTTCGACAATGAAGTCGAAGATTGGGCGACATATGTGGAACGCATTGAGGTGTACTGCAGGGCGAATGAAGTGCCAGATGCTAGGAAAGCACTGGTTTTGTTAAATTCCATGGGTGCAAAAACTTATGGCTTACTGCGAAACCTAATAACCCCAGAGAAGCCCGTGGATAAGAATTTCGGAAGCACAGTAGAAATCCTACAGGACCATTTAAACCCCACACCGCTGCTGATAGCAGAAAGATTTAAGTTCCACAAACGGAACCAGCATAAAGACGAAAGTAATGCTGAGTACTTAACGGAACTGCGCAAGCTATCGAAACACTGCCAGTTCGGAGTGGGACTAGCAGATACGTTAAGGGACAAGTTTGTGTGTGGGCTTCAAAGTGAAGGAACCCAGAAACGGCTTCTATCAGAAAAGGATCTTACGCTGGACAAGGCTTTCAGCATGGCAGTATCACATGAAGCAGCCGCACGGGGTGCTGCAGAGATACAACGGAGACCGCAAGAATATGGCACCAATGAAATGTCATATGGAGCAGGGAAGTGTTATCGCTGCAGCAGAACAACACACGACCAGAAGGATTGTTGGTTCAAGGACAAAGTGTGCAGACAGTGTGGAAAAGCAGGACACATAGCAAGAGTCTGCAGGTCAGGGAAGAAAACCAACAGCAAGAAATCTCCACAGGAGAAGTACAAAAAGGTACATAAGGTGATGGACAGTAGTTCAGACGAACAGAAAAGTGATACAGACTCCGGAAGCAAGGAGCTGGGTTGTCTGAAACTACATAAGGTAACCAAAATGGAGGATCACCAGACTATCTGGGTCACGCTCAAGATAGACGGAGTCCAAGTGAAAATGGAATTGGACACAGGATCAGCCCTAACAGTCATAAACCAAAGGGACTACAAGCGGCTATTTTCACATATACCCTTGAAAGCTACAGAGATTGTCTTGAAGACGTATACGGGGCAAAAAGTCTACCCCAAAGGAAAAATAAGGGTGAAAGTGATATACAAAGGCCAGGAAATACCTAAAATGGACCTATATGTATTGCCAGATGGAGGACCACCACGACTAGGACGTGAATGGATCCGGAAGATACAATTAGATTGGCATTCCATACAGGCACTGAAGGTTGAGGCCAAAAAGGATGATGACGTCACACCTGGACGACTGTCAAAAATGCTAACTGACGCAAAAGAAGTGTTCCAGGAGGGACTTGGAACACTAAAAGGCATAACAGCAACGATTAAAATAGAGGAAAATGCAAGCCCAAAGTTTCTTAAGGCCAGACCAGTGCCTTATGCGATCCGACCAACCGTCGAAGCACAGCTGGAAGGGTTGGAACGTTCAGGAGTACTGTCCAAAGTAGACTGGAGCGAGTGGGCTACACCCATCATTCCTGTAATGAAGAGGTCGTTGAGTAATACGCCTGGGGAACCAAAGAAGGTCTGCATCTGTGGGGATTTTAAGGTGACAATGAACCCAGTCCTTCACACGGTACAATATCCGCTTCCACGGATTGAGGATATTTTTGCCTCGCTATCTGGAGGTAAACGCTTCACCAAAATTGATCTAGCCCAGGCGTACTTGCAAATAGAGGTAGAAGAAGCCTCGAAACAATACCTCACAATCAACACTCATAAAGGTCTCTACCAATACAACCGGCTGGTGTTCGGGGTAGCATCGGCTCCAGCTATTTGGCAAAGGGCGATGGATCAAGTCCTGCAAGGGATTCCAGGGACCCAGTGTTATTTGGACGACATCCTGGTCACGGGCGAAAATGACAGTGATCACCTCGCCAACCTGGAGAAGGTGCTCACTAGATTAAAGGAATATGGGCTACGAGCTAATCGCCACAAGTGCGAGTTTTTCCAGAAGCAGATCTCGTATTGTGGCCACGTTATTGATGAAGAGGGGTTACATAAGTCCCCTGAAAAGATTGAGGCAGTAGTCAAGGCTCCAGCACCGGAAAATGTGTCACAACTGAGGTCGTTCCTCGGGCTGGTGAACTACTACCATAAGTTCTTACCAAATTTGTCGACAGTATTACACCCACTGAACACCCTACTGCAAACGGGGGTACCATGCAAGTGGAATGACGAACGTAAACGAGCTTTCCAGAAGTGCAAAGAATTGATCACATCAAAAGAGGTGTTGGCCCATTTCAACCCAGCACTACCAATTTGTTTGGCATGTGATGCATCACCCTATGGTATTGGAGCGGTGCTGTCGCACAAATTCCCAGACGGGTTGGAGAGGCCAGTAGCCTTTGCGTCTCGGTCACTAACCTCAGCCGAGCGCAACTACGCCCAGATTGACAGGGAGGCCCTCAGCCTAGTATGGGGAGTAAAAAAATTCAACCACTATCTGCATGGGCAGAAGTTCACCTTGCTGACTGACCACCAACCACTTGTCTCCATCTTTAATCCTAAGAAGGGCGTTCCGGTGATGACTGCACAACGGTTATAAAGATGGTCCCTTTTTCTAGGGGCGAACCAAAATAAAATAGAGAATATAAAGGCACGAAACAGCATGGAAACGCTGATGGGCTATCACGCCTGCTACTGCCTACTGTGGAGGAAGCACCAGCAGTGGACCCTATCGAGATATTTTATTCGTCAATAATTGAACGATTGCCAGTAACTAACGCGGATATAGAGAAGGAGACCCGCAATGATCCGACACTGTCTCGGGTATATGATTTGACAGTGAGGGGATGGCCAACACATGGCGACTAACTGTTGCCAGCATTCTCATCCAGAAGAGAACAGCTGTCAGTATGCCAGGGGACAGTGATGTGTGGATCCCGAGTGGTAATTCCACCCAAGTTAAGGGAGAGAGTGCTAAATGAGCTTCACGAAGGTCATCTGGGAGGGGTGAAAATGAAAAGCCTTGCTAGGGCTTATGTGTGGTGGCCGGGGATCGATCAACAAATCGAGGACCTAACCA
This sequence comes from Somniosus microcephalus, assembly GCF_052327205.1. Lineage (NCBI taxonomy): Eukaryota > Metazoa > Chordata > Chondrichthyes > Squaliformes > Somniosidae > Somniosus > Somniosus microcephalus. The sequence goes on along the minus strand of NC_140998.1, from coordinate 8,444,747 downwards.
AGAGCTGCTCAGGATGCCAGAAGGTCCAAAATGCACCCCCACATGCCCCTCTACACCCATGGGAGTGGCCCTCCTCTCCATGGCAACGGGTGCATATTGATTTTGCTGGTCCATTCATGGACTCAATGTTCTTAATAGCAGTGGATGCTCACTCAAAATGGCCTGAGGTGATAAAAATGTCCTCAACCACTACAGAGAAAACGATTGCAGTCCTACGGACCATATTTGCCAGGAACGGCTTGCCAGAGCAGATTTGCTCTGATAATGGACCACAGTTTGTGTCCGAAGAGTTTCGGGAATTTATGAGAAGGAATGGGGTAAGGCATTACACATCCGCCCCGTATCATCCAGCCACAAATGGATTGGCTGAGAGGTTCGTACAAACCTTTAAAAAGGCAATAAAGGCCATGTGCGATGATGAAATTCCACTATAGCATAAGGTGGACAATTTCCTGTTAGCCTACAGAAATGCGACACATGCAGTTACCAACCAGACCCCGGCCATGATGTTCTTTAACCGAAGGCTGAGATCTCGTCTGGATTTGCTCAGACCCAATGTGCGAAGAAATGTTGAGGATAAACAATTCCAGCACATCAATGAGAAGCCGACAAGGAGCTTCAATGTAGGACAACCAGTCTTGGCCCGTGACTACCGAACAGAGAAATGGCAACCCGGAACGATATGCACATGGCAGGGGCCATTAATGTACACAGTGGATGTCGGGGAGAACATTGTGAGACGCCACGTCGATCAGATCTTAGCGTCACAGGCACGAGTCAACCCCATGTCTTGCGTACCTGGGGATGAACTCGACATACCGGTAGCATCTACCTCAGAAACAGTAGCAGTGGAAACTGATGAACTAACCGACGAAAGGGGGCCAGAATCGCCTCCGCACCAAGAACAAGAACCTCAGGAAAGGCGCTATCCAGAAAGGATCAGGAAGCCGCCCCAAAGACTGAATCTATAAATGGACTATTGTTGTTTAATGTGCATGTTAAAGTGTTAATTGTTATTTGAATATTATGGGTACTGCTAATCTAAAAGGGGAGGAATTGTAGTGTATGTACCTTTAAGAGAGAACTACTTTTACAGCTCCTGTATACTGTAGTACCGGCAGTGACCACCCCTGTATATAAGCCTTGAGCATGCCCCTGTACCCCCAGTCTTGAGACTACCCTACTCCAGTAAACACCTGTTGATTGTTAAGTTACAGCCTCCGTGTAGTTATTGGAAAACATCATACTCTAAGAATCACGGATCCAACAGTTAAGAAGACATACGGGATACTTGCCTTTATTAGCCGAGGCATAGAAAATAAGAGCAGGGAGGTTATGCTTGAACTGTATAGAACAATAGTTAGGCCACAGCTAGAATACTGCGTACAGTTCTGGTCACCACATTACAGGAAGGATGTGATTGCACCAGAGTGGGTGCAGAGGAGATTTACGAGGATGTTGCCAGGACTGGGGAATTTTAGCTATGAGGAAAGATTGGATAGGCTGGGGTTGTTTTCTTTGGAGCAGAGGAGGCTGAGGGGAGATTTAATTGAGGTGTATAAAATTATGAGGGGCCTAGAGAGAGTGGATAGGAAGGACCTATTTCCCTTAGCCGAGGGATCAATAACCAGGGGGCATAGATTTAAAGTAATTGGCTGAAGGTTTAGAGGGGATTTGAGGAGAAATCTTTCACCCAGAGGGTGGTGGGGATCTGGAACTCACTGCCTGAAAGGGTGGTAGAGGCAGAAACCCTCATCACATTTAAAAAGTACTTGGATATGCACATGAAGTGCTGGAAAGTGGGATTAGGGTGGATAGCTCTTTGTCGGCCGGCATGGACCGAATGGCCTCCTTCTGTGCTGTAAACTTCTATGATTTCACAAGATCCCACAAACAGATAAATGACCAGATAATTTGTTGAGGGTGAAATATTGGCCAGGACACCGGGGAGAACTCGCCTCCGCTTCGAAATAGTGCCGTGGGATCCTTTACGTCCACCGGAGAGAGCAGACGGCGCCTCGGTTTAATGCCTCATCTGAAAGATGACACCTCCGACAGTGCAGCACTCCCTCAGTACTGTCCCTCCGACAGTGCAGCACTCCCTCAGTACTGCCCCTCCGACAGTGCAGCACTCCCTCAATACTGCCCCTCCGACAGTGCGGTGCTCCCTCAGTACTGCCCCTCCGACAGTGCAGCACTCCCTCAGTACTGCCTCTCCGACAGTGCAGCACTCCCTCAGTACTGCCCCTCCGACAGTGCAGCACTCCCTCAGTACTGCCTCTCCGACAGTGCAACACTCCCTCAGTACTGCCCCTCCGACAGTGCGGCGCTCCCTCAGTACTGCCCCTCCAACAGTGCAGCACTCCCTCAGTACTGCCCCTCCAACAGTGCAGCACTCCCTCAGTACCCGCCCCTCCGACAGTGCAGCGCTCCCTCAGTACCGCCCCTCCGACAGTGCAGCGCTCCCTCAGTACTGCCCCTCCGACAGTGCAGCGCTCCCTCAGTACTGCCCCTCCGACAGTGCGGCTCTCCCTCAGTACTTCCCCTCCGACAGTGCAGCGCTCCCTCAGTACTGCCCCTCCGACAGTGCAGCGCTCCCTCAGTACTGCCCCTCCGACAGTGCAGCGATCCCTCAGTACTGCCCCTCCGACAGTGCAGCTCTCCCTCAGTACTGCCCCTCCGACAGTGCAGCGCTCCCTCAGTACTGCCCCTCCGACAGTGCAGCGCTCCCTCAGTACTGCCCCTCCGACAGTGCAGAACTCCCTCAGTACTGCCCCTCCGACAGTGCGGCGCTCCCTCAGTACTGCCCCTCCAACAGTGCAGCGCTCCCTCAGTACTGCCCCTCCGACAGTGCAGCGCTCCCTCAGTACTGCCCCTCCGACAGTGCGGCTCTCCCTCAGTACTGCCCCTCCGACAGTGCGGCTCTCCCTCAGTACTGCCCCTCCGACAGTGCAGCACTCCCTCAGTACTGCCCCTCTGACAGTGCAGCGCTCCCTCAGTACTGCCCCTCCGACAGTGCAGCGATCCCTCAGTACTGCCCCTCCGACAGTGCAGCTCTCCCTCAGTACTGCCCCTCCGACAGTGCAGCGCTCCCTCAGTACTGCCGCTGACATCTAATGTTAGGATTTCCAAGGATGGAGGCTGTTTGCCCAGGACCCTTGAGTACTGATGCTGCGCACATACTGATGTCAAAACATCGTACCCCCCCCATGTTCATCTGGGAGTTCACTGGATCTGAACTCGATCCATTGTGGTACTGAGGCACATAGCCCATCCTGGTCCGCAGGCTTCAGCCTCAATCTGTTCCGAATCACCTGATCTCAACCGGGGGACCAGACAAGAGACTAAACTTGGCATCAAGGACACTGGGCTCGACACGGGAAAACATGAGGCAGCGTTCCTGCTTCTCCTCATTCTCCAGTGACCTCTTCCTACGGGAAGAGTGAGTGGTTAGTGGTCAGGTGAGGCTGGCAGTCACTACCATTTATAGCGCGTCTTTAACAGAAAACCGCAGGAACAGGAGAAGGCCGTTCTACCCCTCCAACCTGTTCTGCCATTCAGTTAGATCATTACTGATCTGTACCCCAGCCCCAGTTAACCACCTTCGCTCCGTATCTTAGAGAGCTTGACAGGATCGATGCCGAGAGGATGTTTCCCCTGGCTGGAGAGTCCAGAACCAGGGGTCACAGTCTCAGGATAAGGGGTCGGCCATTTAGGACTGAGATGAGGAGGAATTTCTTCACTCAGAGGGTTGTGAATCTTTGGAATTCTCTGCCCCAGAGGGCTGTGAATGCTGAGGCTTTGAGTATATTCAAGGCTGAGATAGATAGATCTTTGGACTCTAGGGGAATCGAGGGATATGGGAATAGTGCGGGAAGGTGGAGTTGAGCTTGATGATCAGCCATGATCTCATTGAATGGCGGAGCAGGCTCGAGGGGCCGAATGGCCTACTCCTGCTCCTGATTCTTAAGTTCTTCTTATCTCCTGTTACCCTTACCCAACACAAATCCATCAATCTCAGTCTTCAATTTTAATCGACCCCCAGCACCCACAGCCTTTTGGGGGAGAGAGTTCCAGATTTCCACCACCCTTGGTGTGAAGAAGGTTTCTGTCAGGAGAGGGGCAGGGAGAAAGTTAGGGAGTTAAAATCGGCTCATTATGAAAGCTGAGATGTTTTCAGTTGAGTTAAATCCAGACTCGTGTCCACGAGTTGTAATCTGTTCTGTGTTTCAACTTGAGTTTAAGTACTGAGGGAGTGCAGCGAACAGCCAGGTTCTAGTGGGTAAGTGCTCACAGATGTCAAGCTAACACAACGCTAAACTTGACAAATGAGAGCGCGAGAGAATTAGAAAAACAACCCCATCAATTTAGACCGTCCCCTTTACACAGCAAAGAAAAGTGAAATGTTTAAAAAAAAAGAAAAATCAATATCGGACAGAGAGGATCAAAGAATATGCACAGGGCTGGTCAACACCCACTCCCCCACTCCTCACTCTCCCCCTCCCCCACTCCCCCACTCTCCCCCTTCCCCCCTCCCCCACTCTCCCCCTTCCCCCCCTCCCCCACTCTCCCCCTCCCCCACACTCCCCCACTCTCCCCCTTCCCCCCCTCCCCCACTCTCCCCCTTCCCCCCCTCCCCCACTCTCCCCCTCCCCCACTCCCCGACTCCCCCTCTCCCCACTCCCTCCCCCTCTCCCCACTCCCTCCCCCTCTCCCCACTCCCCGACTCCCCACTCCCCGACTCACCCTCTCCCCACTCCCTCCCACTCTCCCCACTCCCTCCCACTCTCCCCTCCCCCACTCCCCCTCCCCCACTCCCTCCCACTCTCCCCACTCCCCCTCCCCCACTCCCTCCCACTCTCCCCACTCCCCCTCTCCCTCCCACTCTCCCCACTCCCCCTCTCCCTCCCACTCTCCCCACTCCCCCTCCCCCACTCCCTCTCCCCCACTCCCTCCCCCACTCCCTCCCACTCTCCCCACTCCCCCTCTCCCCCTCCCCACTCCCTCCCACTCTCCCCACTCCCCCTCTCCCCACTCCCCCTCCCCCACTCCCTCCCCCTCCCCCACTCCCTCCCACTCCCCCTCTCCCCACTCCCCCTCCCCCACTCCCTCCCCCTCCCCCACTCCCTCCCCTCTCCCCCTCCCCCACTCCCTCCCCCTCTCCCCACTCCCACTCCCTCCCCCTCCCCCACTCCCTCCCGACTCCCCCTCTCCCCCTCCCCCTTCCCCCTCTCCCCCCTCTCCCTACTCCCCCTCTTCCCTCCCCCTGCTTCCCTCCCCCCACTCCCCTCCCCCGCCCCCCACTCCCCTCCCCCCTCCCCTCTCCCCCTCCCCGCTCCCCTCCCCCCGCTCCCCTCCCCCTCTCCCCTCCCCGCTCCCCTCCCCCGCTCCCCTCTCCCCTCCCCCCTCGCCCCTACCCCTCCCCCCGCTCCCCTCCCCCTCTCCCCTCCCCCTCCCCCCTCTCCCCTCGCCACTACCCCTCCCCCCTCTCCCCTCCCCCTCCCCCCTCCCCCCTCTCCCCTCGCCCCTACCCCTCCCCCCTCTCCCCTCTCCCCTCTCTCTCTTCTCCCCTCAACCCCGCTCCCCAGTCTGTACTGACCATTGGGTGCCACTCTGTAACTGTATCAGTCTGTACCCAGCCTTGCATCAGTTAAATAGCCCGAGCCTCACTTTCCACCAGTCCCGGCCACACTCCCCCACTCAGACCCTGAGGTTAGTTTGGTCCAAAATCTGCAAGGATAGAAAATCTCTCTCTCTGTCTCCGTGTCCTTGTGTGTGTCTCTCTCTCTGTCTATCTCTCCGTGTCTCTCTCTCTTTCTCTGTGTCTCTCTCACTGTCTCTCTCTCTCTCTGTCTCTCTCTGTCTCTCTCTCACTGTCTGTCTCTCTTTCTCTCTCTCTCTCTCTCTCTCTCTCTGTCTCTCTCTATCTCTGTCTCTCTCTCTCTTTCTCTCTCTCTGTCTCTATCTCTGTCTCTCACTGTCTCTCTCTCTCTCTGTCTCTCTTTCTCTCTGTCTCTGTCTCTCTCTATCTCTGTCTCTCTCTCACTGTCTCTCTCTCTCTCATGAGGCCTTCAAACTGGTTTTATGTTCTAAAAAATCTGCCTCGTTACATGGTACATTCTAGAATTGTACGGGACTGAAGCAAAATCCGATTCTTGTTTTGAGGCCAAAAGAACAATTTGTTCATTTCTGAATCAATAAAATGAACAGGCCTCAACCGAGCTCCTGGGCCTTAAACTCCTGTTTGACTTGGAACACAAATTGAGGTTTGAAGGAAAACTTTATTTATTCAGACAAAACCATCTTAATTACACAAACTCATTAACTAAGTGTTGGGCATAATAATTCATGTTTCTAGTTGACTGAGGTAATGGTGCTGTGCGGTTAATGAATGAACAAGCTGTTTCATTAACATTTCCATAAGTCCGAGTTTGCCAGCACCTAAGTCATGCATTCAAGGATGTTAGTGAGTGGATAACGTTACAGAACAAAAATCTTTACTGTCACCAGTTTCCAGTGCTGCGGGGATTTTCCTTCCCTCTCTGAGCTGTGATTACATTTTTGGCATCGCCCTGTATATATTTCTAGGAGGGCGCTGGTAGGCCCGGTTTCCATAGCAACAGGCTGACCTGCTTCACCCTCGTGTTTGAGGGATGGTCTCTCGGGTGAATTATGGGACAGAGAGGCTGTCTCTCCCCCACCCCTTGGGACCGGGCCCCAGCGAGAGTCAGCGCCTCTTGGAGGGGGAATGAGGGAGAGTGGCGAGGGGGAGGAGGGCGAGGGGGAGGAGAAGGAGGAGGAGGAGGAGAGGCGGCCATTGCCAATCCACAGGCACACCAGGCCTTGGCAACGAAAATGGCTCATTGAAAAGAGAAAAAAGAATATTAGCAACAAAGAAACACCAAAATGAAAAATCCTAATTTAAAAAATAAACAGACAAACTAGAATAGCTTGTGTAAGCTTCAAATAAGCTTATTTTTTTTATCACTTACAGGCCTGCTTGGCAACTGTAGCTGGTAGTGTGGCTAGACACCATCTGAAATTAATAAAACTCTTCCAATGCTGAGAGCTTCAAACTATTGTCAGTGTCGGACGGGGCAATCTGTCCGTCTCGGGGCTGCTTTCAGTATGAAATTTCCTCACAATTCGCTGCCAGTCGTCCATTGTAAATTTGCAGCGGGTTTTTTCCCTCACTCTTTCTTTCTGTTTTTCACTCTGTCCTCTACCTCCACCTGATGGTCCACTGTTTGCTTACACTACATGGTGTGACAGGACTGAGCCATACCGTCCAGGCGGGAGCTCCCTGTCCCTCCACTTCTGGTCTCTTGTCCATCTCCCCAGTCCCTTCGCCCCCACCATTGGCGGCCGTGCCTTCAGCCGCCTGGGCCCTAAGCTCTGGAATTCCCTCCCTAAACTGCTCCACCTCTCTCTCCTCCTTTAAGATCCACCAGCTTAAAACCTACCTTTTTGACATAAATCTATGCACACCCAGCGACCTCACTCCCTTTCCCTGCGAGACCCCAGATTATCCAGTGAGGACAGGATTATGATGCCCTCTACAGTTCAATAGCCTCCTGACATTACAGGCTCTGAAATTCCACAGGAGTTCTCCTCGTCATCTCTGCTGTAACTCTGGCCGGAAATCAGCACAACCCAACCCAAAACACAAACGGCGGAGACCTGGTCTAGCCGGAGGGACAGCAGGAGACGGGGACAACCCTGGTGCGTCTAACTGTTGAGAGGCACCTATGGCCGCTTGGGAGAGTATTGGTGGTCTGCTGGTGTTGTTTCTTGGCAACAGTCAATGGGCTGGGAATTCCTGGGGTGGACGTATGATGGAGGCGGAAACATGACCCTGACCCCTGACCCCCCTCCCCCTTCCAAACCACAGGTTCAAGGTCATTTGCATAGGGGGCATGAGCATCCTACACCATTGATGGTCTTACCAGGACACCTGGCTCTGCCGAGGCCACAACGTAAAGGGGAGCCAGTCCCTCCAGTCAACAAAGAACAGCACACACTTGAAAATTGACCCACATTGGTTCCCAGTCCGGCAACGCCTCAGTTTTAAAATTCTTATCGTGTTCAAATCCCTCCAGGGTCTCGTCCCTCCCCATCTCTGTAACCTACTCCAGCCCTAAAACTCTCCGAGATCTCCACGCTCCTCCAATCCTGGCCTCTTGCACATCCCCCGATTTCCATCGCTCCACCATTGGCGGCCGTGCCTTCAGCCGCCTGGGCCCTAAGCTCTGGAATTCCCTATTTAAACCCCACTGCCTCTCTACCCCTCTCTCCTTAAATCTTACCTGAGGTCGTGAAAGGCACGCTAGAAATGTAAGTTCTTGCTTTTTTCTATGGTTCCCAACGCTGTCCACCACTGGGGGGTTTCCTCGCCTCGTGTCTGGGCCTGTTGTGGACTCATTAATAGAGATTGATCGCTGTGATTGGTCAACAACTCCATTATCATTGGACCATGAGTCTCCCAAGATGGTAGAAGGTGAACTAGACGGACCCTGGACTTTCTCCATCAATGCTCCTAAATATATCGTGCATTGGGGGCGGGGCTATGTCATTTCTGACTGATGATATCATCCCGCACGCCCATAGAGGAAGGGGGAAGGGCAAGGAGTGGCGGGACTGGGTCCCTGCCCCAATCCCAGCCGAGCCCCACCCCTCCTCCGCATCCTCAATCCCCATCCCTCCCTCAACCCCGCACCGCCCCAGCCCCGCGCGCCTCCCCCTCCATCAGCCTGAGGATCCTGTGCCACAGGGGTGTGTCCTCCAGCATAACACACGCAGCAACACTCAACCCTCCCATTACTGGCTCCATCAGTGTCTGGGCTTTGTTCACCCCACCCCTGCCTGCATGCATTTATTACACATCGATCTTCACTTTTCTTGCAAGTAACTCGCCCGCTCGTCCCCGCTAAATCCTGAAATTGTGGCTCATCTCCTGCTGCAAGGATCTGATCGTAGAATCGTGCAGCACAGAAGGATCCATTTCAGCCCATCGAGCCTGTGCCGGCTCTTTGAAAGAGCTCTCCAATTAGTCCCACTCACCCCCCTCTCTTTTCCCATAGCCCTGCAGATATTTTCCTTTTCAAGTATTTATCCAATCCAAAGGAGACAGAGAAAGAGAAACAATCAAAGAATGGAGAGAAGGGGGTGGAGAGGCAAACTGTCAAAAATCAGAAAGAGGTGACGAAAGTACCAATTCTGAAAGTGTAACACGAAGACAGGAAGTGCTGGAAGTGCAGTTCCACCAACATCTGGAAAGAAAGAAGACAGCTGGAATCGTAAAGCTTGCTTTTCTCATTGCAGATGCTGCTGGATGAGACAGACAGCGGGAAAGGGAGGGACAGAATGGGAGAGTACGGGGGGGAGCGAGTGGGAGGAGACAGAGGGGAGGAGGGAACAGATAACGAGGCGAGTAGAGTGATGCTGAAGGAGGCCGATCGATGAGAAAGAGAAAATCTAGAGAGATACAGACCAGAATGGAGAGAAGCAATGGTGGAGTGAAGCAATGGTGGAGAGAAGCAATGGTGGAGAGAAGCAATGGTGGAGTGAAGCAATGGTGGAGAGAAGCAATGGTGGAGTGAAGCAATGGTGGAGTGAAGCAATGGTGGAGTGAAGCAATGGTGAAGAGAAGCAATGGTGAAGAGAAGCAATGGTGGAGTGAAGCAATGGTGGAGTGAAGCAATGGTGGAGAGAAGCAATGGTGGAGAGAAGCAATGGTGGAGTGAAGCAATGGTGGAGTGAAGCAATGGTGGAGTGAGGCAATGGTGGAGTGAAGCAATGGTGAAGAGAAGCAATGGTGGAGTGAAGCAATGGTGGAGAGAAGCAATGGTGGAGTGAAGCAATGGTGGAGTGAAGCAATGGTGGAGTGAAGCAATGGTGGAGTGAAGCAATGGTGGAGTGAAGCAATGGTGGAGTGAAGCAATGGTGGGGTGAAGCAATGGTGGAGTGAAGCAATGGTGGAGTGAAGCAATGGTGGAGTGAAGCAATGGTGGAGTGAAGCAATGGTGGAGTGAAGCAATGGTGGAGAGAAGCAATGGTGGAGTGAAGCAATGGTGGAGTGAAGCAATGGTGGAGTGAAGCAATGGTGAAGAGAAGCAATGGTGAAGAGAAGCAATGGTGGAGTGAAGCAATGGTGGAGTGAAGCAATGGTGGAGTGAAGCAATGGTGGAGAGAAGCAATGGTGGAGAGAAGCAATGGTGGAGTGAAGCAATGGTGGAGTGAAGCAATGGTGGAGTGAGGCAATGGTGGAGTGAAGCAATGGTGAAGAGAAGCAATGGTGGAGTGAAGCAATGGTGGAGAGAAGCAATGGTGGAGTGAAGCAATGGTGGAGTGAGGCAATGGTGGAGTGAAGCAATGGTGGAGTGAAGCAATGGTGGAGTGAAGCAATGGTGGAGTGAAGCAATGGTGGAGTGAAGCAATGGTGGAGTGAAGCAATGGTGGAGTGAAGCAATGGTGGAGTGAAGCAATGGTGGAGTGAAGCAATGGTGGAGTGAAGCAATGGTGGGGTGAAGCAATGGTGGAGTGAAGCAATGGTGGAGTGAAGCAATGGTGGAGTGAAGCAATGGTGGGGTGAAGCAATGGTGGAGTGAAGCAATGGTGGAGTGAGGCAATGGTGGAGTGAGGCAATGGTGGAGTGAGGCAATGGTGGAGTGAAGCAATGGCGGAGTGAAGCAATGGCGGAGTGAAGCAATGGCGGAGTGAAGCAATGGCGGAGTGAAGCAATGGTGGAGAGAAGCAATGGTGGGGTGAAGCAATGGTGGAGTGAAGCAATGGTGGAGTGAAGCAATGGTAGAGTGAAGCAATGGTGGAGTGAAGCAATGGTGGGGTGAAGCAATGGTGGAGTGAAGCAATGGTGGAGTGAAGCAATGGTGGAGTGAAGCAAAGGTGGAGTGAAGCAAAGGTGGAGTGAAGCAATGGTGGAGTGAAGCAATGGTGGAGTGAAGCAATGGTGGAGAGAAGCAATGGTGGAGTGAGGCAATGGTGGAGTGAAGCAATGGTAAAGTGAAGCAATGGCGGAGTGAAGCAATGGCGGAGTGAAGCAATGGCGGAGTGAGGCAATGGCGGAGTGAGGCAATGGCGGAGTGAGGCAATGGCGGAGTGAGGCAATGGCGGAGTGAGGCAATGGCGGAGTGAGGCAATGGCGGAGTGAAGCAATGGCGGAGTGAAGCAATGGCGGAGTGAAGCAATGGCGGAGTGAAGCAATGGCGGAGTGAAGCAATGGCGGAGTGAGGCAATGGCGGAGTGAGGCAATGGCGGAGTGAGGCAATGGCGGAGTGAGGCAATGGCGGAGTGAGGCAATGGCGGAGTGAGGCAATGGCGGAGTGAGGCAATGGCGGAGTGAGGCAATGGCGGAGTGAGGCAATGGCGGAGTGAGGCAATGGCGGAGTGAAGCAATGGCGGAGTGAAGCAATGGCGGAGTGAAGCAATGGCGGAGAGAAGCAATGGCGGAGTGAAGCAATGGCGAAGAGAAGCAATGGCGGAGTGAAGCAATGGCGAAGAGAAGCAATGGCGGAGTGAAGCAATGGCGAAGAGAAGCAATGGCGGAGTGAAGCAATGGTGAAGAGAAGCAATGGCGGAGTGAAGCAATGGCGAAGAGAAGCAATGGCGGAGTGAGGCAATGGTGGAGTGAGGCAATGGTGGAGTGAAGCAATGGTGGAGTGAGGCAATGGTGGAGTGAGGCAATGGTGGAGTGAGGCAATGGTGGAGTGAGGCAATGGTGGAGTGAGGCAATGGTGGAGTGAAGCAATGGTGGAGTGAAGCAATGGTGGAGAGAAGCAATGGTGGATTGAAGCAATGGTGGAGTGAGGCAATGGTGGAGTGAAGCAATGGTGGAGTGAGGCAATGGTGGAGTGAGGCAATGGTGGAGTGAAGCAATGGTGGAGTGAGGCAATGGTGGAGTGAAGCAATGGTGGAGTGAAGCAATGGTGAAGAGAAGCAATGGTGGAGTGAAGCAATGGTGGAGTGAGGCAATGGTGGAGTGAAGCAATGGTGGAGTGAAGCAATGGTGAAGTGAAGCAATGGTGGAGTGAGGCAATGGTGGAGTGAAGCAATGGTGGAGTGAGGCAATGGTGGAGTGAAGCAATGGTGGAGTGCAGCAATGGTGGAGTGAGGCAATGGTGAAGAGAAGCAATGGTGGAGTGAAGCAATGGTGGAGTGAAGCAATGGTGGAGTGAAGCAATGGTGAAGTGAAGCAATGGTGAAGTGAAGCAATGGTGGAGTGAGGCAATGGTGGAGTGAAGCAATGGTGGAGTGAAGCAATGGTGAAGTGAAGCAATGGTGGAGTGAGGCAATGGTGGAGTGAAGCAATGGTGGAGTGAGGCAATGGTGGAGCTGGACTGAAGGCACCAATAAGGCGGAGATGTGAGAGAATGAAGGTCTTTCACATGTTGTAAATTTTTTAGACATGTGCCCCTCACAGAGCAGAGCACGGCTTCGGCTATTTTTATTGTAAGTGGATGATACTTGGGAAAGTGCTCCAAAATTTTCATCAAATTGTAGGGCTTCGGCCGCAGTGAGTGGAGAGAGAGAACGATTTGCTGGGAGTGTGTCGCTGGACAGCTGCAATGAACTTCAGAATGATTACAGAGTTCAGACTTCAGGAGTCGGTAAAAGCCTCGAGTGAATAAAATCTCACCATTAGCCACGGCACCCCGGACTAGAGAAGCCAGGATTTCAGCTCCTCGTGTGTGAGTGTGAGTGTGTGATTGTGCATGCGTGTGTGCATCTGTGTGTGCGTGCGCGGGCGTGCAACGTTTGTGGAGTGTGTATGTGCGTGCAGCATGTGTGGTGCCTGTGTGTGCAGCATGTGTGGTGCATGTGCGTGCAGCATGTGTGGTGCGTGTGTGCAGCATGTGTGGTGCGTGTGTGCAGCATGTGTGGTGCATGTGCGTGCAGCATGTGTGGTGCGTGTGTGCAGCATGTGTGGTGCGTGTGTGTGCAGCATGTGTGGTGTGTGTGCGTGCAGCATGTGTGGTGCGTGTGTGTGCAGCATGTGTGGTGCGTGTGTGTGCAGCATGTGTGGTGTGTGTGCGTGCAGCATGTGTGGTGCCTGTGTGTGCAGCATGTGTGGTGCATGTGCGTGCAGCATGTGTGGTGCGTGTGTGCAGCATGTGTGGTGCGTGTGTGTGCAGCATGTGTGGTGCGTGTGCGTGCAGCATGTGTGGTGCGTGTGTGTGCAGCATGTGTGGTGCGTGTGTGTGCAGCATGTGTGGTGCGTGCAGCATGTGTGGTGCGTGTGTGTGCAGCATGTGTGGTGCCTGTGCGTGCAGCATGTGTGGTGCGTGTGTGTGCAGTATGTGTGGTGCGTGTGTGTGCAGTATGTGTGGTGCGTGTGCGTGCAGCATGTGAGTGCGTGTGTGTGCAGTATGTGTGGTGCGTGTGCGTGCAGCATGTGAGTGCGTGCATGTGTGGTGCGTGTGTGTGCAGCATGTGTGGTGCGTGTGCGTGCAGCATGTGTGGTGCGTGTGCGTGCAGCATGTGTGGTGCGTGTGTGTGCAGTATGTGTGGTGCGTGTGTGTGCAGCATGTGTGGTGCGTGTGTGTGCAGCATGTGTGGTGCGTGTGCGTGCAGCATGTGTGGTGCGTGTGTGTGCAGTATGTGGTGCGTGTGCGTGCAGCATGTGAGTGCGTGCATGTGTGGTGCGTGTGTGTGCAGCATGTGTGGTGCTTGTCTGTGCAGCATGTGTGTGTGCATGTGTGGTGCGTGTGTATGTGCAGCATGTGTGGTGCGTGCATGTGTGGTGCATGTGTGTACAGCATGTGTGTGCGTGTGTAGCTAGTCTTCTGCTACCTCGGCCAAGTGCCCATTCTTCATGTCTGAGCTGAGACAATGGCGGTATTTTCCATGGAGCTGCATTTGATCGAGTACAGTCCATTTACGCGAATATCCGGGGGATGCTGCCACGTTTAGGGTGAAATTCGGGCAGCAGAACGGGAGGGAATTTCCAGACCATTAGTGTCAGCAAATGGTTCAAACCCGGGATCTGTCACCCCCTGACCCGGTCACCCCCTGACCCCTACACCCCCTGACCCCTACACCCCCTGACCCCTACACCCCCTGAACCTGTCACCCCTGACCCCGTCACCCCTGACCCCATCACCCCCTGACCCCATCACCCCCTGACCCGTCACTCCCTTTGTCACTCTGTCACTCAATCAAATGCCAATCATGTACTGACAAAGGTGTTTTACTGTGTGGTGTATGCATTCGTAAAGGCCCAGCCAGCCTACCCCTTTCTCACTTATCAACCCGACCAATCCACCTTCTTACAAAGTGTCAGGGTGGCTCTCTGGGCAGCAGTCTCACCTCTGAGTCAAAAGGTCGTGGGTTCAAGTCCCACTCCAGAGACTTGAGCCCCATTATCCGGGCTGAGACTCCTGGGCTGTACTGAGGAAGCGCTGCACTGTCGGCGGGGCAGTACTGAGCGAGCACCGCACTGTCGGAGGGGCAGTACTGAGGGAGCGCCGCACTGTCGGAGGGGCAGTACTGAGGGAGCGCCTCACTGTCGGAGGGGCAGTACTGAGGAAGCGCTGCACTGTCGGAGGGGCAGTACTGAGCGAGCACCGCACTGTCGGAGGGGCAGTACTGAGGAAGCGCTGCACTGTCGGAGGGGCAGTACTGAGGGAGCGCCGCACTGTCGGAGGGTCAGTACTGAGGGAGCGCTGCACTGTCGGAGGGGCAGTACTGAGAGAGCGCTGCACTGTCGGAGGGGCAGTACTGAGGGAGCGCTGCACTGTCAGAGGGGCAGTACTGAGGGAGCGCCGCACTGTCGGAGGGGCAGTACTGAGGGAGCGCCGCACTGTCGGAGGGGCAGTACTGAGCGAGCACCGCACTGTCGGAGGGGCAGTACTGAGGGAGCGCTGCACTGTCGGAGGGTCAGTACTGGGGGAGTGCTGCACTGTCGGAGGGGCAGTACTGAGGGAGCGCTGCACTGTCGGAGGGGCAGTACTGAGGGAGCGCCACCCTGTCGGTGGGGCAGTACTGAGAGAGCGCTGCACTGTCGGAGGGGCAGTACTGAGGGAGCGCTGCACTGTCGGAGGGGTAGTACTGAGGGAGCGCTGCACTGTCGGAGGGGCAGTACTGAGAGAGCGCTGCACTGTCGGAGGGGCAGTACTGAGGGAGCGCTGCACTGTCGGAGGGGCAGTACTGAGAGAGCGCTGCACTGTCGGTGGGGCAGTACTGAGAGAGCGCTGCACTGTCGGAGGGGCAGTACTGAGGGAGCGCTGCACTGTCGGAGGGGCAGTACTGAGGGAGCGCTGCACTGTCGGAGGGGCAGTACTGAGAGAGCGCTGCACTGTCGGAGGGGCAGTACTGAGGGAGCGCTGCACTGTCGGAGGGGCAGTACTGAGAGAGCGCTGCACTGTCGGTGGGGCAGTACTGAGGGAGCGCTGCACTGTCGGAGGGTCAGTACTGAGGGAGCGCTGCACTGTCAGAGGGACAGTACTGAGGGAGTGCTGCACTGTCGGAGGTGCCAACTTTTAAATGAGACATCAAACCGAGGCCCTGTCTGTCCTCTCAGGTAAAAGTTCCCGTGGCATTATTCAAAGAGTTCTCCCTGGTGCCCTGGCTAATAATGTTCCCTCAACCAACTTCACTAACGTATCTGGTTATCATATTGCTGTTTGTGGGTTCTTGCTGTGCGTAAATTGGCTGTCACGTTTCCTACATTACAACGCCGACTTCAGAATTGGTGGAGAAGTGCTTTTGGACAGCTTGAGGTTGGGAAAGACGCTACATATATTCCAGTCTTTTTCCGACACTACCACTGCCATCGAGAATAGTGACTTGTTACCAGGGAGGAGGAGGGGGCGGTTGAACTGAACCTGAGCTGGAGAGACATTGAGAGACCAGGACACTGATCCTAGAATCATAGAATGATGCAACACAGAAAGAGGCCATTCGGCCCATCGTGCCTTGAAAGAGCTCTCCAATTAGTCCCACTCCCCGCTCTTTCCCCATAGCCCTGTACATCTTTCCATTTCAAGTATTTATCCAATTCCCTTTTGAAAGTTACTGTTGAATCTGTTTCCCCCAGGCAGTGCATTCCAGATCATAACAACTCGCTGTGGAAAACCTTTCTCCTCATCTCCCCCGTGGCTCAGTGGGCAGCACTCTCACCTCTGAGTCCGAAGGTTGTGCGTTCAAGTCCCACGCCAGAGACTTGAGCACAACAATCTAGTGCAGTACTGAGGGAGTGCTGCACTGTCGGAGGTGCCGTCTTTCGGATGAGACGTTAAACCGAGGCCCCGTCTGCCCTCTCAGGTGGATGTAAAAGATCCCATGGCACTATTTCGAAGAAGAGCAGGGGAGTTCTCCCCGGTGTCCCGGCCAATATTTATCCCTCAATCAACATCACTAAAAACAGATTATCTGGTCATTATCACATTGCTGTTTGTGGGAGCTTGCTGTGCACAAATTGGCTGCTGCGTTTCCAACATTACAACAGTCACCACACTTCAAAAAGTACTTTATTGGCTGTAAAGTGCTTTGGGGCGTCCTGAGGTCGTGAAAGGTGCTATCGAAATGTAAGTCTTTTCTTTTTCCCTCCAGTTGTTTTGCCAATTATCTTCAATCTGTGTCCTCTGGTTACCGACCCTCCTGCCGCTGGAAACAGTTTCTCCTTATTTACTCTATTGAAACCCTCTATTAAATCTCCCCTTAATCTTCTCTGCTCCATGAAGAACAATCCCAGCTTGTCCGGTCTCTCCCTGGAAGTGAAGTCCCTCAGTCCTGGTCTTGTTCGGTCTCTGCTAATTATTCTTTTCTTCAACCCTTGTCTCCAGGGATGAGGGACAGTGTGTGGAAGGCATTCTGGAAATTTTTGACATGTTACTGGCAGCAACTTCAAGGTTCAGAGACTTGAAACTCCAACACGAGGAATATCTCTGTCTCAAAGCCATGGTGCTCCTCAACTCCAGTGAGTACAACAATTCTCTTTTAAACAATGTTTTCTCCGCTGTAAGCTTTTCTCTCACTTGGTCAGTGCGACCAAAACCCCTCAAGGAGGTGGAAGATGCGCTTCTGTACATTATTCAAATCTTTTCAACCTGTTTTAAAAAACAAATTTATACCAATCTCTTGGCTTCTACCCACATGCAAAGCGGGGGACGTAATGTGCTCATCTCTCTGACTGAACAAATACCCTGGCAGGACTCCATCCCACTGATCCACTCTGGGGAAACAATTCCATTAACCCCTCAGGCTCTCAAAGAGCTTCCACCACTTCCATCCGCCTCCCTCTGCCTCCCACCTCTCGCTCCATCTCCTTCCGCCTCCCTCCTCTCCCTCCATCTCCCTCCCTCTCCCCCCGCCTCCCTCCTCTCCCTCCCCCTCCCTCTCCCTCCATCTCCTTCCCTCTCCCTCCACCTCCCTCCTCCCCCTCCCCCTCCCTCTCCCTCCCTCTCCCTCTGTCTCCTGCCCTCTCCCTCCGCCTCCCTCCTCTCCCTCCCCCTCCCTCTCCCTCCACCTCCCTCCGCCTCCCTCCGTTCCCTCTCCCTCCCTCTCCCTCCGTCTCCCTCCCTCTCCCTCCATCTCCCTCCCTCTCCCTTCGCCTCCCTCCTCTCCCTCCCCCTCCCTCTCCCTCCGTCTCCCTCCCTCTCCCTCTGCCTCCCTCTCCCTCCGCCTTCCTCCTCTCTCTCCCCCTCCCTCCGCCTTCCTCCTCTCCCTCCCACTCCCTCTGCCTCCCTCCCCTCCCTCCCCTCCCTCCCCCTCCCTCTCTCCCTCCATCTCCCTCCCTCTCCCTCCGCCTTCCTCCTCTCACTCCACCTCCTTCCTCTCCCTCCCCCTCCCTCTCCCTCCCTCTCCCTCCTCTCCCTCCGCCTCCCTCTCGCTCCATCTCCCTCCCTCTCCCTCTCCCTCCCTCTCCCTCCGCCTTCCTCCTCTCTCTCCCCCCCTCCCTCTGCCTCCCTCCCCTCCCTCCCTCTTCCTCTCCCTCCATCTCCCTCCGCCTCCCCCTCCCTCCATCTCCCTCCGTCTCTCTCCATCCCGCTCCGTCTCCATCCGTCTCCCTCTCCCTCCTATCCCTCCCCCTCCCTCTCACTCCGCCTCCCTCTCCAGCCACCTCCCTCTTCCTCCATCTCCCTCCCTCTCCCTCCGTCCCCCTCCGTCTCCATCCGTCTCCCTCTCCCTCCTCTCCTCCCCCTCCCTCTCCCTCCCCCTCCCTCTCCCACTCCCTCCCCCCTCCCTCTCCCTCCGCCTCCCTCTCCCTCCCCCTCCCTCTCCCTCCGTCTCCCTCTGTCTCCCTCCATCTCCCTCCCTCTCCCTCTGTCTCCCTCCCTCTCCCTCCACCTTCCTCCTCTCTCTCCCACTCCCTCCGCCTTCCTCTTCTCCCTCCCCCTCACTCTGCCTCCCTCCCCCTTCCTCTCCCTCCGTCTCCCTCCGCCTCCCTCTCCCTCCGTCTCCCTCCCCTCTCCCTCCATCCCCCTCTGTCTCCATCTATCTCCCTCTCCCTCCTCTCCCTCACCCTCCCCCTCCCTCTCCCTCCGCCTCCCTCTCCCTCTCCCTCCCTCTCCCTCCCTCTCCCTCCCTCCCCCTCCCTCTCCCTCCTCTCCCTCCCCTCCCTCTCTCGCCGTCTCCCTCCCTCCGCCTCCCTGTCCTTCTCTCTCCCTCCATCTCCCTCCCTCGCCCTCAGCTTCCCTCCTCTCCCTCCCCTCCCTCTCCCTCCGTCTCCCTCCCTCCCTCTCCTTCTGCCTCCCTCCCCCTCCCTCCCCCTCCCTCTCCCTCCATCTCCCACCCTCGCCCTCAGCTTCCCTCCTCTCCCACCCCTCCCTCTCTCCGCCTCCCCCTCCCTCCCTTCCCTCCCTCCCCCTCCATCTCCCTCCCTCTCCCTCAGCTTCCCTCCTCTCCCTCCCCTCCCCTCCCTCCCTCCCTCTCCCTCCCTCTCCCTCCGCCTCCCTCTCCTCCGCTCCTCTCCCGCCTCCCTCCCCCTCCCTCTCCCTCCATCTCCCACCCTCGCCCTCCCTCATCCTCCATCTCTCTCCCTCACCCTCCATCTCCCTCCACCTCCCTCTGCCTCCCTCCTCTCCCTCCCCCTCCACCTCCCTCCGCCTCCCTCCTCTGCCTCCCCCTCCCTCTCCCTCCATCTCTGAACGTCCCCCTCCACCTCCCTCCATCTCCTTCCCTCTCCTTCCACCTCCCTCTACCTCCCTCTCCCTCCGCCTCCCTCAGCCTCCCTCCCCTCCCTCCGTCTCTCCCTCTCCTCGTCTCCCTTCCTCTCCCTCAGCCTCCCTCCCTCTCGCTCCGCCTCCCTCTTCCTCCATCTCTCTCGCTCTCCCTCGCTCTCCCTCCTTCCCCCTCCCTCCCTCTCCCTCCCTCTCCCTCCATCTCCCTCCGTCTCCCTCACTCTCCCTCCTCTCCCTCCTCCTCCCTCTCTCAACGTCTCCCTCCGTCTCCCTCCCTCTCCCTCCTTCCCCCTCCCTCTCCCTCCCTCTCCCTCCGTCTCCCTCCCTCTCCCTCCATCTCCCTCCCTCTCCCTCCTCCTCCCTCTCTCAACGTCTCCCTCCCCTTCCCTCATCTCCCTCCCTCTCCCTCATCTCCCTCCCTCGCCCTCCTCTCCCTCCGCCTCCCTCCTCTCCCTCCCTCTCCCTCAGCCTCCCTACTCTCCCTTCCCCTCCCTCCTCTCCCTCCCCATCCCTCTCCCTCATCTCCCTCTCCCTCCGTCTCCCTCCTTCTCCCTCTACCTGCCTCCTCTCCCTCCCCCTCCCTCTCCCTCCCTCTCCCTCAGCTTCCCTCCTCTCCCTCCCTCTCTCTCCGCCTCCCCCTCCCTCCCTTCCCTCCCTCCCCCTCCCTCCCCCTCCATCTCCCTCCCTCTCCCTCCCTCTCCCTCAGCTTCCCTCCTCTCCCTCCCCTCCCTCTCCCTCCGTCTCCCTCCCTCCCTCTCCCTCTGCCTCCCTCCCCCTCCCTCCCCCTCCCTCTCCCTCCATCTCCCACCCTCGCCCTCAGCTTCCCTCCTCTCCCACCCCTCCCTCTCTCTCCGCCTCCCCCTCCCTCCCTTCCCTCCCTCCCCCCTCCATCTCCCTCCCTCTCCCTCAGCTTCCCTCCTCTCCCTCCCCTCCCTCTCCCTCCGCCTCCCTCTCCCGCCGCCTCCCTCCCCCTCCCTCCCTCTCCCTCCATCTCCCACCCTCGCCCTCCCTCACCCTCCATCTCTCTCCCTCACCCTCCATCTCCCTCCCTCTCCCTCAGCCTCCCTCCTGTCCCTCCGCCTCCCACCTCTTGCTCTGCCTCCCTCCTCTCCCTCAGCCTCCCTACCTCCTCCCTCAGCCTCCCTCAGCGCTTAAAACTATCTCTATCACTAGAGAAAAAGTACTAGGCAAACTAATGGGGTTAAAGGCCGACAAGACTTTGAGGATGTAACGAGTAGGGTGGATAAAGGGGAACCAGTAGATGTAGTGTATTTGGATTTCCAGAAGGCATTCGATAAGGTTACTGCACAAGATAAGAGCTCACGAGGTTGGGGGTAATATATTAGCATGGACAGAGGATTGGCTAACTAACAGAAAGCAGAGAGTCGAGATAAATGGGTCATTTTCCGATTGACAATCAGTAACTAGTGGGGTGCCGCAGGGATCAGTGCTGGGGCCTCAACTATTGACAATCTATATTAATGACTTGGATGAAGGGACCGAGTGTAATGTAGCCAAATTTGCTGATGATACAAAGATAGGTGGGTTAGCAAGTTGTGAGGAGGATACTGTAAAAGCTTTTATATATATATGTGAAGAGAAAAAGATTGGTGAAGTCAAGCGTAGGTCCCTTGCAGTTAGAATCAGGGGAATTTATAATGGGGAACAAAGAAATGGCTGAGCAATTAAATACATACTTTGGTTCTGTCTTCACAAAGGAGAACACAAATAACCTCCCAAAGATGTCGGGGAACATAGGGTCTAATGAAAGGGAGGAACTGATAGACAGTAGGGAAATGGTGTTAGGGAAATTGATGGGATTGAGGGCCGATAAATCCCCAGGGCCTGATAATCTACATCCTAGGGTACTTAAGGAAGTGGCCCTAGAAATAGTAGATGCATTGCTGGTCATCTTCCAAAATTCGATAGACTCTGGAACAGTACCCATGGATTGGCGGGTAGCTAATGTTACCCCACTGTTCAAAAACGGTGGTAGAGAGAAAACGGGGAATTACAGACCGGTAAGCCTGACATCGGTAGTGGGGAAAATGCTAGAGTCCATTATAAAGGATGTAATAGCAGAGCACTTGGAAAAAAGTGACCGGATCGGACAAAGTAAACATGGCTTTACAAAAGGTAAATCGTGCTTGACTAATCTACCGGAATTTTTTGAGGATGTAACTGGTAAAATAGATAAGGGAGAATCAGTGGATGTGGTGTATTTGGATTTTCAAAAGGCTTTCAATAAGGTCCCGCATAAGAGATTAGCGTGTAAAATTAAGGCACATGGGATTGGGGGCAAGGTATTGACTTGGATAGAGAACTGGTTGGCAGACAGAAAGCAAAGAGTTGGAATAAACGGCTCTTTTTCCGAGTGGCAAGCAGTGACTAGTGGGGTACCGCAGGGATCGGTCCTTGGACCCCAGCTAGTCACAATATATATTAATGATCTGGACGAGGGAACTAGATGTAATATCTCCAAGTTTGCAGACGACACAAAGCTGGGTGGGCGTGTGTGCTGTGAGAAGGATGCCGAGAAACTCCAGTATGATTTGGACAGGTTGGGTGATTGGGCAGCAGCATGGCAGATGCAATATAATGTGGATAAATGCGAGGTTATCCACTTTGGTGTCAAAAGCAGGAAGGCAGATTATTATCTAAATGGCAATAGATTGGGAGAAGGGGAAGTGCAACGAGACCTGGGCGTCCTTGTGCACCAGTCGCTGAAAGTAAGCATGCAGGTGCAGCAGGCAGTTAAGAAGGCAAATGGTATGTTGGCCTTCGTAGCAAGAGGGTTTGAGTATAGGAACAAGGATGTCTTGCTGCAGCTGTACAGGGTCTTGGTGAGACCACACCTTGAGTATTGTGTGCAGTATTGGTCGCCTTACCTGAGGAAGGATGTTCTTGCCATGGAGGGAGTGCAGCGAAGATTCACCAGACTGATACCTGGGATGGCAGGAATGACGCTGAGGAAAAATTGGGTCGATTAGGCTTGTACACGCTGGAGTATAGAAGAATGAGACGGGATCTCATCGAAACTTACAAAATTCTAACAGGACTAGACAGACTAGATGCTGGAAGTATGTTCCCGATGGCGGGGGAGTCCAGAACCAGGGGTCACAGTCTAAGGATAAGGGGTAAGCCATTTAGGACAGAGATGAGGAGGAATTTCTTCACCCAGAGAGTGGTGAACCTGTGGAATTCTCTACCACACAAGGCAGTAGAGGCCAATTCATTAAATATATTCAAGAAGGAGTTAGATATATTTCTTAAGGCTAAAGGGATCAAGGGATATGGGGAGAAAGCAGGGACAGGGTACTGAATTTGGATGATCAGCCATGATCTCATTGAATGGCGGAGCAGGCTCGAGGGGCCGAATGGCCTACTCCTGCTCCTATCTTCTATGTTTCTATACACAGAGTCTGCAAAGGGATATCAATGGTTCAGTGAGTAGGCAAAAATTTGGCAGATGGAGTATAATGTGGGAAAATGTGAGGTTATCCACTTTGGAAGGAAGAATGAAAAAGCAAATTATTATTTAAATGGAGTGAGACTGCAAAATGCTGCGGTACAAAGGGATCTGGGGGTCCGAGTACATGAAACACAAAAAGTTAGCACGCAGGTACAGCAAGTAATTAGGAAGGCTAATGGAATGTTGGCCTTTATTGCAAGGGGTATGGAGTATAAAAGTAGGGAAGATTTGATGCAACTTTACAGGGCGCTGGTGAGACCACACCTGGAGTACTGCAAACAGTTTTGGTCTCCATATTTAAGGAAGGATATACTTGCATTGGAGGCAGTTCAGAGAAGGTTCACGAAGTTGATTCCTAGGATGAAAGGTTGAGCAGGTTGGACCTATACTCATAGGAGTTTAGAAGAATGAGAGGGGATCTTATTGAAACATATAAGATTCTGAGGGGGATTGACAGGGTGGATGCTGAGAGGATGTTTCCCCCAGTGGGGAATCTAGAACTCGGGGGCACAGTCTCAGAATAAGGGGTCACCCATTTAAGACGGAGATGAGGAGGAATTTCTTCTCTCAGAGGGTCATGAATCTTTGGAATTCTCTTCCCCGGAGAGCTGTGGAGGCTGGGTCACTGAATATATTCAAGGCGGAGATTGACAGACATTTGAACTACAGGGGAGTCGAGGGGTGTGGGGAGAGAACGGGAAAGTGGAGTTGAGGCCAAGATTGGATCAGCCATGATCTTATTGAATGGCGGAGCAGGCTCGAGGGGCCCACTGGCCGACTCCTGCTCCTGTTGCTTATGTTCTTAAGTAAATTGTGTGCTGTAGAGTAGATTGTGGATTGCGGAGTAGAATATGGATTGTGGAGTGGATTGTGGGGAAGAATGTGAATTGTGGAGTGGATTGTCAAGTAGATTGTGGATGGTGGAGTAGATTATATGTGTTTGTGTTGAAATTTCATGATTCGAAGGACAATATCCCACCTTGAGCCATTGAAGCCTCGACTTTCCGCAGAGCAAGGCCTGTGAGCCAGGTACGAACCGCATCTGCATTGGGAAACACAGATTGTCTTACCGATACAGGCAGCCATTCCTTGTATACCTATCTGAATTGACTGTGGAGCAGATTCCGTCTCTTGCTCTAGGTTCCAGGTTATGTTCCAGGATGGAATGCGAGGGGATGGCTGCTCATAGTCTTGCCATTCTCCAGACAGTTCAGATTCCTATATCTGTTCCCTCTCATTCTCAAAGTTGAGAATGGACTTTGCTGAGCTTTTGCTGGCCCCAGATGTGGTCGTTTTAACATCCAGCATTGAATTAAGCTCACTTTCCCACAGGAGGGAGCTGTTGTCTTAACTGAAACCTCACATTCTTGGTCCAAACCCAGCTGTCTTTTTTCTAGCTTAGCGATTGAGAAGGAGCAGGTGGCAATTGAGGTGAAAACGTACTAGATTCTAAAGAAAGCTTCCACAAATAAAGCACCTTCGACTAAATGTAAGACATTTGTCATTTCATGGATAGATGCTTGGGTCACCGGTAGTACGTGGTCCGATTGATTCTGGAGTACCATCAGCACAGAGTTAAAATGGTGCTGGAATCCCAATCCGATCCCGACATGCACTGTTGCACTTGGCAGAAAGAAAGATAGACTTGCATTTCTACAGCTCCTGTTACAGCTTCAGGACGTCCCAGAGCTCTTTACAGCCAATGAAGTACTTTTTGAAGTGGAGTCACCGTTGTAATGTGGGAAACGCGGCAGCCAGTTTGTGCACAGCAAGCTCCCACAAACAGCAATGTGATAATGACCAGATAATCTGTTTTTAGTGATGTTGATTGAGGGATAAATATTGGCCTGGACACGGGGAAGAACTCCCCTGCTCTTCTTCAAAATAGTGCCATGGGATCTTTTACGTCCACCTGAGACAGCAGACGGCGTCTTGATTTAACATCTCATCAGTACTGCCCCTCTGACAGTGCAGCACTCCCTCAGTACTGCCCCCCCCCCGACAGTGCGGCGCTCCCTCCGTACTGCCCCTCCGACAGTGCAGCGCTCCCTCAGTACTGCCCCTCCGACAGTGCGGCGCTCCGTCAGTACTGTTCCCCCCCCCCCCGACAGTGCGGCGCTCCCTCCATACTGCCCCTCCGACAGTGCAGCGCTCCCTCAGTACTGCCCCTCTGACAGTGCAGCACTCCCTCAGTACTGACCCTCCGACAGTGCGGCGCTCCCTCAGTACTGCCCCCCCCGACAGTGCGGCGCTCCCTCCGTACTGCCCCTCCGACAGTGCAGTGCTCCCTCAGTACTGCCCCTCCGACAGTGCAACGCTCCCTCAGTACTGACCCTCCCACAGTGCGGCGCTCCCTCAGTACTGCCCCTCTGACAGTGCAGCACTCCCTCAGTGCGGCGCTCCCTCAGTACTGCCCCTCCGACAGTGCTGCGCTCCCTCAGTACTGACCCTCCGACAGTGCAGCGCTCCCTCAGTACTGCCGCTCTGACAGTGCAGCGCTCCCTCAGTACTGCTCCTCTGACAGTGCAGCGCTCCCTCAGTACTGCCCCTCCGACAGTGCAGCGTCCCTCAGTACTGACCCTCCGACAGTGCAGCGCTCCCTCAGTACTGCCCCTCCGACAGTGCAGCGCTCCCTTGGTACTGACCCTCCGACAGTGCAGCGTCCCTCAGTACTGACTCTCCGACAGTGCAGCGCTCCCTCAGTACTGCCCCTCCGACAGTGCAGCGTCCCTCAGTACTGACCCTCCGACACTGCAGCGCTCTCTCAGTACTGCCCCCCCGACAGTGCAGCACTCCCTCAGTACTGCACTGGGAGGGTCAGCCTAGATTTTTTTGCTCAAGTCTCTGGAGTGGGACTTGAACCCACGACCTTCTGACTCAGAGGCGAGAGTGCGACCCACTGACTCATGGGTGACAGTTTTTAACTTGGTAATTTTGTTACAAAATGAATCTTGTATAAAACTCATTGATGCTCTATGGTGTAGGCGCTGCGTTCTAGAGCGTGGTTGCTCTCTTATCTGTCTCCGATGTCTTCATGTTACAATTACGCACTTTCAGTTGCCCATTTTCTGCTTCTTAGGAACATAGGAACAGGAGGCCATTCAGCCCCTCGAGCCTGTTCCGCCATTCAGTGAGATCATGGCTGATCTGCGACCTAACTCCATATACCCGCCTTTGGCCCATACTCCTTTATACCTTTGGTGAACAAAATGCTATCGATCTCCGATTTAAAATGAACAATTAATCTAGCATCAACTGCCGTTTGCGGAAGAGAGTTCCAAACTTCTACCACCCTTTGTGTGTAGAAGTGTTTCCTAATTTCACTCCTGAAAGGTCTGGCTCTAATTTTTAGACACTGTCCCCAGTCCTAGACTCCCCAACCAGCAGAAATAGTTTCTCTCTCTACCCTATCTGTTCCCCTTAATATCTTGAAAACTTCGATCAGATCACCCCTTAACCTTCTAAATTCTGGGGATTACAACCCTAATTTGTGTAATTTAATCCTCGTAATTTCACCCTTGAAGTCCGGGTATCATTCTGGTAAACCTACGCTGCACTCCCTCCTCTTCTGCTTCATTCCCCCTGATCTGTAATTGCTACCCAATTGCTTTATTAATTTATAAATTAGTTCCTCATTGGTCTCCGATTGCTTTATTAATTTAGCAATGCCGTACTTTAGCATTGATTATTAATTGATATTTTTTTGCTGGCCAATTTATTTATTGATATATAGAATCATTACTCCCCACTCTTCATTGCAGTTTGATTTCTTTATTAATTTATAAATTAATATCTCCCTAATCTTCTGTCCTGTCTGATTCCTTTATTAATATATAAATTCATTACTCCTATTCTGCATTGCTAACCAGTTTCTTTATTCTTTTAAGGGTACTGAATTTGGATGATCAGCCATGATCTCATTAAATGGTGGAGCAGGCTCGAGGGGCCGAATGGCCTACTCCTGCTCTTATCTTCTATGTTTCTATGTTTCTATTAATTCATTTGCTCCCTGTACTTCATTCCTGCCTGATCCATTGATTAATATATTCACTATTCCCTGTTCTTTATTCCTGCATCAGAAAATGACCATTAAAAGGTGCTAGGTTATCACAAAAAAACAAAATGGTTCACTAATGTCCTTCAGGGAAGGGAACTGTTAAATCTGTGAGTTGTTCAAGTAATTAATACTCAGACTTAATCAGTAACAATAAAACAGGTCTTTACTGGTTGGAGGTAGGGACTATACGTAGGTCTTTACTTCATGCCCACAGGCGGGAACTGAGGGGAGATCAGTACCCACAGTACTATTTATACCCCTATGGCCAGGAGTGGTACTGCGTATCACTACGCCCAACAAGTAGTGCAGTCCTGTCCATAGGTTCAAAGTAGCACACATATTACATACACAACATTCCTCCCTTCCTAGCTTTACAGTCATCTCCCCATTTAACATAACGTAATAACATATATACATATATAACTTCAGGTTTACATAACAGAATAACATAGATACATAGATAACTTCATGTCAAAACAGATCACAGATTCAGTCTCTGCGGAAAACAGTTCACAGATTCAATCTCTGTGGTGGAGTCGGTTCACGTTGCTGGAGTGACTCATTCAATAGTCCTTCCATGGATTTAACAGTTTGAACTTCCGAACTGAATTGGCTCCGTTCGGAGGGACCACGTGTGTGATCTGGTAGAGGTGATAATGGTTCAGATGGGTCATCTTCTGTTTTTACTTTTCCTTTTCTGCTTCTTGGAGACTCTCTGGGCTCCATTGTCAGCTGCCACAGCTGCCAGCTGCATGCGCAGTTCCTCCTTCTCTTCCTCCTGTTTCCGTCGTAGAGCCAGCTTCTCCCGATGTTCCGTAGACTTTTGGTGCTCCTCCATGATTTCTGCACTTTGGGAGTCGAAGTTACAAGCTGGGCAGGACAGGACATCGTAATATTCGGTGTCGTCCACCAGGTCATAGTAATATTCGGTGTCGTCCTGAGCTAGACCAGTGAGAGGGTCGTCTATTTCCTCCATACCCAGCTGGACGTTAGCCAGCTCTTGTTCCAAATCCAGACATCTTTCCTGAAGAGACTTCTTCATGTGTACCTCTGCATCCAGCTTTTTCTGGGCTTTCAGCAAGTCGTTTACTAGTGACCTCATTTGTGATTTTAATACTTCAACTTCCTTTGGAGATTGATTGATCGGACTATGCAATCCCTCTACCGGAGCAGCTGTTTCAGCGGTCTGTTGTTCTACGTTGACGTGAGTCAGCGTACTTTTGGCATCCAAGGGCTGCTCTGTTGCAGTCATCTCAGTCTGTGTTGCCACCTCAGCTCTTCCAATAACCTTTGAGAGCTCCGAACCCCTTTCGTTTGAATATTGAAGTTCGTGTTCAAGTTTTTCCCATTTCAGAGTCCTGTCCTTCAGCATATGCAGGAGTTGGCTGACCGTTAACTCCTCTGACATCAGACGTTTTGTGTGCTCCTGTTCCATTTTCTCCATCAGCTGCTTCTGTTGTCTTTCCAGATTCTCCAACTCTATATCAAAGAACTCTTTCGTTGCATTCAACTCTTGCTCACAACGGCGAAGCATTTGTTCTAATTGCTGTTGTAGTTTGAAATGGAGTTGAGTTCGAGCCCGGTGTCCCTCAGAAATGGGCACATCAGTAGACTTGCCAGACTCAGAATCCACAGTTAAACTATGTTGTTGTTGCTCAGTGGAATTCTGTGCTGAAACTTTGTCTTTTGCACTTGAGTTGGGCTTACCATCATCCGTTCCAGAGTCTGGGCCGACTATCTTCACCGAGTTCTCACTCGTTATTGTTTGTAGGAAATGCCAGTCCATATTCATTTTCCTAATCCACTCCCGTCCTAGTAGTGGAGGACCTCCTTCAGATATCACATATAAGTCCATTATTTGACTGTCTTCGCCCTTGTGGACCACTGCAACCTCTATTTTCCCGATGGGGTACACTCTTTGCCCCGTGTATGTTTCCAATATAATCCCCGTATCCTGTAGGGGAATATGTTGGAATAACTTTCCGTAATCTTTCTTATTTATGACCGTCAATGCCGATCCAGTGTCCAATTCCAGTTTTACTTGGACTCCTTCTATCTGAAGAGTGACCCAAATTGTCTGGAGGTCTGCACCCTTACCAGCGTTGAGTACTCTTAAGCTAGCCAGTTCATTACTGCTAGCGTCTGAATCGGACTCCTGTTCGGTCACCTTGTGTACCTTTGCGTATTTTCCTTGCGGTGACTTCTTGTTGCTGGTCTTCTTCGCTGACCTGCATACTCTAGCTATATGTCCAAGCCTACCACAAGTTCTACATTCTTGGTTTTTAAACCAACACTGGTTCTGATCATGCGTTGTCTTTCCACAACGATAACATTTGCCAGAACTCACACCCAATTTGTGTGCACTGAGCTCCGGTGACCGTAGCTGCATTACTGCCGTGCCTCTCGCTGCGGCTTCGTGTGCTGCTGCCATAGTGACCGCCTTCTCAAGCGTCAGCTCATTCTCCTCGAGCAGTCGCTTTTGTGTATCCTGTTTAAA
Organism: Somniosus microcephalus; assembly: GCF_052327205.1. Lineage (NCBI taxonomy): Eukaryota > Metazoa > Chordata > Chondrichthyes > Squaliformes > Somniosidae > Somniosus > Somniosus microcephalus. The sequence goes on along the minus strand of NC_140998.1, from coordinate 8,415,585 downwards.
TAAACCACACACAAATTTGTCTCGAAGTGCCTCTGTCAGTCCCGTTCCAAACTGGCAATATTTCGCTAATTTACGCAATTCCAGCAAATAATCAGCATTGCTTTCATGCTGTAGCTGCCTTCTGTCGTAAAATTTAAATCGTTCCGCTAGCATCAGCGGCGTGGGGTTTAGATGATCTTTCAGGACAGTAACAATCTCATCGAACGTCTTATCCGCCGGTTCATCTGGTGATAACAGGTGTTTCAATTGCCCGTATGTCTTCGCACCCATTAAATTTAATAATGTTAGAGCTTTATCTTGGTCACGAATTTTATTGGCCTTACAATAATTTTTTACTCTTTCAACATATATGGCCCAATCTTCGAGGTCACTATCAAAGGTGCTAATATTCCCGTGTTTAGGCATTGTAGATTTGCAATTTCTCAGATTTTTTTTTATTTTTTTACTGCTATCCAAGATGGCGGCTTCCCGCTCTTGCCGTCGTCCTCCGCCCACAAAATGGCGGTTTTCCCACGCTTGGCGGTCTTCACCCGTCCCCCAACGCCGTCTCCCTTCAGCCCCCGAGTGCGGCCCTTATCTTCGCCGCGATCGCCCGAGTGCGGCCCTTATCAGCGGATGCGATCGCTGGATCGCGAAGCGGCTCTCGGCTCTTATCAGGAGATGCGATCGCTCCGTTGAAACGCCTCCCGCTCGAAGCGGCTCTCGCGCCCTATTCCTCCAGCTCCCCCAGCCCCGTTCGTGCGGCCAACGCGGTCGACTGCCTGTCGCGTCGCTGCCCGGCTCAGACAACGGCTTACCCACCACCAAGCTGGAGAAGAAGCTGACGGTCGCCGATGGAGGCTCCGAGGTCAGGATGTCTTCCAGTGGGGTGGAGAGGGTGGAAACCTCTCTGCAACGTCCTGGCTGTGGACGAAGCTGCCGTGGAGTGACTGCCGCAGGGTCCGAATCAGACTCGTCGCCAGTGTTAAATCTGTGAGTTGTTCAAGTAATTAATACTCAGACTTAATCAGTAACAATAAAACAGGTCTTTACTGGTTGGAGGTAGGGACTATACGTAGGTCTTTACTTCATGCCCACAGGCGGGAACTGAGGGGAGATCAGTACCCACAGTACTATTTATACCCCTATGGCCAGGAGTGGTACTGCGTATCACTACGCCCAACAAGTAGTGCAGTCCTGTCCATAGGTTCAAAGTAGCACACATATTACATACACAACAGGAACCTGCTGTCCTTATCCGGTCTGGGCCTGTACGTGATTCCACCAGTGTCAGCCAGTGGCTCACTGGGCAACACTCTCAGCTCGGAGTCAGAAGGTTGTGGGTTTAAGACCCACTCCAGAGACTCGAGCACAAAAATCTAGGCTGACACTCCCAGTGCAGTACTGAGGGAGTGCTGCAGTGTCAGAGGCGCCGTCTTTCAGATGAGACGTTAAACCGAGGCCCCGTCTGCTCTCACAGGCGGACGTAATTGATCCTGTGGCCACTATTCGAAGAAGAGCAGGGGGAGTTCTCCTCCGGTGTTCTGGGCCAATATTTATCCCTCAATCAACATCACTAAAAGAGATGATCTGGTCATTATCACACGTCTGTTTGTGGGAGCTTGCTGTGCGCAAATTGGCTACCGCGTTTCATACGTTACATCAGTGACTACACTCCATAAGTACTTCATTGGCTGTAAAGCGCTTTGGGACGTCTGGTGGTCGTGAAAGGCGCTACAGAAATGCACGTCTCTTTTTCTTTTCTTTTCATGTCCGTGACGGCTGACAAAGATCTACAGGAGCCCAAACCCATTGTCCAGCCCTTGGTCCGTAGCCCTGCAGGTTACGGCATTTCAAGTGCACATCCAAGCACTTTTTAAATGTGCTGAGGGTTTCTGCCTCTACCACCCTTTCAGGCAGTGAGTTCCAGACCCCCACCACCCTCTGGGTGAAAAAAGTTCTCCTCAACTCCCCTCTAATCCTTCTACCAATTACTTTAAATCTCTGCCCCCTGGTTATTGACCTCTCTGCTAAGGGAAATAGGTCCTTCCTACCCACTCTATCTAGGCCCCTCATAATTTTATACACCTCAATCAAGTCACCCCTCAGCCTCCTCTGTTCCAAAGAAGACAAACGCAGCCTAACCAATCTTTCCTCATAGCTAAAATTCTCCAGTCCTGGCAACATCCTGGTAACATAGAAACACAGACATAGGAGATAGGAGCAGGAGCAGGCCATTCGACCCTCGAGCCTGTTCCGCCATTTAATGAGATCATGGCTGATCATCCAAAATCAGTACCCTGTCCCTGCCTTCTCCCCATATCCCTTGATCCCTTTAGCCTTAAGAAATATATCTAACTCCTTCTTGAATATATTTAATAAGTTGGCCTCAACTGCCTTCTGTGGTAGAGAATTCCATAGGTTCACCACTCTCTGGGTGAAGAAATTCCTCCTCATCTCTGTCCTAAATGGCTTACCCCTTATCCTTAGACTGTGACCCCTGGTTCTGGACTCCCCCGCCATCGGGAACATCCTTCCTGCATCTAGTCTGTCTAGTCCTGTTAGAATTTTATAAGTTTCAACGAGATCCCCTCTCATTCTTCTAAACTCCAGCGAATATAAGCCTAATTGACCCAATCTCTCTTCATACGTCATTCCTGCCATCCCAGGTATCAGTCTGGTGAATCTTCGCTGCACTCCCTCCATGGCTAGAACATCCTTCCTCAGATAAGGCTGCCAAAACTGCACACAGTGCTCAAGGTGTGGTCTCACCAAGGCCCTGTACAACTGCAGCAAGGCATCCTTGCTCCTGTACTCGAATCCTCTCGCTACGAAGGCCAACATACCATTTGCCTTCTTATCCGCCTGCTGCACCTGCATGCTTACCTTCAGCGGCTGGTGCACAAGGACACCCAGGTCTCGTTGCACTTCCCCTTTTCCCAATCTTTTGCCATTCAGACAATAATCTGTCTTCCTGTTTTTGCCACCAAAGTGGATAACCTCGCATTTATCCACATTATACTGCATCTGCCATGCATCTGCCCAATCACCCAACCTGTCCAAATCATACTGGAGTTTCTCTGCATCCTCCTCACAGCACACATGCCCACCCAGCTTTGTGTCGTCTGCAAACTTGGAGATATTACATCTAGTTCCCTCGTCTAGATCATCATTAATATATATTGTGAATAGCTGGGGTCCAAGCACCGATCCCTGTGGTACCCCACTAGTCACTGCCTGCCACTTGGAAAAAGGCCCGTTTATTGCAACTCTTTGCTTCCTGTCTGCCAACCAGTTCTCTATCCAAGTCAGTACCTTGCCCCCAATCCCATGTGTCTTAACTTTACACGCTAATCTCTTATGCGGGACCTTATCGAAAGCCTTCTGAAAGTCCAAATACACCACATCCACTGGTTCTCCCTTATCTATTCTACCAGTTACATCCTCAAAAAATTCCAGTAGAGCAAATTCCATGAGCAAGTAGGTGTTTCGCATTGAGGAAGGCAATGGCCCTTTAAAGTCAATGCTGAGTCGCTGCATAGGCTGCATAGCGTGTATGAGCGAGCCATCCGACGGACGGAAGAATTGCAGTTTTAATTCTGCACAAATTCTACAGGAGGAGCATGTTCTTTTCACATCTTCCGTAGAAAATGGGAGATTTTTAGATCGCACAAAGTGCAACATACGGGTAACGCCAGGATGGCATAAGTCAGTATGAAGATCCGCCAGAGTCGAAGTTGACATAGAAGAGCAGAATGCACGCGTGAGGGTATCCGGGGCTACATTCTCTTTGCCGGGTCGATAATGTATGGTGTAGCCAAAGGCAGCCAATTCCATCCTCCAGAGTTGTATTTTGTTATTCTTGATCTTAGTGCATTTCCGGTTACCCAGCCTAAAGGCCACAGAGCGCTGATCGGTTATAAGCATGAAATGGCGACGAGCAAGAAAATGACTCCATTTACGTACTGCTTCGATGATGGCCGTAGCCTCCTTCTCGACAGGAGGATAATGGAGCTCGCTACCCTGCAAAGTTCTGGACAGAAATGCAACGGGTCGACCACCTTGATTCAAGGTAGCCGAGATCGCCACATCCGATGCATCGCACTCGACCACGAAAGGGAGATTTTCATCGATGGAACGAAGCATGGCTTTTTCCAGTTGTTGCTTGAGGAGGTCGAAAGCTGAAATAACCATTGCCTCCAATGGAAATGACTTCGCGTGAAGCAGGGGCTGGATCTTGTCGGAGAAGTGGAGTATCCATTTCGCATAATAGGCGAACATGCCGAGGGCCCGACGAAGAGAGCCGAGATTCGTAGGGGGAGGGAGCTCCTGAAGCAGACAAAGTCGCTCCGGATCCAGTTTGATGACACCATTGCCCACCCAGTAGCCAAGGATGTTGACTGATGGTACTGATTTCACAGATTTAGACTCATTTAAGGTGAAGTTGCGATGACGGAGAACGTAAAAAATTTCTGGAGGTTGGCATTATGCTCCTTCTGGTCATGACCAGCAATGATGATATTATCTAGGTATGGAAAAGTGTCCGTTAAGTTCTCCTGTTTGACTAGGCTGTCCATTGCCCGTTGAAAGACGGCCATCCCATTGGTGACCCCAAATGGAAGGCGACAAAACTGGTAAAGCCGACCATTGGCCTCAAAGGTCGTATACTTTTCGTCAGAATCTTTTAATGGTACCTGATGGTACGCGCTCTTTAAATCAAAAGTTGAAAATGCCTTGTAGTTGGCAAGGTTATTGACCATGTCATCGATGCGTGCTAGTGGGTAGGCAACCAGGTCAGCATATTGGTTAATAGTTTGCGAGTAATCGATGCAAAGACGTTTCTTGTGTTGCTTCAGAGGATTTTTAACAACGACGCCTTGAGCCCGCCAGGGAGATGAACATGGCTCAATTATACCATCAGCTAGAAGGCGAGAGATTTCTGCCTCGATAAAGGATAGATCATCTTGGCTGAAACGTCGTGATTTAGTGACTATGGGCTTACATCGGGGGGAAAGATTGGCAAACAAGGAGGGCTCGTCGAGCGAAGCCACCGAAAGCGCACAAAACGGTACTTTGGAAATAGTAAGCTCTGGCTTTGACCTTCCAAACTCGAAAGTGAGTCTTTTGTGTTGTTTCTGGAAATCCTGCCCCAGGAGCACATCACTGCATAGGTTTTTGAGCACCCCGAGCCGGGTGGAGAAATAAGTGCGGCCATTGAGAATAAGGTCGACAAAACAAAAGCTGGAAGAGTTGGTGGTCAGTGTCGTCAGAGCCATTGCAATTTCCCTGTCCGAGGGGTAAATATGCAGTTTTAACTTACTGACAGCCCGCTCACTAATGAAGCTGTCAGAGCTGCATGAGTCGATTAGTGCACTCAAAATGTATCCATTTACCGAAACCTTCGTGGCTGCATGGGACAGACTTTGGGGGAAAACAGCTGTGATGGGAGGAGGAGCAGTTTTACCCTTGACAGCTGTAATCTTAGTAGTGGTTCTTGGGGGAGGAGCAGTTTTATAGATAGCAGCTGTAACCTTAGTAGTGGCTCTTGGGGGAGGAGTAGTTTTATAGATAGTAGCTGCAAAACTAACAGGGGCTCTTGATTGGTATACCTTAGAAAAGTGGCCTTTCTTACTAACAGAGGCTCTTGACTGGCATACCTTAGAAAAGTGACCTTTCTTACTGCAATGATTGCAGGTTGCGTTACGAGCAGGACAAAATTTCCTATAGTGGAATGCACCTCCACAGAAGAAACACTTCCTTCCAGATTGCCAAGATGCCGCTAGGGCAGGGTCGTCATCAGTGAAGACTTCTAGGGTAGGGTTGTCATCAGCTAGGTTAGAGTCATCATCAGTGAGGGCTTCCGCCTGAGGCCTATCGAAGGAGTCAGTAAAAGTGATAGCAGCAGCCCGTGCATGTGGTAAAAGATAGGTATCTGCATTCCTCTTTGCTAAGTCCAGAGAAAATGCCTGGTCATAGGCAGCCTGTAACTCGAGGGTTTTATTCTCCAACAGACGCTGGCGTATGAAGGGAGAGGCAATCCCATTAATAAAGGAATCACGAATTAACTCCTCCTGGTACTGCTCAGCTGTGACAGCTTTAAGATTACAATCCTTGCTGAGCCTGAGAAGCTTTTGAAGGAATTCGTCAAGTGATTCCCCGGGTTGTTGTCGAGTTGTGGCCAGTAGATGCCGAGCAAAAATTTTGTTTGGGGCCTTATATAGTCGCTGTAATATTAGGATAGCGGAGTCAAAGTCTACACAGTCTTCAATATAGTCAAACACATGAGGAGATACATAATTGGCGAGTATCTCTAATTTATCAGGAACATTCTCACCACACACCCTGAGGAAGTTGCTGAAGGTACGATACCTGTGTTTCCATACCTTAGCAGTTGTAGGTGAATTCGGGTCCAGGTCAAGACGGGCGGGTCTGAGTAGTTTCTCCATGATGGATCGATTACTTTGTCCGAGTTCCCTTCTACGGTTTGAGTCGTAGCCGTCTGTTCCCAAGACCACTCGGAGCGTGGAGCAGGTTCAGTTGATTAAATTGATGTAAACAGACTACTGAACGCTTGGTTTGAGTATAAAACAAGGCTTTAATCAACTGTTTCACAACCATGAGATTCTAGTTACATCACTAGTTCCTGGTTACAGAAACATCCTGAGCAAGCTGGGCCCACGCCCGAGTATTTATACTCCTTGGACAGCACCACCAGCTGGCCGCCCAGTATTACTTCATGAGTCATGATAAGATTCATGACATCCTCTCCTTGGATCTTATGCTATCCCTAATTTCCCTTGTTAGGCACGGTTGATTCACCCTTTTTTGTTTTATTTTTATGCCAAACAGGGATGAACAAATTCTGTAGTTCATCCATGCGATCTTTAAATGTTTGCCATTGCCTATCCACCGTCAACCCTTTAAATAATGTTCCCCAATCCATCCTAGCCAACTCGCGCCTCATACCATCATAATTCCCTTTATTTAAATTCAGGACCCTAGTCTCTGAGTCAACTACTTCACTCTCCACCTCAATGAAGAATTCTATCATATTATGATCGCTCTTCCCCAAGGGGCCTCACACAACAACATTGCTAATTAATCCTTTCTCATTACATAATACCCAGTCTAAGATGGCCTGATCTCTTGTTGGTTCCTCGACATATTGGTCCAGGAAACCATCCCGTATACACTCTAGGAATTCCTCCACAGTATTGTTACTAATTTGGTTAGCCCAATCTATATGTAGATTAAAGTCACCCATGATAACTGCTGTGCCCTTATTGCATGCGTCTCTAATTTTCCATTTAATGCCACCCCCAACCTTAGCATTACTGTTTGGGGGTCTGTAAACAACTCCCACTAACGTTTTCTGCCCCTTGGTATTTCTCAGCTCTACCCATACAGATTCCACATCATCAGAGCTAATATCCTTCCTTACTATTGTGTTAATCTCCTCTTTAACCAGCAATGCTACCCCACCTCCTTTTCCTTTTTGCCTGTCCTTCCTGAATATTGAATACCCCTGGATGTTGAATTCCCAGCCTTGATCACACTGGAGCCATGTCTCCGTAATTCCAATTACATCATATCCGTTTACATCTATTTGGTAAATCTCATCTGTACCCGTTCTAGTGCAATCAATCATTAATGAGTTATTAAGTCAAATATCATTACTCCCTGTTCTTTATTGCTGCCACATTTCTTTATTACAGGAAACTTTCGTTTAACCGGAGGTTAAATGTCCGGAAAGCTCTATCTACCGGCAAAATTCAGGAGCCGTTTCCTATAAGTTTTTTACTTCTCGTTGCTTTTTTTTTCCAGTCAGGCTCTGCAAGGTCTAGCTGAAGCTCTTGCTTAGCTACAGAGATGCTTTTAAGCTGCGGCCGACTGTTTTGAAGCAGGGTTTGTTGACTCACACGGAGCTCAAAAGCTCCGTATGTTTTAACATTAGCGCTGGTTTCTATGGCAGTTTTGATGGTACGGCACCAGCTCGGTCCCGTCAGTGCCGGATACCAGAAAGTTTCCTGTATCTCATTCATTCTTTACTCTTCCGAATTAATTATGGCTGCACTATGTATTAATTTATAACTTCATTGTTACCCTACTTGTTAATTTGTAAATCTGTTGCTCTCTTTCTGCATCGATCCTCGGTTTATTTATTCACTTATACATTCATTTATCAAAGAACTCCATCAAGTTAGTCAAACACGATTTGCCTTTAACAAATCCGTGCAGACTTTCATTATTAGTCCATACTTTTCCAATTACCAATTAATCTTGTCCCGGATTATTGCCTCTAACAGGATCCCCATCACTGACACGAGGCTGACTGATTGATGTTGTTGCCGGGTTTACCCCTCTCCCCTTTTTTGAACAGGGTTGTAACATTTGCAATCCTCCAGACCTCTGGCACCACTCCTAGGTCGAAGGAGGATTGGAACATTGTGGCCAGAGCCTCGGCAATTTCCACCATTAATTCCCTCAGTAACCAAGGATGCATCCCATCTGGACCGGGTGACTTTTCTACTTTGAGCACTGACAACTGTTTAAGTATCACCTCTTCATCTATTTTTATCCTATCCAATATCGTTATTACCTCCTCCTTTACTGCTATATTGACAGCATCCTCTTCTCCAGCGAAGACAGATGCAAAGTCCTCATTTCGTGCCTCAGCCATGCCCTCTGCCTCCACAAGATCTCCTTTTTGATCCCTAATCCCTTCCTCTGACTACCCTTTAACTATTTATATGTTTACAAAAGACTTTTGGATTCCCTTTTATGTCAGCCGCTAATCTATTCTCACATTCTCTCTTTGCCCCTCTTACTCCCTTCGTCAGATCTGCTCTGTACTTTCTATATTCAGCTTGGTTCTCTACTGTAATATGAACCTGACATTTGTCATTAGCCTCCTTTTTCTGTTTCATTTTTAATCTCTACGGCCTGGAGTTTCCACTCGATTGCCCTGGTTTTTTTTCGGCGCAGTTGCCCCAATATGGGCGTAACCGGTGCAAACAATGGTGGAATTTGAAGCGCAACTCAAGTTTCCGCGATCTTTTGCATTTGTTTTTAAAAATCGCGCTAGAAACAGGCCCCGGCCACGAGGCTGGCCACACCTCTCCCCCCCCGGGCGAATTAATCACCATGGGGCGTTTCCGCTAATTGCGCTCGTTTGCAGCCCTTCGAGGAGGCTCCAAAAGTTAATCTGGAACTTTTGGGTGCAAGGACACTAATTGGTACGTTTTGAAAGGTTTGGAACGAATGTGTTATTAATTTACTAAGGAACTGACTACTGTACCCAGATCTAACTAGAAAATAGTTTTGTATACTTTTTAAAAGTCGTTTTCAGTCATTTAAAATCGGGTTACTCACAGGTGGTGGATTGGCACTGTGGTTTGAAATGCTTATTTTTTGTGATAAACCCATTTTCAGCCGTATTAATCAAACTGCGCCAGGTTACTGCTCCTAAACAGATCAAGGAATATGTTATAAAGCAAAATTATTTCTTTTAAATTAGGTTTTGAAACGCTGCCCGATTGCGCTGGTTCATGGCAGAGTTTACGTTTGAAGATATGCAAATGAGGTTGAGCGAAAACTCGGGAAATAAAAATACTTTTCAAAACGGGCGTAGTTTGGGGTGGAATTTGCACCCGAAGCGCCGATCGCACCCAAAGCAGAAACTCTAACCTGATATCTTCAGTCATCCAGCGAACTCGAGCTTTCGATGCCCTTCCTTTCCCCTGCTTGGGAATGTGTCTACTCTGTACCTGAACCATCACCTCTCTGCAGGCCTCCCATTGTTCAGTGACTGTTTTACCTGCCAGACTTTGATTCCAACCCACCTGGGCCAGATCCCTTTTTAACTCACTGAAATTAGCCCTCCTCCAGTTGAGTATTTTCACATTTGATTGTTCCTTGTCCTTTTCCGTAACCACTCTAAATCTAATAATATTATGATCGCTGTTTCCCAAATGCTCCCTCACTGAAACCCGCCCCACTTCATTCCCCAGAACTAGATCCAGCACTGCCTCCTTCCTCGTTGGGCTGGAAACACACTGATCAAGAAAGTTCTGTTGTACACATTTCAGGAATTCCTCCCCGTCTTTGCCCTTTACGCTGTTACTATCCCAGTCTAGATTCGGACAATTGAAGTCCCCCATTATCACTACTCTGTAGTTCTTGCATCTTTCTGTAATTTGCCTACAAATTTGCTCCTCGATCTCCTTCCGAGTATTTGGTGGCCGAAAGTACAAACCCAGTGGCATAATAGCTCCTCTCTTGTTCCTTAATTCTAACCAAATAGGTTCTATCTTTGAATACTCAAGTAACGATGGCATAGTGGTTATGTTACTGGACTAGTAATCCAGAGGCCTAGACTAATGATCCGTGAGACATGAGTTCAAATCCCACCACTAGCAAGATAACAGTCATTGAACAATGGATTAACTAAATTCAGTTAATTAAATAAATCTGGAATAAAAAGCTAGTATCAGTAATGATGACCATGAAACTACCGGATTGTTGTAAAAACCCATCTGGTTCACTAATGTCCTTTAGGAAAGGAAATCTGCCATCCTTACCCGGTCTGGCCTATATGTGACTCCAGACCCACAGCAATGTGGCTGATTCTTAACTGCCCTCTGAAATGGTCTAGCAAGACACTCAGTTGTAAAAAAAAACACGCCGAAAAACAATAAGACACGGACTGCAGCGGTTCAAGAAGGCAACTTCTCCAGGGCAACTAGGGATGGGCAATAAATTGGCCATTGAAAAAAAACCATCATCCCTTTCTGGTGCTGCAACAGTATCTGCCTCACTAACTCTATCTTTCCACACTTCCAAATACATTGTAGCCAGGAATATTAAGTGCCCATGTGGCTACCTGTCTCTGCAGTTTACCAACCTCCGGGCATTCACGCGCATGCACTCTACACCCACCTTGGTCTGCCTCACTCCTTATTCTGAAGCATTCTTTATTCTGGTGCAGTGTGTCTCTCCCAGTCCTCTGTGCACCTTGTATCTCCTCGCTATCTCGAATGCTTCATCCTGGTGCCACTCCCCCAGCCAAATTACTTTACCCCACAGCACTGGTTAACCTCGCTGCAAAATGCTGTCAGGTTTTGAGAGGGTGAATAGGGAACAGTTATTTTCACTGGTTGGTGAATTGGTAACAAGGGGGCTCAGACTGAGGATCGTCACTGGAAGCGTGTCAAGGAAGAGATGTTTTCACACCAAGGGTTATTAGATGCTTTACCACACAGGCCCAGAGAGGCAGAGATTGGGAACTGGATATGGATCTCAAAAGGAACAATGTAAAAGAATGTGGGCCAAGGGCAGGGGAATGGGACCAGAGGAGGTAGCTGCAGTTGAAGAGCTAGGACTAGTATGATGGGCTGAATGGCCTTCTGTGCTGAAATTGATATGATTCTATTATGTCCTTCTTGAAGAATCACGTTTAGTTTCCACTTACTTGCAAAATCCCTCGCCTCGCGATCAGAACCAGCATTTTCAGTGTAGCCCTGTGGAGAACGTGATGATGATGATTCAATAGCTCTCCCCCATAATCCTCTCCCCGCCACGACCCTCTCCCCCATGACCCTCTCCCCCATGACCCTCTCCCCCATGACCCTCTCCCCCCGACCCCTCTCTCCCCCACCCCTCTCTCCCCCACCCCTCTCCCCCACCCCTCTCTCCACCACCCCTCTCCCCCACGACCCTCTCCCCCACGACCCTCTCCCCCACCCCTCTCTCCCCCACCCCTCTCAATTCAATTCAATTCAATTCAAATCGCTTTATTGGCATGACAAGGTACATCTTATGTTGCCAAAGCATCGAAAAACATTCATGGTTGTACACAAAAATACAGATCTATCCATACAGTGTACAAACAGATATATCCCTGAGTGTATAAATATACATTCATATAATTTTTATATACTCTTTTCTTATATTTAGTGGTTGTCCCTCTGTTTATGGCAAGCTGTAACATAGTGTGCCGCTAAGGTTACACAATTTCTCTCTTCCCCTATGGGAGTTTTTGGTCGTCATTCAAATTTCTGAATTCCGGGCATATTTTTGTGAATTTTGGGTAGAAATTCTCCCTTATGCCCTGATATTTTCTACACGCTGTGAGGAAGTGCATCTCTGTCTCCACCACTCCCCGACTGCAGTGAGAGCATATCCTGTCCTCTCTTGGTAGCCGGGTCTGCCTGTGTCTACCTTTTTCGATCGCCAGGCTATGTTCACTAAGTCTGTACATTGTCAAAGTTTTTCTCAGTTTGCTATCCTTTACCCTGGTCAGGTAATCAGCCATGTTGTATTGTCTGTTTAGGGCCAAGTTGCAATTGAGTTTGCTTTGGGTTTTTGTTGTTTCTGCCCAATATGACAGATATTTTTCCTTTTGCTTAGCGACGATTGTGTTGGGTCGAATTCTTTGTGTTACGCTGTCACTGTCCTGGGGCTGGTTATTGTTAGTAGTGTTAGTAGTTACTTCACTGAGTCCCAGGACTAGTTGACTGAGGGTATTCTTCTTTATGGTCCTCTCTTGGCATTTCAGGGCTTCGTAATGATAGCATTGGGGGTTGCTCATTTCTAGGTGTTTCCAAAATTTGGTGGCTCTTTTTTGGATAGTGATTATTAATGGATATTGGCCTAGTTCTGCCCTGCATGCATTGTTTACGGTTTTCCTTTGAGTCTGGAGGATACTTTTACAGAATTCTGCATGTAGGATCTCAATTGGATGTTTGTCCCATTTTGCAAATTCTTGTTGTGTTAGCGGTCCCCGCACCTCACTGCCATAGAGTGCAATTGGTTCAATTACTGATTTGAAAATTTTGAGCCAAATGCTAATTGGGATTTCTATTTGGATTGATTTTTTAATGGCATAGAAAGCCCTTCTTGCTTTTTCTTTCAGTTCATTCACAGCCAGATGAAAATTTCCCGTAGAACTGATTTTTAAGCCCAAGCATGTGTAGTTAGTGGTTTGTTCAATTTTGGTTGTTCCTAGTGTGAAATTTATTTTGGGTCCCTGATGTCTGGATCTTTGCTGGAACACAAGGACTTTGGTTTTCTGTGGATTTATTGTCAGGGCCCAGGTCTGGCAGAACGACTCCAGCAGATCCAGGTTCTGCTGTAGACCCTCTTTAGTTGGTGACAGCAGAACCAGGTCATCTGCATAGAGGAGGAATTTAACCTTGGATTCATATAGGGTGAGGCCGGGTGCTGTAGATTGTTCAAGTAGTTTTGCCAATTCATTTATGTAAATATTAAAGAGTGTTGGTGAGATGGGCGAGCCCTGCGTCACACCACGCCCCTGTGGGAAGTATTTTGTTTGTTTGTCTTCAATTTTAACTGCACATTTGTTGTTTGTATACATTCCCCCACGACCCTCTCCCCCACCCCCTCTCACCCGCCCCCCCTCTCCCCCACCCCTCTCCCTCCTGACCCTCTCCCCCACCCCTCTCCCCCCTGACCCTCTCCCCCACCCCTCTCCCCCCTGACCCTCTCCCCACCCCTCTCCCCCCTGACCCTCTCCCCCACCCCTCTCCCCCTGACCCTCTCCCCCACCCCTCTCCCCACCCCTCTCCCCCACCCTTCTCCCCCCTGATCCTCTCCCCCTGACCCTCTCCCCCAACCCCTCTCCACCACCCCTCTCTCCCACCCCTCTCTCCCCCACCCCCCTCTCCCCCACCCCTCTCCCCCACGACTCTTCCCCCCGACCCTCTCCCCCACGACCCTCTCCCCCACCCCTCTCCCCCCTGACCCTCTCCCCCACCCCTCTCTCCCCCACCCCTCTCCCCCATGACCCTCTCCCCCACCCCTCTCCCCCACGACCCTCTCCCCCACGACCCTCTCCCCCACGACCCTCTCCCCCGCACCAGCCGATTGGGCAGCCTGATCTTCAGGATCACTCAAGAGCGGCGGCTGGTGACTGCCGGAGGTGCCTCACATTATCACTGCTGAAAGCTGTAAGCGCTCTCTGTGGTAACCAGAGGTCCGGCTTTTTAAGCTGTGCTCTGTAAACTGAGCCGGAGGCACAGCACAGCTCGATAAGAGAGCGTGTTCCCTTGAGCGTGCTTTAAAAACTGCTCTGAGAATGCAGACTGCTCGGCCTTGCTGGAGCAGGGGACTGACTGCATAATCCCTCCGTCCTGAACCAATGCCAGCTTTCCCGGCTGAAAGCAAGTTTCTCCCAGCAGTTTCCCTCCATTCACGAGCTGCGACAAATTGCCAACAACAAACTCGGCTTCATTTTTTCCAACATCTGCCCTTTGGGCTACAAACCAACAAGGGTTTAAGTTTCAGCTCGTTAACATTTTACAAGGAGTTGTCTTAGGTTGGGACGCTTCCTCCTATAAGGGACCCCCGAGTCAGCAGTCATGAGCAGACAGCTTCCCTCTGGCGGCAGAGCAGATTTCAGTGACCGTAAGAAAGAAAAAGAAAGATTTACATTTCTACAGCGCCCTTCACGACCTCAGGACTTCCCAAAATGCTTTACCGCCCATGAAGCACTTTTTTGAAATGCAGTCACTTTTTTTATTCATTCATGGGATGTGGGCGTCGCTGGCAAGGCCAGCATTTATTGCCCACCCCTCCTTGCCCTCGAGAAGGTGGTGGTGAGCCGCCTTCTTGAGCCGCTGCAGTCCGTGTGGTGAAGGTGCTCCCACAGTGCTGTTAGGGAGGGAGTTCCAGGATTTTGACCCAGCGACAATGAAGGATCGGCGGAGGGGGATGGGATACGGAGCGGAGCTATAGTAGGGGGTGATGCACAGCCAAATATAGAGGAAAAAACAAGTCAGCCTGGAAGGCAGAGCAAATATCTAACGGCACAAGGGAGTATGGCAAGGCTGGATGGCATTTATTTTAACGCAAGGAGTCTTGCGAGTAAGGCAGATGAATTGAAGGTGTTGATGAACACATGGGAGTACGATATTGTTGCTGTCACAGAGACATGGTTGAGGGAGGGGCAGGACTAGCAGCTCAATATTCCGGGGTATAGAATCTTCAGGCGAGACAGAGGGGGGTGTAAAAGAGGAGGGGGTGCCGCAATATTAATCAAGGAGTCAATTACTGCTGTAAGGAGAGATGATATCTTAGCAGGTTCCTCTAATGAGGCCATATGGGTAGAACTTAAAAACAAAAAGGGGACAAGCACTTTGCTAGGAGTGTACTATAGGCCCCCAAACAGTCAGGGGGAGATAGAGGAACGGATATGTAGGCAAATTTCAGAGAAGTGTAGAAATAATAGGGTAATAATAGTAGGGGCTTTCAACTTCCCCAATATTAACTGGGATAGTCAAAGTGTGAAAGGCTTAGAGGGTGCGGAATTCTTAACGTGCATCCAGGAGAGCTTTTTGAGCCAGCATGTAGAAAGTCCTACAAGAGAGGGGGCGGTACTGGACCTAATTCTAGGGAATGTAGCCGGGCAAGTGGTAGATGTGTCAGTAGGAGAGCATTTTGGTGACAGTGACCATAATTCGGTGGGATTTAAGGTAGTCATGGAAAAGGACAAAGATGGGCTGGAAATAAAGGCCTAGAAATTCAGTTGGTTGCGCCAGCCGTTAGCACCTTAGGAGGAGTAGATGTCGGGCACTAGGCGGGTAGCGCCCGGGCGCAGCGCGATCTGCGCCTCGCCCCAACTTCACTCAAGATTTAGCGGCGGCGCAAAGTCTTTGCGCGCGCTCAGCTGCGCGCGCAGATCATGACGTCATTTCCTCGTGCAACGCCCTTTGTGTGCCCCCAACCGGAACTTCAGTGGCAACGCCCCATTGTGCGCCTGGCGCCCCTAGCGACTGTTAGAGTGGAACGGTGCTCAGCCGATGCGGGGCGCGGGGGGCGCAAATTAAAGGGCACTCCTCCTGCAATATAAAAGGCTGCCATTTCGCAGCACACCTTCTTGCGAAACGGATCTTTGGAGAGAGACCAAGGTAGATAGCTTTCTGCTTTGGCCCAACACTCGGACAGGTACTTCTGGCTTCAGGCCACAGCTTTCCACTAGTCTTTGCCTTCATTGACATCTCATTGTTTGCCAGCATATTATGGGGGCTGCAATGGGTGTCAACGCTGGCTTTCTCAATTACATCCAAAGGGCTCACAGACGCCGTGAGAGAGTGGCAGCCCTGGCTAGACGGAGAGGGGGCAACAGGCGTCGGCAAAGGAGGCCTTACCCACCCAGGGTATACCGCCAGCAGTTCTCCTATCTCAACATGTCTGAGGAGCAGTGTGTTCGGAGGCTGCGATTCAGAAGGGACGTGGTCACAGAGATCTGCCAGCTGCTTGGCGGTGATCTGCAGCCACAGCTGAGGAGCAGGACGTCTCTGTCGGTGGCAGTGAAGGTGACGGTGGCTCTCAACTTCTATGCCACCGGCTCCTTCCAATCCGCTACTGGGGACATTGCCAACATCTCCCAGTTCGCCGTGCATTGCTGCATCCGCCAGGTGACCAATGCCCTTTTCAAAAGGAGACGTCAGTTCATCTCCTTCTCCATGGCCCTTGCCAAGCAGCAACAGCGTGCAATGGGCTTTGCAGCATTCGCGGGCTTCCCCATGGTGCAGGGCGCCATTGACTGCACGCATGTGGCTTTGCGGGCACCTCTGGAGAATGCCGAGGAGTACCGCAACCGGAAGGGCTACCATTCGCTGAACGTCCAGCTGGTGTGTGACCACAGGCAGCTCATCCTAGCTGTCAATGCCCGCTTTCCAGGCAGCAGCCACGATGCCTTCATCCTGCGACAGACTTCTGTGGCAGACATGTTCCAGGCACAGCCTCACCCACGAGGATGGCTTATCGGGGACAAAGGCTATCCTTTGTGTACCTGGCTGATGACCCCGCTCCGTGCGCCCAGCACCCCTGCTGAAGAGGGATACAACGAGAGCCATCAAGCGACCAGGAACATCATCGAACAAACAATCGGCGTCCTGAAGCAACGGTTCCGCTGTCTGGATCGTTCCGGTGGAGCCCTCCAGTATTCGCCGGAGCGAGTCTCCCATTTCGTGGTCGTTTGCTGCATGCTGCGCAACCTGGCTATCCGCAGGACTCAGCCACTGCCACCACAGATTGGAGGACCACCTGAGGAGCAGGAGGAGGAGGAGGACCAGCACAGGAGGGAGGCAGAAAGTGCAAGGGCCGCCCGTCGCCGGCTTATTGAACGTCGGTTCTAGGCTCCCTCTCAGGGACTGGCTTGTGCCAATGTCAGCAGATGAATGTAGCCGCTCCACAAGCCCTCAGCCGAGCAGGGTAACCAGGACTTAACCAAAAAACCATGCACACTGCAATTTAACAACAATAATTTATTGAAAACCTCTGCCCTTCCCACATTACATGCTCATGTGGAGAAGCCCCCTCCAAAAACACAAAACTACCAGTCTCGGCCTTATAAAAAGAAAGAAACACACCAGTCTCGGCCTTACACAAAGAAAGAAAGACACCAGTCTCGGCCTTACACAAAAACAACTGCACCAGTGTCGGCCTTACAACAAGCACCAGGCATTTGTGCATACCTCTACTTTTTGCCCTGCGAGGGCGATGCCTTGCAGATCCTTGCCTGGCCCCTGCCCGCCCTGCTGCTCCTCCTCAATGGGAGCCCAGTGGCTGCAGCAAGGCTGGGGGAAGGCTGCTGAGGGGCAGATGGCGAGACGGCAGATGCCCTTGGGGGTCGGCCTGCACCAGCTCTGGCCTTGGAGTGTCCGGCTGCTGACTGCTCCAACTCTGGCTGGGCGGCAGCAGTCTGCCCAGCAGCTCGTGGCAGCTGCAATGGCGGAGTGGCAGTGTCGGCTGCAGGAATGGTGGCAACTGTTAAATCTGTGAGTTATCTAGTTAATTAAGACACAGACTAATTAATAACAATCAAAAACAGGTCTTTACTGGTTGGAGGTAGGGACTATTCTGAATACAAGATTACTGCACAGTGCTTATATACCGGTGTGTTCACCCCCGGTATTACGTCTACAGCAGCCTGAAAAAGTAGTACATCTCTTAAGGTGGAACAGGCTTAAGCTCTCTTAAGGTGGAACAGGTTACATACACAACACTCCTCCCTTCTTAGCTTTATAGTCATCCCCCCCATTTAACATAACGTAATAACATATATACATATATAACTTCATGTTTAACGTAACATATCACAGATTC
This sequence comes from Somniosus microcephalus, assembly GCF_052327205.1. Lineage (NCBI taxonomy): Eukaryota > Metazoa > Chordata > Chondrichthyes > Squaliformes > Somniosidae > Somniosus > Somniosus microcephalus. The sequence continues at coordinate 8,397,477 of NC_140998.1, read as the reverse complement.
AGTCTCTGCGGAAAACAGTTCACAGATTCAATCTCTGTGGTGGAGTCGGTTCACGTTACTCATTCAATAGTCCTTTCATGGATTTAACAGCTTGAACTTCCGAACTGATTTGGCTCCGTTCGGAGGGACCACGTGTGTGATCTGGTAGAGGTGATAATGGTTCAGATGGGTCATCTTCTGTTTTTACTTTTCCTTTTCTGCTTCTTGGAGACTCTCTGGGCTCCATTGTCAGCTGCCACAGCTGCCAGCTGCATGCGCAGTTCCTCCTTCTCTTCCTCCTTTTTTTGTAGTAGAGCCACCTTCTCCCGATGTTCCGTAGACTTTCGGTGCTCCTCCATGATTTCTGTATGGTGGGAGTCGAAGTTACAAGTTGGGCAGGACAGGACATAGTAATATTCGGAGTCGTCCGACAGGTCAGCGAGAGGGTCGTCTATTTCCCCCATACCCAGCTGGACGTTAGCCAGCTCTTGTTCCAAATCCAGACATCTTTCCTGAAGAGACTTCTTCATGTGTACCTCTGCCTCCAGCTTTTTCTGGGCTTTCAGCAAGTCGTTTACTAGTGACCTCATTTGTGATTTTAATACTTCAACTTCCTTTGGAGATTGATTGATCGGACTATGCAATCCCTCTACCGGAGCAGCTGTTTCAGCGGTCTGTTGTTCTACATTGACGTGAGTCAGCGTACTTTTGGCATCCAATGGCTGCTCTGTTGCAGTCGTTTCAGTCTGTGTCGTCACATCAGCCATCTCAATGACTTTTGAGAGCTCCGAACCCTTTTCCTTTGAAGATCGCAGCTCGTGTTCAAGTTTTTCCCATTTCAGAGTCTTGTCCCTCAGCATATGAAGGAGTTGGCTGACCGTTAACTCTTCTGACACCAGATTATGGCACGCACCTTCAGAACCTGAATCAGCTTTGATTCGTTCGGCCTCCTCGCGCAGATGGTTGGTGTGCTCCTGCTCCATTTTCTCCATCAGTTGCTTCTGTTGCCTTTCCAGATTCTCCCACTCTGTAACAAAGAACTTTTTTATTTCATTCATCTCTTGCTCAAAACAGCGAATCATTTGTTCTAATTGCTGTTGTAGTTTGAAATGGAGTTGAGTTCGAGCCCAGTGTCCCTCAAAAATGTGCATATCAGTAGACTTGACAGACTCAGAATTCTCTGTTAAACTATGTTGTTGTTGCTCAGTGGAATTCTGTGCTGAAACTTTGTCTTTTGCACATGGGTTGGTCTTACCATCATCAGTTCTAGAGTCTGGGCTGATTATCTGCACCGAGTTCTCACTCTTTATGGCTTTTAGCGAATGCCAGTCCATATTTATGTTTCTAAACCACTCCCGGCCTAGTAGTGGTGGACCTCCCTCCGGTAGCACATATAAGTCCATTATTTGACTTCCTTCGCCCTTGTTGGCCACTGCAACCTTTATTGTCCCGATGGGGTACACTCTCTGCCCCGTGTAGGTTGTCAATATAATCTCCGTATCCTGTAGGGGAATATGTTGGAATAACCTTCTGTAATCTTTCTTATTCATGACCGACAATGCCGATCCAGTGTCCAATTCCATTTTTACTTGGACTCCTTCTATCTGAAGAGTAACCCAAATTGTCTGGAGGTCTGCACCCTTACCAACGTTGAGTACCCTTAAGCTAGCCAGTTCAATACTGCTTAAGCCAGCCAGTTCATTACTGCTAGCGTCTGAATCGGACTCCTGTTCGGCCACCTTGTGTACTTTTGCGTATTTTCCTTGCGGTGACTTCTTGTTGCTGGTCTTCTTCCCTGACCTGCATACCCTAGCTATATGTCCAAGCCTACCACAAGTTCTACATTCTTGGTTTTTAAACCAACACTGGTTCTGATCATGCGTTGTCTTTCCACAACGATAACATTTGCCAGAACTCACACCCAATTTGTGTGCACTGAGCTCCGGTGACCGTAGCTGCATTACTGTCGTGCCTCTCGCTGCGGCTTCGTGTGCTGCTGCCATAGTGACCACCTTCTCAAGCGTCAGCTCATTCTCCTCGAGCAGTCGCTTTTGTGTATCCTGTTTAAATAAACCACACACAAATTTGTCTCGTAGTGCATCTGTCAGTCCCGTTCCAAACTGGCAATATTTCGCTAATTTACGCAATTCCAGCAAATATTCAGCATTGCTTTCATGCTGTAGCTGCCTTCTGTCATAAAATTTAAATCGTTCCGCTAGCATCAGCGGCGTGGGGTTTAGATGATCTTTCAGGACAGTAACAATCTCATCGAATGTCTTATCCGCCGGTTCATCTGGTGATAACAGGTGTTTCAATTGCCCGTATGTCTTCGCACCCATTAAATTTAATAATGTTAGTGCTTTATCAGCCTCACGAATTTTATTGGCCTTACAATAATTTTTAACTCGTTCAACATATATGGCCCAATCTTCGATGTCACTATCAAAGTTGCTAATATTCCCGTGTTTAGGCATTGTCGTACTTTATCAGATTTGCAATTTCTCAGATTTTTTTTTTTTTTACTGCTATCCAAGATGGCGGCTTCCCGCTCTTGCCGTCGTCCTCCGCCCACAAAATGGCGGTTTTCCCGCGCTTGGCGGTCTTCACCCGTCCCCCGACACCGCCTCCCTTCAGCCCCCGAGTGCGGCCCTTATCTTCGCCGCGATCGCCCGAGTGCGGCCCTTATCAGCGGATGCGATCGCTGGATCGCGAAGTGGCTCCCGACCGAAGCGGCTCTCGGCCCTTATCTGGAGATGCGATCGCTCTCGCGGCTCTCGGCCCTTATCAGGAGATGCGATCGCTCTGTTGAAACGCCTCCCGCTCGAAGCGGCTCTCGCGCCCTATTCCTCCGGCTCCCCCAGCCCCGTTCGTGCGGCCAACGCGGTCGACTGCCTGTCACGTCGCTGCCCGGCTCAGACAACGGCTTACCCACCACCAAGCTGGAGAAGAAGCTGACGGTCGCCGATGGAGGCTCCGAGGTCAGGATGTCTTCCAGTGGGGTGGAGAGGGTGGAAACCTCTCTGCAACGTCCTGGCTGTGGACGAAGCTGCCGTGGAGTGACTGCCGCAGGGTCCGAATCAGACTCGTCGCCAGTGTTAAATCTGTGAGTTATCTAGTTAATTAAGACACAGACTAATTAATAACAATCAAAAACAGGTCTTTACTGGTTGGAGGTAGGGACTATTCTGAATACAAGATTACTGCACAGTGCTTATATACCGGTGTGTTCACCCCCGGTATTACGTCTACAGCAGCCTGAGAAAGTAGTACATCTCTTCAGGTGGAACAGGCTTAAGCTCTCTTAAGGTGGAACAGGTTACATACACAACAGCAACCTGGCAGATCGCAGGTGCTCGCTGGTCGCCTGAGACATTGGCACTCGCACGGGCCAGCACTGCAGCATGCGCAGCAAACAGCTGAAGAACAGACTGCTGGGCTGCTGCTGCGCGGCAAGTGCCCTGGCGATGCCTGGCTGATCCAGCGAGGGTGGCAGCAGTTAGTGCCCGTGTGGCCCTGGTCTGTGTCTGCATGACACCAGCCAGTGAATGGACCGCACGACTGAGCACTTGGCTAGAAGCCGACTGTGCTGCCGCGATGTCCTGCAGACTCCTGGCCTGTGCTGCACTGAATAGTTCCAGACTCCTGGCCTGTGCTGCACTGAATTGTTGCAGACTCCTGGCCTGTGCTGCTCCGAATTGCTGCACACTCCTTGACAGACACTCTATGGAGTCAGGCATCCTTGCCACTGCAGCCATGAGCTCAGTGTGCCTGCTCTCAGCCTGGACGGCCATTTCCTCTAGGAGGCGCACCTCCTCTGCGCTGACCGTCGCAGGACTGGAGGCCGCACTCACCCTCTGGGGAGAAGTCCGCCGAGCTTCCCCACCCCTCCTGCGTTGCTGCAGGCCGCTGGACCCCGGAGCTTCACTCTCCTCCGACCCTTCCCCCCAGCTCCCCTCCAGGGAAGACGTGTCCCCTACATCGCCATGGGCTGGCGCGGCTGAGGGTGGCACTGATGGGCCGGCTTCCTCTTCCTCCTCCTCGTCTTCCGAAGGGCTGACAGTGGCAGCTTGAGGGCCCGCCTCCTCACCTGGCGATTCACCATCTGAAAGCAGGAAGGCACAAGAGTGGCTTTAGAGTGAGGACAGGGCGGCAGCGAGGGAGGCATGAGTGGTGCCATTCACCGCATTGGTCGGACAGTGGCAAAGGATGCTGATCTGATGCGCAAGTGGAACGAGAGAGGTCCAAAAGGTGATGCCCTTACCATTGGTGCCCAGAACAGGGTCGGCATCTCCACTGGCGATGGGGCCAATCAGCCGGCCTCCCATAATGCGCTCCACACGCTGGTCGAGGTCGGAGAGCTCTTTGAGGTCAGGACGGCCTCCGCCGGTCTCAGTTCGGTTGCGCCGGTTGTGCGCAACCTTGGCCTGCAAGAGAAAGGATGGCCTCTAAGTACAGTGTGTAGCCCTGATCTTGTCTGCACTGCCTCCCATGGTCGAATAGCTTGGACAGTGTGTAGCCCTGATCTTGTCTGCACTGCCTCCCATGGTCGAATAGCTTGGACAGTGTGTAGCCCTGATCTTGTCTGCACTGCCTCCCATGGTCGAATAGCTTGGACAGTGTGTAAAGTGCTGAATGTGCAATTGATTTTCATGCCATAGCTGCTGGATGAGGGCTGGCCATTAGGGCTTTCAGGTCCCTTTGCCCATAATGTGAGGTGCATATGCAAGGATGAGGAGGACACTGGAAAGGGTACTCACCCTGACAACCCGAGTGAGGTCGTTGAACTTCTTCCGGCATTGCACAGGAGTCCTGGCAACCACGCTGTTGGAAGACACCCTGTTGGACACCTCCCTCCAGGCTTTCTGGTAGGCGCTGGGCAGCGGCCTCTTGCCACCTTCTGGGAACAAAACATGGCACCTGCGCTCCACTCCGCTAACCAGCACCCTCAGGTCTCCGTCGCTGAAGCGCTGCGCTCTCTCCCTGGCCTTCTCCATAGTCCTGGGCGTTGTACAGGTGAAGCTGAAGTGGTTAGGCCTAGGTTGAGGGCTGCAGTGTGCAGGGCGTGGCAGGCAAACAAATCCACCCTCCCCCTTTAAGAGCTGACCGGCGCCAGAGTGTCTGCCGTCAATCAAGAACTCGCCGCACCTGCGCTGCGCCCGGCCTCGGGGGTATCGCTCAGCACCGCCGGCTTAGCGCCTAAAGATAGTCGTGCATCGCCTGTTTTAGCGCAGCAGCAACCTCTTGGGGCGATGCGACTGAATATCGGTGAAGGGGGCGCGACTTTGCGCCAGGCGCAAACTTTAGCGGCCGCCCGACTTTACCACCCCAAAAGTGGCTATACTGAATTTCTAGGCCAAAGGTTCTAAATTGGGGGAAGGCTGATTTTAATATGATAAGGCAGGATCTAGCCAAAGTGGACTGGGATCAGCTACTTGTAGGAAAATCCACACCAGAGCAAAGGGAGTCTTTCAGAAAGGAAATAGAGAGCGTATAACGCCAACATGTTCCCGTAAAGGTCAAGGGTGGGACCAACAAGCCCAGGGAACCCTGGATGTCAAGGGATATACAAGAATGGACTAGGAAAAAAAGGGAGGCTTTTGGCAGATACAAAGGACTAAAAACAGTGGAAGCCCTAGAGGAGTATAGAAAGTGCAGGGGGGTACTTAAAAAAGAAATTAGGAGAGCGAAGAGAGGGCATGAAAAAACACTGGCGGGCAAAATAAAGGAAAATCCCAAGGTGTTTTATAAGTATATTAAGGGCAAGAGGATAACCAGGTAAAGAGTAGGGCCCATTAGGGCAATCTGTGTGTAGAGCCGGAAGATGTAGGTGAGGTTTTAAATGAATATTTTGCATCTGTGCTCACTATGGAGAAGGGTGATGTAGGCATAGAAATCAGCCAGGGGGATTGTGATATACTTGAACAAATTAGAACTGTATTGAGAGGGAGGAGGTACTAGCGGTTTTAGCGGGCTTAAAAGTGGATAAATCCTCAGGCCCTGATGGAATGTATCCCAGGCTGCTGTGTGAGGCAAGGGAAGAGATTGCAGGGGCTCTGACACAAATTTTCAGATCCTCTCTGGCCACAGGGGAGATGCCAGAGGACTGGAGGACAGCTAATGTAGTACCATTGTTCAAGAAGGGTAGTAGGGATAAACCAAGGAATTACAGGCCAGTGAGCCTAACATCAGTGGTAGGGAAATTATTGGAAAAAATTCTGAGGGACAGAATTAGTCTCCACTTGGAGACAAAGGATTAATCCAGGATAGTCAGCATGGCTTTGTCAGGGGGAGATCATGTCTGACCAATTTGTTTGAATTTTTCGAGGGGGTGACTAGGTGTGTGGATGAGGGTAGTGCAGTTGATGTAGTCTACATGGACTTCAGTAAGGCTTTTGACAAAGTCCCACATGGGAGACTGGTCAAGAAGATTAGAGCCCATGGGATCCAGGGCAATTTGGCACATTGGATCCAAAATTGGCTTAGTGGCAGGAGGCAGAGGGTGATGGTCGAAGGTTGTTTTTGTGACTGGAAGCCTGTGTCCAGTGGGGTACCGCAGGGATCGGTGCTGGGTCCTTTGCTGTTTGTAGTGTACATTAATGAATTAGATATGAATGTAGGAGGTATGATCAGTAAGGTCGCAGATGACACGAAAATTGGTGGAGTGGTAAATAGTGAGGAGGGAAGCCTCAGGCTACAGGCCGATATAGATGGGTTGGTCAGATGGGCGGAACAGTGGCAAATGGAATTTAAACCTGAAAGTGTGAGGTGATGCATTTGAGAGGACTAACAAGGCAAGGGAATACACAATGAATGGTGGGACCCTAGGAAGGACAGTGGATCAGAGGGACTTTGGTGTGCATGTACATAGATCCCTGAAGGCAGCAGGACAGGTAGATAAGGTGGTTAAAAAGGCATATGGGATACTTGCCTTCGTTAGCCGAGGCATAGAATATAAGAGCAGGGAGGTTATGATGGAGCTGTACAAAATGCTAGTTAGGCCACAGCTGGAATACTGTGTGCAGTTCTGGTCAGCACACTATAGGAAGGATGTGATTGCATTGGAGAGGGTGCAGAGGAGATTCACCAGGATGTTACCTGGGCTGGAGCACTTCAGCTATGAAGAGAGTCTGGACAGGCTGGGGTTGTTTTCCTTAGAGCAGAGAAGGCTGAGGGGGGACCTGATTGAGGTGTACAAAATTATGAGGGGCATAGATAGGGTAGATAGAAAGGAACTTTTCCCCTTAGTAGAGTGGTCAGTAACCAGGGGGCATAGTTTCAAGGTAAGGGGCAGGAGGTTTAGAGGGGATTTGAGGAAAAACTTTTTCACCCAGAGGGTGGTTGGAATCTGGAACTCACTGCCTGAAAGGGTGGTAGAGGCAGGAACCCTCACAACATTCAAGAAGCATTTAGATGAGCACTTGAAACACCATAGCATACAAGGCTACGGACCAAGTGCCGGAAAATGGGATTAGAATAGACAGGGCTTGGACACGCTAGGCCGAAGGGCCTCTTTCTGTGCTGTATAACTCTATGACTCTATGGCGATATACTTCTAAGACAGGATGGTGTGTGACTTGGAGGGGAACTTGGAGGTGGCGGTGTTCCCATGCGCCTGCTGCCCTTGTCCTTCTAGGTAGAAGAGGTCGCGGGTTTGGGAGGTGCTGCCGAAGAAGCCTTGGCAAGTTGCTACAGTGCATCTTGTAGATGGTACACACTGCAGCCACGGTACGCCGGTGGTGGAGGGAGTGAATGTTTAAGGTGGTGGATGGGGTGCCAATCAAGCAGGCTGCTTTGTCCTGGATGGTGTCGAGCATCCTGAGTGTTGTTGGAGCTGCACTCATCCAGGCAAGTGGAGAGTATTCCATCACACTCCTTACTTGTGACTTGTAGATGGTGGAAAGACTTTGGGGAGTCAGGAGGTGAGACACTCGCCGCAGAATACCCAGCCTCTGACCTGCTCTTGTTGCCATTTTGTGCACAGCAAGATGCCACAAACAGCAATGTGATAATGATCAGATAATTTTTTTTTAAATCATGTTGGTTGAGGGATAAATATTGATCCAGGACACCGGGGAGAACTCCCCTGGTCTTCTTCGAACAGTGCTGTGGAATCTTTTACATCCACTTGAGAGAGCAGACGGGTCCTCGTTTTAACGTCTCATCCGAAAGACATCCCCTCCGACAGTGAGGCACTGTCCCAGTACTGCCCCTCCGACAGTGCGGCACTCTCTCAGTACTGCTCCTCCGACAGTGCGGCGCTCCCATCAGTACTGACCCTCCTACAGTGCAGCGCTCCCTCAGTACTGCCCCTCCGACTGTGTGGCGCTCCCATCAGTACTGCCCCTCCGACAGTGCAGCACTCCCTCAGTACTGCCCCTCCGACAGCGCAGCACTCCCTCAGTACTGCCCCTCCGACAGTGCAGCACTCCCTCAGTACTGCCCCTCCGACAGTGCAGCGCACCCTCTGTACTGCCTCTCCGATAGTGCAGAGCTCCCTCAGTACTGCCCCTCCGACAGTGCCGCACTCCCTCAGTACTGCCCCTCTGACAGTGCAGCACTCCCTCAGTACTGCCCCTCTGACAGTGCAGCACTCCCTCAGTACTGCCTCTCCGACAGTGCAGAGCTCCCTCAGTACTGCCTCTCCGACAGTGCAGCATTCCCTCAGTGTTGCCTCTCTGACAGTGCGGCGTTCCCTCAGTACTGCCCCTCCAACAGTGCAGCGTTCTCTCAGTACTGCCTCTCTGACAGTGCGGCGCTCCCTCAGTATTGCCCCTCCGACAGTCCAGCGTTCCCTCAGTACTGTCCCTCTGACAATGTAGTGCTCCCTCAGTACTACCCCTCCGACAGTGCAGCGTTCCCTCAGTACTGCCCCTCCAACAGTGCAGCATTCCATCAGTACTACCCCTCCGACAGTGCAGCGCTCCCTCAGTACTGCCTCTCCAACAGTGCAGCGCTCCCTCAGTACTGCCCCTCCGACAGTGCAGCACTCCCTCAGTACTGCCTCTCCAACAGTGCAGCGCTCCCTCAGTACTGTCCCTCCGACAGTGCAGCGCTCCCTCAGTACTGCCTCTCCAACAGTGCAGCGCTCCCTCAGTACTGCCCCTCCAACAGTGCAGCATTCTCTCAGTACTGCCCCTCTGACAGTGCAACGCTCCCTCAGTACTGCACTGGGAGTGTCACCCTGGAGTGGGACTGATTTAGAAAGGTGCCTTTTTTTGCAGGAGATTAAAAATAAGAATTCAACAAAGGCAGATCCTAGAATTTCAACGTTTGAAAGATAATGGGTGGTTCGGTGGGGTTGAGGGATAGAATCATAGAAAGTTACAGCACGGAAGGAGGCCATTTCGGCCCATCGTGTCCACACCAGCCAACAAAGAGCTCTCCAGCCTAATCCCACTTCCCAGCTCTTGGTCCGTAGCCCTGCAGGTTACAGCATCCCAAGTGCACATCCAAGTACTTTTTAAATGTGGTTAGGGTTCCTGCCTCTACCACCCTTTCAGGCAGTGAGTTCCAGACCCCCACAACCATCTGGGTGGAAAAAGTTCCCCTCAAATTCCCTCTAAACCTTCCACCAATTACTTTAAATCTGTGCCCCCTGGTTTTTGACCCCTCTGCTAAGGAAATAGGTCCTTTCTATCCACTTTATCTAGGCCCCTCATAATTTTATACACCTCAATAAGGTCTCCCCTCAGCCTCCTCTGTTCCAAGGGAAACAGACCCAGACTATCCAGTCTTTCCTCATAGCTAAGATTCTCTATTCCCGGCAACATCCTTGTAAATCTCCTCTGTACCCTCTCTAGTGCAATCACATCTTTCCTGTAATGTGGTGACCAGAACTGCACGCAGTACTCTAGCTGAGGCTAACTAGTGTTTTATACAGTTCAAGTATAACCCCCCTGCTCTTGTATTCTATGACACCTTATCTACCTGGCCTGCTACCTTCAGGGATCTGTGGATATGCACTCCACGGTCCCTCTGTTCCTCTACATTTCTCAGTGTCCTACCATTTATTGTGTATTCCCTTGCCTTGTTAGCCCTCCCCAAATGCATTACCTCACACTTTGGGACGTCCTGAGGTCGAGAAAGGCACTATAGAAATGCAAGTCAGCCTTTTCTTTCTTTATGGTAGGTGGTGGAGTTGAGGGATTTGGTGGGTAGGCGGGGTTGAGGGATTTGGTGGATTTGCGGGGTTGGGGGATTTGGTGGGTAGGCGGGGTTGAGGGATTTGGTGGATTTGCGGGGTTGGGGGGTTTGGTGGGTAGGAGGAGTTGAGGGATTTGGTGGATAGGCGAGGTTGGGGGATTTGGTGGATTGGCAGGGTTGGGGGATTTGGTGGGTAGGAGGAGTTGGGGGATTTGGTGGATAGGCGAGGTTGGGGGATTTGGTGGATAGGCGAGGTTGAGGGATTTGGTGGATTGGCGGGGTTGGGGGATTTGGTGGGTAGGAGGAGTTGAGGGATTTGGTGGATAGGCGAGGTTGAGGGATTTGGTGGATTGGCAGGGTTGGGGATTTGGTGGATAGGCGAGGTTGAGGGATTTGGTGGATTGGCGGGGTTGGGGGATTTGGTGGGTAGGAGGAGTTGGGGGATTTGGTGGGTAGGAGGAGTTGGGGGATTTGGTGGATAGGCGAGGTTGAGGGATTTGGTGGATTGGCAGGGTTGGGGGATTTGATGGATAGGCGAGGTTGGGGGATTTGGTGGATAGGCGAGGTTGAGGGATTTGGTGGATTGGCGGGGTTGGGGGATTTGGTGGGTAGGAGGAGTTGGGGGATTTGGTGGGTCGGAGGAGTTGGGGGATTTGGTGGGTAGGAGGAGTTGGGGGATTTGGTGGGTAGGAGGAGTTGGGGGATTTGGTGGATAGGCGAGGTTGAGGGATTTGGTGGATTTGCGGGGTTGGGGGATTTCGTGGGTAGACGGGCTTGAGGGATTTGGTGGATAGGCGAGGTTGGGGGATTTGGTGGGTAGGAGGAGTTGGGGGATTTGGTGGGTAGGAGGAGTTGGGGGATTTGGTGGGTAGGAGGAGTTGGGGATTTGGTGAGTAGGAGGAGTTGGGGGATTTGGTGGGTAGGAGGAGTTGGGGATTTGGTGGGTAGGAGGAGTTGGGGATTTGGTGAGTAGGAGGAGTTGGGGGATTTGGTGGGTAGGAGGAGTTGGGGATTTGGTGAGTAGGAGGAGTTGGGGGATTTGGTGGGTAGGAGGAGTTGGGGATTTGGTGAGTTGGAGGAGTTGGGGATTTGGTGGGTAGGCGAGGTTGAGGGATTTGGTGGATTGGTGGGGTTGGGGGATTTGGTGGGTAGGAGGAGTTGGGGGATTTGGTGGGTAGGAGGAGTTGGGGGATTTGGTGAGTAGGAGGAGTTGGGGATTTGGTGAGTAGGAGGAGTTGGGGGATTTGGTGAGTAGGAGGAGTTGGGGGATTTGGTGAGTAGGAGGAGTTGGGGATTTGGTGAGTAGGAGGAGTTGGGGATTTGGTGAGTAGGAGGAGTTGGGGATTTGGTGGGTAGGAGGAGTTGGGGGATTTGGTGAGTAAGAGGAGTTGGGGATTTGGTGAGTAGGAGGAGTTGGGGGATTTGGTGAGTAGGAGGAGTTGGGGATTTGGTGAGTAGGAGGAGTTGGGGGATTTGGTGAGTAGGAGGAGTTGGGGATTTGGTGAGTAGGAGGAGTTGGGGATTTGGTGAGTAGGAGGAGTTGGGGGATTTGGTGAGTAGGAGGAGTTGGGGATTTGGTGAGTAGGAGGAGTTGGGGATTTGGTGAGTAGGAGGAGTTGGGGATTTGGTGAGTAGGAGGAGTTGGGGATTTGGTGAGTAGGAGGAGTTGGGGGATTTGGTGAGTAGGAGGAGTTGGGGATTTGGTGAGTAGGAGGAGTTGGGGATTTGGTGGGTAGGAGGAGTTGGAGATTTGGTGGGTAGGAGGAGTTGGGGATTTGGTGGGTAGGAGGAGTTGGGGGATTTGGTGAGTAGGAGGAGTTGGAGATTTGGTGGGTAGGAGGAGTTGGGGATTTGGTGGGTAGGAGGAGTTGGGGATTTGGTGGGTAGGAGGAGTTGGGGATTTGGTGGGTAGGAGGAGTTGGGGATTTGGTGAGTAGGAGGAGTTGGGGATTTGGTGAGTAGGAGGAGTTGGGGATTTGGTGGGTAGGAGGAGTTGGGGGATTTGGTGAGTAGGAGGAGTTGGGGATTTGGTGAGTAGGAGGAGTTGGGGGATTTGGTGAGTAGGAGGAGTTGGGGATTTGGTGAGTAGGAGGAGTTGGAGATTTGGTGGGTAGGAGGAGTTGGGGATTTGGTGGGTAGGAGGAGTTGGGGATTTGGTGAGTAGGAGGAGTTGGGGATTTGGTGGGTAGGAGGAGTTGGGGATTTGGTGGGTAGGAGAAGTTGGGGGATTTGGTGAGTAGGAGGAGTTGGAGATTTGGTGGGTAGGAGGAGTTGGGGATTTGGTGGGTAGGAGGAGTTGGGGATTTGGTGAGTAGGAGGAGTTGGGGATTTGGTGGGTAGGAGGAGTTGGGGATTTGGTGGGTAGGAGGAGTTGGGGATTTGGTGGGTAGGAGGAGTTGGGGATTTGGTGAGTAGGAGGAGTTGGGGATTTGGTGAGTAGGAGGAGTTGGGGATTTGGTGAGTAGGAGGAGTTGGGGGATTTGGTGGGTAGGAGGAGTTGGGGATTTGGTGAGTAGGAGGAGTTGGGGGATTTGGTGAGTAGGAGGAGTTGGGGATTTGGTGGGTAGGAGGAGTTGGGGATTTGGTGGGTTGGAGGAGTTGGGGGATTTGGTGGGTAGGAGGAGTTGGGGATTTGGTGGGTAGGAGGAGTTGGGGGATTTGGTGAGTAGGAGGAGTTGGGGATTTGGTGAGTAGGAGGAGTTGGGGATTTGGTGAGTAGGAGGAGTTGGGGGATTTGGTGAGTAGGAGGAGTTGGGGATTTGGTGAGTAGGAGGAGTTGGGGATTTGGTGAGTAGGAGGAGTTGGGGGATTTGGTGAGTAGGAGGAGTTGGGGATTTGGTGGGTAGGAGGAGTTGGGGGATTTGGTGGGTAGGAGGAGTTGGGGGATTTGGTGGGTAGGAGGAGTTGGGGATTTGGTGAGTAGGAGGAGTTGGGGGATTTGGTGGGTAGGAGGAGTTGGGGGATTTGGTGAGTAGGAGGAGTTGGGGATTTGGTGGGTAGGAGGAGTTGGGGGATTTGGTGGGTAGGAGGAGTTGGGGATTTGGTGGGTAGGAGGAGTTGGGGGATTTGGTGAGTAGGAGGAGTTGGGGATTTGGTGGGTAGGAGGAGTTGGGGGATTTGGTGAGTAGGAGGAGTTGGGGATTTGGTGGGTAGGAGGAGTTGGGGGATTTGGTGGGTAGGAGGAGTTGGGGATTTGGTGGGTAGGAGGAGTTGGGGGATTTGGTGAGTAGGAGGAGTTGGGGATTTGGTGGGTAGGAGGAGTTGGGGATTTGGTGGGTAGGAGGAGTTGGGGGATTTGGTGGGTAGGAGGAGTTGGGGATTTGGTGAGTAGGAGGAGTTGGGGATTTGGTGGGTAGGAGGAGTTGGGGATTTGGTGGGTAGGAGGAGTTGGGGATTTGGTGGGTAGGAGGAGTTGGGGATTTGGTGGGTAGGAGGAGTTGGGGATTTGGTGAGTAGGAGGAGTTGGGGGATTTGGTGGGTAGGAGTAGTTGGGGGATTTGGTGGGTAGGAGTAGTTGGGGATTTGGTGGGTAGGAGGAGTTGGGGATTTGGTGAGTAGGAGGAGTTGGGGGATTTGGTGAGTAGGAGGAGTTGGGGGATTTGGTGAGTAGGAGGAGTTGGGGATTTGGTGAGTAGGAGGAGTTGGGGGATTTGGTGGGTAGGAGGAGTTGGGGATTTGGTGGGTAGGAGTAGTTGGGGATTTGGTGGGTAGGAGGAGTTGGGGATTTGGTGAGTAGGAGGAGTTGGGGGATTTGGTGAGTAGGAGGAGTTGGGGATTTGGTGAGTAGGAGGAGTTGGGGATTTGGTGGGTAGGAGGAGTTGGAGATTTGGTGGGTAGGAGGAGTTGGGGGATTTGGTGAGTAGGAGGTGTTGGGGATTTGGTGAGTAGGAGGAGTTGGGGGATTTGGTGAGTAGGAGGAGTTGGGGGATTTGGTGAGTAGGAGGAGTTGGGGATTTGGTGGGTAGGAGGAGTTGGGGATTTGGTGAGTAGGAGGAGTTGGGGATTTGGTGAGTAGGAGGAGTTGGGGGATTTGGTGGGTAGGAGGAGTTGGGGGATTTGGTGAGTAGGAGGAGTTGGGGATTTGGTGGGTAGGAGGTGTTGGGGGATTTGGTGGGTAGGAGGAGTTGGAGATTTGGTGGGTAGGAGGAGTTGGGGATTTGGTGAGTAGGAGGAGTTGGGGGATTTGGTGGGTAGGAGGAGTTGGGGGATTTGGTGGGTAGGAGGAGTTGGGGGATTTGGTGGGTAGGAGGAGTTGGGGATTTGGTGAGTAGGAGGAGTTGGGGGATTTGGTGGGTAGGAGGAGTTGGGGATTTGGTGGGTAGGAGGAGTTGGGGATTTGGTGGGTAGGAGGAGTTGGGGATTTGGTGAGTAGGAGGAGTTGGGGGATTTGGTGGGTAGGAGGAGTTGGGGGATTTGGTGGGTAGGAGGAGTTGGGGATTTGGTGAGTAGGAGGAGTTGGGGGATTTGGTGGGTAGGAGGAGTTGGGGGATTTGGTGGGTAGGAGGAGTTGGGGATTTGGTGGGTAGGAGGAGTTGGGGATTTGGTGGGTAGGAGGAGTTGGGGATTTGGTGGGTAGGAGGAGTTGGGGATTTCGTGGGTAGGAGGAGTTGGGGATTTGGTGGGTAGGAGGAGTTGGGGATTTGGTGGGTAGGAGGAGTTGGGGATTTGGTGGGTAGGAGGAGTTGGGGATTTGGTGGGTAGGAGGAGTTGGGGATTTGGTGGGTAGGGGGAGTTGGGGATTTGGTGGGTAGGAGGAGTTGGGGATTTGGTGGGTAGGAGGAGTTGGGGATTTGGTGGGTAGGAGGAGTTGGGGATTTGGTGGGTAGGAGGAGTTGGGGATTTCGTGGGTAGGAGGAGTTGGGGATTTGGTGGGTAGGAGGAGTTGGGGATTTGGTGGGTAGGAGGAGTTGGGGATTTGGTGGGTAGGAGGAGTTGGGGATTTGGTGGGTAGGAGGAGTTGGGGATTTGGTGGGTAGGGGGAGTTGGGGATTTGGTGGGTAGGAGGAGTTGGGGATTTGGTGAGTAGGAGGAGTTGGGGATTTGGTGGGTAGGAGGAGTTGGGGATTTGGTGAGTAGGAGGAGTTGGGGATTTGGTGGGTAGGAGGAGTTGGGGATTTGGTGGGTAGGAGGAGTTGGGGATTTGGTGGGTAGGGGGAGTTGGGGATTTGGTGGGTAGGAGGAGTTGGGGATTTGGTGAGTAGGAGGAGTTGGGGATTTGGTGGGTAGGAGGAGTTGGGGATTTGGTGGGTAGGAGGAGTTGGGGATTTGGTGGGTAGGAGGAGTTGGGGATTTGGTGGGTAGGAGGAGTTGGGGATTTGGTGAGTAGGAGGAGTTGGGGATTTGGTGGGTAGGAGGAGTTGGGGATTTGGTGAGTAGGAGGAGTTGGGGGATTTGGTGGGTAGGAGGAGTTGGGGATTTGGTGAGTAGGAGGAGTTGGGGATTTGGTGAGTAGGAGGAGTTGGGGATTTGGTGGGTAGGAGGAGTTGGAGATTTGGTGGGTAGGAGGAGTTGGGGGATTTGGTGAGTAGGAGGAGTTGGGGATTTGGTGGGTAGGAGGAGTTGGAGATTTGGTGGGTAGGAGGAGTTGGGGATTTGGTGGGTAGGAGGAGTTGGGGATTTGGTGGGTAGGAGGAGTTGGGGGATTTGGTGAGTAGGAGGAGTTGGGGGATTTGGTGAGTAGGAGGAGTTGGAGATTTGGTGGGTAGGAGGAGTTGGGGATTTGGTGAGTCGGAGGAGTTGGGGGATTTGGTGGGTAGGAGGAGTTGGGGATTTGGTGAGTAGGAGGAGTTGGGGGATTTGGTGGGTAGGCGGGGTTGGGGGATTTGGTGGGTACGCGGGGTTGATATGGTGACAGCAGGTAACCGTGGGGAGAACCGAAGCCCTCCTGGGTATCAGTGGGCCCTTTATCCAGTTCGAATGCATGCCGAGCGTGGCATTGCGAAGCGAGACAGAGCGAGAACACTCCCCAGCGTACAGGCCATTTCACTTTGTGAAAACAAACATCTTGGAAGGTTCTCAACAGATTCCTTGGCCTCTTCCAGCGACTGTCGATACACCATAAATTCAGATTGTTTTCCAAAAATCTCATTAAATAAAAGTCCAAACATCTGTTGAAATGTTGTCAGTTGCACTATTTTAATAGGTTTACAATACAGGGGGAAACAGCTTTGTAGAAAATGGAACAGTTTGAGAATTGATTATTTTTGAATATGCTTGTGGTTTAAGTTGGCCAGGACACGAGGCAGATTGAACGGGAACTAAGTGCTTTCTAGAAATACACATTTAAAGAACCATAAATTACAAATTTTTTAATAACATAATTTATTGCCGAATGACGTGCCTGAGAGAGATTCTGTTGAGTGAGGAAACACTTGACTAAAGTGGAGGATATATATTAATGACCTGGACTTGGGTATACAGGGCCTCATTTCAAAGTTTGAACAGATGACACAAAACTTTGAAATGTACTGAACAATGAGGTGGCTAGTAACAGACTTCAGGAGGACAGAGACAGACTGGAAAAATGGGCGGACACATGGCCGATGAAATTTAATGCTGAGAAGTGCGAAGTGACACATTTTGGTAGGAAGAATGAGGAGAAAAAAAAATACTTGCATTTCTACAGCGCCTTTCACGACCTCAGGACGTCCCAAAGCGCTTTACAGCCAATGAAGTATTTTTGAAGTGTACTCACTGTTGCAGCACCCAATTTGCGCACAGCAAGCTCCCACAAACAGCAATGTGATGATGACCAGATCATCTGTTTTAGTGATGTTGATTGAGGGATAAATATTGGCCAGGACACCAGGGATAAATCCCCTGCTCTTCTGCAATATAGTGCCATGGGATCTTTTACATCCACTTGAGGGGGCAGACGGGGCCTCCGAAAGACAGCACCTCCGACAGTGCAGCACTCCCTCAGTCCTGCCCCTCCGACAGTGCAGCGCTCCCTCAGTACTGCCCCTCCGACAGTGCAGCACTCCCTCAGTACTGCCCCTCCGACAGTGCAGCGCTCCCTCAGTACTGCCCCTCCAACAGTACAGCACTCCCTCAGTACTGCCCCGCCGACAGTGCAGCGCTCCCTCAGTACTGTCCCTCCGACAGTGCAGCACCCCCTCAGTACTGCACTGGAGCGTCAGCCTAAATTTTTGTGCTCAAGATGGTCGTGTCCAAGACAACCTTCACCTGGTTATCATGCAGTACCCGGAAGTACTGCACTCCTTCCATTGTCTCGAATTTCATGCTCTACGGCAATGACTTCACCCCCTCTGGGAAACGCAGCTTTACATAATGGTTTCCATCTGCTACCCACACTCCTAGGTAGTATCTCCTCTTTATTGCCAAGCAAATGTTAATGTCCCACGACTCCAATTTTTCTATTAGCACATCATCCTCAATATAAACCGGCAGGTTTAAGAATGAGACCATCACCTCTTCAGAATATAGCAGTGATACCTCCAAGAACTTATCTCCAACCTTCAAACTCAGTAAAAGTCTTTCCACCTCTTCTCGGCCACTGACCCTCACCTCGAATCCAACATTCAGCTTCGGTCAGCTGGCAAAGCAGCTTCCCTTGCCTTCTGGGGTCCCGGCCCAAATCTTTGGGCCTTTTTTTCTCCCTTCCACCAACATTTTCTCCCCTGATTAAATTCATCCTGGGAGCATTGTCCTCTGAGGGGGGCCCAGCACCCCGGGCCCAGCACTCCGGGCCCAGCACTCCGGGCCCAGCACTCCGGGCCCATCACTCCGGGCCCAGCACCTCGGGCCCAGCACCCCGGGCCCAGCACTCCGGGCCCATCACTCCGGGCCCATCACCCCGGGCCCAGCACTCCGGGCCCAGCACTCCGGGCCCAGCACTCCGGGCCCCTTACCCCGGGCCCAGCACTCCGGGCCCAGCACTCCGGGCCCATCAGCCGCCATCTGGCTGCTGTTTAAGGACCATAAAGGCCCTAAAACCTGAAAAAAAAAATCACCACCAACTTTGTACAAACTCACTCCAACTCCCTGCAGTAATCAAGCACCCAGCAGCACCTGCTCCCTCCTAGCCCCTCCCACCTAGAGTGTGCAACCCGCTGAGCGGCGCTGTGTAGAATTTTAAATGACCAGCACACTTTCTCTTCACTGCTGTTGCACACATTTCCTGCTTCAGTTATCTAAATACTGCAGCCTGGTCAAGCACAGAACACACTCTGTTATCTATCTGTGTCAAATTCTAATGGCTCCACTCACTGCCAACCTTCGTCGAAAGGCAGGGGCACTGATTACAATCCTGAACTCTTTCAAACTTGTAGGAATGGAAGACATATGAATCATCCCTTCCCCTTCCCGTAGTCTTACGGTGAGGCGTAATGCAGACCTAGGCTCGACATTCTCTGCCAAACTGACTCATTACAGTTAAACGAACTGGCTGAGAAATGGCCCTCCTCAGCAAATTAGAGGTCACGTTTCAGTTTGTGAAGGGTGACAACCAACTATTTTAAAATAACATCATGACCTCATCTCCACTCATTTTATTAGTGCAAAGAGTGGTCCAGAGTTCCTAACCACGCAGCCAGAAGATGATCGCGGAATGATTCCCTCTCCCTATTCTGCTCCCCATTATGATTCACTCAGCCTTTGTGTATTGGTAGGACACTTTTGATGTCTCTATTGAGAGAAGAGGTATATACTCCTACAGGATTTATATCTCACTTTGTCACGTTGCAAAAAGTTCTCATTCTGCACGAGCAAGATCCCACAAACAGCACTGAGACGAATGACCAGATTATCTGTTCTTTGTAATGTTTGTTGAGGGAGGAATATTGACCAAGGCACCAGGGAGAACTGCCCTGCTCTCCCTGTTCCTGGGACTAGGGACAGGGTCACTGGCAAGGCTTAGAAGCTAAACAGAGCCAGGCCTGGTTAGTACCTGGAGGAGTGACCATCAGGGAGAGACCAGGTGCAGAAGGTCACTGGAAGGAGCCCCGAGGAGGGGCAGTTGGTGAGAAGGTCACGGAAGGAGCCCCGGGAGGGGCGGCTGGTGAGCAGGCCCGGGCGTTGGGCTGAAGATTGTCGGACAGGAGGAATGGTGGAAATGGAATGGTGGCGCGCACAGACGCAGCGGCTTTGCTTCTCCCAGGACGGTGCTATTTACGTTTAATGTTAATGTTATTTGTACTGGACTCATGGGAGCTTGCAAGATCACATTTCGTTGTTCATGTACTTGTGCATTGTACAATGACAATAAAGTTGAATTATTATTATTGACTAGTACTGACATAAGAAAACTACTAGGCACTTGGTCTAAGCGTTAAACAAAGCTTTAATCAACTGTTTTACAACATGGAGGTCTAGTTGTGTCCTTCACTAGTTCCTGTTAAGAATGTCCTGCGCAAGCTGGGCCCGTGCCCGAGTATTTATACTCTCCCTGGACAGCGCCACCCGCAGGCCGCTCAGTATTATTTCATAAGTCTTTCTTCCATGAATGACTGATTCATGTCAAGTACCATGGGATCTTTAACATCCATCTGGACAAGCAGACGGGTCCTCGGTTTATGTCTCTCTGACAGGACAGCACCACCGACAGTTCAGCGCTCACTCCGTACTGCACTGAAGTCTCAGTGTAGACTATGACACAGTTAACCACACCATCCAGCTCTCCTCCGTCGTCCAGCCAGGTGGGACTGCCCTCGCCTGGTTTCGTTCCTATCTATCCAGTCGCAGCCAGAGAATCCCCTGCAAGGGTTTCTCTTCCCGCTCCTGCACCATTACCTCTGGAGTCTACCACAAGGATCTATCCTTGGCCACCTCCTATTGCTCATCTACATGCTGCCCCTTGGCGAATCATCCGAAAACACAGCATCAGTTTCCACATGTACGCTAACAACACCCAGCTCTACCTCACCACCACCTCTCTTGACCCCTCCACTGTCTCTGATTTGTCACGCTGCTTGTCCAACATCCAGTCCTGGATGAGCAGAAATGTCCTCAAATTAAATATTGGGAAGACCGAAGCTACTGTTTTTGGTCCCCTCCACAAACTCCATTCCCTAGCCACCGACTCCATCTCTCTCTCTAGCCACTGAGGCTTGACCAGACTGTGTGTAAACTTGATTATCCTAACTGGTTCCGTCACCCCAGTGCTCGCTGCCTGACATTGGCTCTCAGTCCGGCAATGCCTTGGCTTTAAAATTCTCACCCTTGGTCTCGCCCGCTCCCTATCTCTGTGATCTCCTCCAGCCCTACAATCCTCCGAGATCTCTGCGCTCCTCCAATCCTGGCCTCTTGTGTATTCCCGATTATAATTGCCCCACCATTGGCGGCCGTGCCTTCAGCTGCCTGGGTCCTAAGCTCTGGAATTCCCTCCCTAAACCGTTCGGCCTCTCCACCTCTCTCCTCCTTTTAGACGCTCCTTAAAACCTGCCTCTTTGACCAAGCTTTTAATATCCCCTTATGTGGCTTGGTGTCAAGTTGTGTCTGATAATCACTCCTGTGAAGCGCCTTGGGATGTTTTACTGCTTTGACGGCACTATATAAATGCAAGTTGTTGTTGTGGCTCTCCATTTGTTTAGAAACATAGAAGATAGGAGCAGGAGTAGGCCATTCGGCCCCTCGAGCCTGCTCCGCCATTCAATGAGATCATGGCTGATCATCCAAGTTCAGTACCCTGTCCCTGCCTTCTCCCCATATCCCTTGATCCCTTTAGCCTTAAGAAATATATCTAACTCCTTCTTGAATATATTTAATGAATTGGCCTCAACTGTCTTCTGTGGTAGAGAATTCCACAGGTTCACCACTCTCTGGGTGAAGAAATTCCTCCTCATTTCTGTCCTAAATGGCTTACCCCTTATCCTTAGACTGTGACCCCTGGTTCTGGACTCCCCGACCATCGGGAACATCCTTCCTGCATCTAGTCTGTCTACTCCTGTTAGAATTTTATAAGTTTCAATGAGATAGTTTGTACAGTAATTGGGCTGGGTCGGGCCCTATGTTACCGATCCTTTTCTTGTGACTCCTTCCTATTTCTCCTTTTCCAGTATTTATTTAGCATATGGTGGTGTTAAGGGAAGGTCGTGTCTGACAAACTTGATTGAATTTTTTGAGGAGGTAACAAGGAGGGTAGATGAGGGTAGTGCATTTGATGTAGTGTGTATGGACTTTAGCAAGGCTTTTGATAAGGTTCCACATGGCAGACTGGTCACGAAGTTAAAAGCCCATGGGATCCAGGGCAAAGTGTCAAGTTGGATTCAAAACTGGCTCGGAGACAGGAAGCAGAGGGTAATGGTTGATGGGTGTCTTTGTGACTGGAAGGCTGTTTCCAGTGAGGTTCCGCAGGGCTCAGTACTAGGTCCCTTGCTTTTTGTGGTATATATCAATGATCTAGACTTGAATATAGGGGGTATGATTAAGAAATTTGCAGATGATACTAAAATCGGCTGTGAGGTTGATGCTGAAGAATGAAGCTGTAGACTGCAGGAAGATATCAATAAATTGGTCAGGTGGGCAGAACAGTGGCAAATGGAATTCAATCCGGAGAAGTGTGAGGTAATGCATTTGGGGAGAGCTAACAAGGAAAGGGAATACACATTAAATGGTAGGACACTGAGTAGTGTAGAGGAACAAAGGGACCTTGGAGTGCATGTCCACAGATCCCTGAAGGTAGCAGGCCAGGTAGATAAGGTGGTTAAGAAGGCATACGGAATGCTTGCCTTTATTAGTCGTGGCATAGAATACAAGAGCAGGGGGGTTATGCTTCAACTATATAAAACACTAGTTAGGCCTCAGCTAGAGTACTGCGTGCAGTTCTGGTCACCACATTACAGGAAAGATGTGATTGCACTAGAGAGGGTACAGAGGAGATTTACAAGGATGTTGCTGGGAGCAGAGAATCTTAGCTATGAGGACAGGCTGGGTCTGTTTCCCTTGGAACAGAGAAGGCTGAGGGGAGACCTTATTGAGGTGTATAAAATTATGAGTGGCCTAGATAAAGCGGATAGAAAGGACCTATTTCCCTTAGCAGAGGGGTCAAAAACCAGGGGGCACAGATTTAAAGTAATTGGTGGAAGGTTTAGAGGGGATTTGAGGGGAAATTTCTTCACCCAGAGGGTGGTGGGGGTCTGGAACTCACTGCCTGAAAGGGTGGTAGAGGCAGGAACCCTAACCACATTTAAAAAGTACTTGGATGTGCACTTGGGATGCTGTAACCTGCAGGGCTACGGACCAAGAGCTGGGAAGTGGGATTAGGCTGGAGAGCTCTTTGTTGGCCGGCGCGGACACGATGGGTCGAAATGGCCTCCTTCCGTGCTGTAACTTTCTATGATTCTATGTTGCAGACTCGGGCGTATAATCTTGAGCATTATTGTCACCAGTGTGTCGACACCCAGATAAGTTGAGTGTAGCGGGCATGGCTCAACGAGGTCCGCAAGTAAGAAAGAACTTTCATTTCTATCACGCCTTTCACAACCTCAGTGTAGTCACTGATGTAATGTAGGAAACGTGACAGCCAATTTGCACACAGCAAGATCCCACAAACAGCACTGTAACAATGGCCAGATAATCTGTGTTAGTGAGGTTGGTTGAGAGATAAATATTGCCCCAGGACACTGGAGAGAACTCCCCAGCTCTTCTTCGAATAGTACTATGGGATCATGTATGCCCACCTGAGAGTGCAGACGGGGGCTCTTCCGAAAGATGGCACCTCCGACAGTGCAGCGCTCCCTCAGTACTGCCCCTCCGACAGTGCAGCGCTCCCTCAGTACTGCCCCTCCGACAGTGCAGCGCTCCCTCAGTACTGCCGCTCCGACAGTGCGGCGCTCCCTCAGTACTGCCCCTCCGACAGTGCAACACTCCCTCGGTACTGCCCCTCCGACAGTGCAGCACTCCCTCAGTACTGCCCCTCTGACAGTGCGGCGTTCCCTCAGTACTGCCCCTCCGACAGTGCGGCGCTCCCTCAGTACTGCCCCTCCGACAGTGCGGTGCTCCCTCAATACTGCCCCTCTGAGAGTGCGGCGCTCCCTCAGTACTGACTCTGCGAGTGCAACACTCCCTCAGTACTGCCCCTCCGACAGTGCGGCACTCCCTCAGTACTGCCCCTCCGACAGTGCAGCGCTCCCTCAGTACTGCACCTCTGACACTGCGGCGTTCCTTCAGTACTGACCCTCTGAGAGTGCAACACTCCCTCAGTACTGCCCCTCCGACAGTGCAGCACTCCCTCAGTACTGCCCCTCCAACAGTGCGGCGCTCCCTCAGTACTGCCCCTCTGACTGCCAGTTGTTGTGGTGCATATAGGCACCAACGATATAGGTAAAAAGCGGGATGAGGTCCTAAAAGCGGAATATAGGGAGTTAGGAGGTAAATTAAAAAATAGGACCTCAAAAGGTCGTAATCTCAGGATGGCTATCAGTGCCACGTGCTAGTCAGAGTAGAAATAGAAGGATATTTCAGATGAATACGTGGCTAGAGGAATGGTGCAAGAGGGAGGGACTCAAGTTCCTGGGATATTGGAACCGGTTCTGGGGGAGGTGGGACCAGTTCAAACCGGATGGTTTGCACCTGGGCAGGGCTGGAACCAATGTCCTAGGGGGAGTGTTTGGTAGTGCTCTGGGGGAGGGTTTAAACTAAAATGGCAGGGGATTGGGAACCTGAGCAGGGAGACAGAGGAAAGGGAAACAAGGATAAAAGCAAAAGATAGGAAGGAGAAAAACAAAAGTGGCAATCAGAGAAATCAACGGTTTAAATCAAACATGGCCACAGTAAATAATAATTCTAATAGGTCTAAGAGCATTAAAAAAACAAGCCTGAAGGCTTTGGCCTAGAAATTCAGTTGTTAGCGCCAACCGCTAGCGCCTTAGGAGGAGAAGTGGGGCGCTAAGTGGCTAGCGCCCGGGCGCGGTGCAATCTGTGCCTCTCACGAACTTCAGTTAAGATTTAGCGCCGGCGCAAAACCACAGCGCCCGCTCAGCTGCGCGCGCAGATCCTGACATCATTTCATGGTGCAACGCCCTTGGTGCGCCCCGAACCGGAAATTCAGTAGCGCCGGCCTAATGTCCTCCTGGCGCCCCTAGCGACTGGTGATGTGCCTCAATAAATCCGAGACTCGATGTTAGCGAAACAAAACAAGGCTTTTATTGACTTAGAAGGTAACACACAGAGGAGAATGTATCTTCCATCCAGAGGTCTGCCGTACTGGATGTGCTGCAGGCTGGGCCAGCTTACATAGGAGCCAGGTATGGGCGGAGCCCTACACACAGTACAATACAATGGAAATGAAACTGAAACCAACCACAGTCACAGGCAGAGAAATACTGATGAGTGATGAATGGAATATTTCATCACAACTGGTAGAGGGGAACAGTTCCCAGTCGCTGCGAGGCGCGGGGGGCGCTAATTAAAGGGGACTCCTCCTGCAGTATAAATGGCAGCCATTTTGCTCCAATCCTTCTTTGTGAGAGATGGATATTTGGAGAGAGACAAAGGGAGAGAGCTTTCTGGTTTGACTCAACGCTCGCACAGGTACTTGTGGCTGTCAGGGCGAGGCTGGTTCTGGACCCAAGTGCAGAGACGAGGCTAGAGGCAGGTATAAAGTTCAAACAAAGTACTTTACTTAATAAACACAAAGATACAATTACACTTTAGAAGCTCTGACAAGCAACCACTTGGCACAAAGGCTTGTCAAGACTGAGCACAGAGAAGGGGGGGAAACAGAACTTATATACTACAAATCACAGGTGAAACTCATAAGCCCAATAACAGTCAATTAAGGATTACACAGGGACAACCACTCATGAAGGTGCCACCTAGGGGTTACTAGGAGAACTAACTGGCACCCTCACAGGACCCCCTCCCCTAGGAACGGCTCCTGACGTCCCTCCTGGACGAGCCGGGTGGCGACGGCGAAAATCCCTTATGAGTTCCGGATCCAAAATGTCCCGGGCCGGAACCCAGGAACGCTCCTCAGGACCAAAACCCTCCCAGTCAACCAGGTATTGGATGCTCCTCCTGACCCGGTGACAATCAAGGAGGCGACGGACCGTGAAGGCTTGCTGGCCGTCAATCATACGGGGCCTGGGGGTGGGTGGGGGCGCGAGGTCTAGCCGCAGGAACCAAGGGACTAGTAAGAACCGGCTTGAGGTGAGAGACATGATATGTGGGATGTATCCTCATCGATCGAGGAAGGAGGAGCCGGTAGGCCACCGGGTTTACTTGCTCCAAAATCCTAAAAGGTCCTATGAACCGGGGAGCCAACTTGCGGGACTCCACATGGAGCGGAAGATTCTTGGTAGACAGCCAGACCTTGGTTCCGGACCAGAACCGAGGAGCTGGGCGACGGTGACGGTCGGCCTGCACCTTCTGCCGAGGTGAGGCAAGCTGCAAGGCGGATCGGACCCTCCTCCAGGTACGACGGCAGCGTTGGACTAACCCCTGGGCAGCCGGCACTCCTACCTCCCTCTCCTGTTCCGGGAAGAGTGGCGGTTGGAAGCCATATTGGCACTCAAAAGGCGAAAGACCAGTGGAGGAGCTCTGAAGGGTATTATGTGCATACTCTGCCCAGACCAGGTACTTGCTCCAGGAGGAAGGATTGGAGGACACAAAGCTTCGTAGCACCCTCTCCAGATCCTGATTAGTTCTCAGTCTGGCCGTTAGATTGAGGGTGGAACCCCGAAGAGAGACTGACGGAAGCCCCCAGGAGGGAACAAAAGGCCTTCCAAAACCTAGATGAAAACTGAGGACCACGGTTAGAGACAACATCCAGGGGCAAGCCATGAAGGCGGAAGACATGTTGGACAACCAGCTGGGCGGTCTCCCTGGCCGAGGGAAGCTTGACAAGAGGAACGAAGTGAGCAGCCTTTGAAAAGCGATCAACCACAACTAGGATGGTGGTGAATCCTTCAGATGGAGGTAGCCCGGTGATGAAATCCAGGGCAATATGAGACCAGGGACAGCTGGGAATAGGCAAGGGATGCAGGAGACCAAGCGGAGGTTGTTGGGATGTCTTGTTCTGGGCACAGACAGGACAAGCGGAGACAAAGGCCTGGGTGTCGGCTTCCATAGCGGGCCACCAGAATCTCCTTTTAAGAAACTCGAGAGTCCGACAGATCCCAGGATGACCCGTCAAGCGAGAAGAATGGCCCCATTGAAGAACCTGGGCGCGCGCTCGACTGGGAACATATAGTTTATTAGGAGGGCCTCCTCCGGGATCGGCCTCCTGACGTTGGGCCCTTCGCACCACAGTCTCAATCTCCCACGTGACGGGAGCCACGATGCAGGAACTAGGGACGATAAGTTCTGGAATCCGGTCCTTTTCCGAGGGGTCAAACTGGCGAGAAAGGGCATCCGGTTTGAGGTTCTTAGACCCTGGGCGGTACGACAGGAGAAAGTTGAACCGGTTAAAGAAGAGTGCCCACTTGGCCTGCCGGGGGTTGAGGCGCTTAGCGTCCTGAATATATATCAGGTTCTTATGGTCGGTCCAGACGACAAAAGGATGTTCCGCTCCCCCCAACCAGTGTCTCCACTCCTCCAAGGCCAACTTAACTGCCAAAAGCTCCCTGTTGCCGACATCATAGTTACACTCAGCTGGCTTCAGGCGACGGGAGAAGAAGGCACAGGGATGAAGTTTTTGGTCCTTGGGGGAGCGCTGGGACAGGACAGCCCCAACTCCAATATCCGAGGCATCCACCTCTACGATGAAGGGCAGGGTGGGATCGGGATACATCAGAATGGGGGCGGAGGTGAAGTTTTGTTTGAGCTCCTGGAAGGCCCGTTCTGCTTCAGAACACCAGCTGAACCGTACAGGCGAGCCCTTGGTCAATGCGGAGAGGGGGGCGGCAAGGGAGCTGAAGTTACGGATGAAGCGTCTGTAAAAGTTGACGAATCCCAGGAACCGCTGAATCTGCTTAACCGACGTGGGACTCGGCCCGTTCAGGACGGCTTGAACCTTACTCGGATCCATCTGGACGCTTCCACCAGAGATAACGTAGCCCAGGAAGGTGACCTTAGTGACGTGGAATTCACACTGCTCGGGTTTGACGAAGAGACGGCTCTCCAAGAGCCTCTGCAACACCCGCCTGACGTGTTGGACATGCTGCTGGGGGGACTTCGAGAAGGTGAGAATGTCATCCAAATAAACAAACACGAACTGATTCAGCAGGTCCCGGAGCACGTCATTGACCAGAGCCTGGAAGACAGCAGGAGCGTTAGTGAGACCAAAGGGCATGACAAGGTATTCCTAGTGACCGCTCAGGGTGATAAAGGCAGTTTTCCATTCATCCCCCTCCCTAATGCGGACCAGGTTATATGCGTTGCGGAGGTCAAGTTTGGAGAAGATGGTAGCTCCCTGTAGCTGCTCAAACGCTGAGAACATCAAAGGGAGAGGATAGCGGTTCTTAATCGTAATTTTGTTAAGCCCCCGATAGTCTATACAAGGTCCGAGACCACCATCCTTTTTTACAAAAAAGAAACCTGCACTCGCTGGGGAGGTGGAAGGACGAATGAAACCAGTGGCGAGGGCTTCTTTGATATATTCCTTCATCGAAACATTCTCAGGGCGAGAGAGAGTAGAGCCGACCCCGAGGGGGGCAAGTGCCAGGCAGGAGATCAATCGCACAGTCGTAAGGCCGGTGTGGGGGGAGTGTAGAGGACCGCCCCTTACTAAATACCGCATGGGAGGTCCGAATACTCAGGAGGCACACGAGCAAGGTCCAGCTGATCGGCTGGCTCGGGAGAGGAAGGACGAGGCAGACTAGGGAAGACCTTGAGACAGTTAGTTGAACATGAAGGGCCCCACTCCAGCACCATCCCAGTAGTCCAGTCAATATGAGGGTTGTGGAGAAAGAGCCACGGGTGTCCAAGAACGAGAGGGAGCTCAGGGGAATCTATCAGGTGAAACTGCAACGACTCTTGATGTCTCTCCCCCACTTGGACCTGTAACACTCCAGTGATATGATGAACGTGCCCAGAACCAAGGGGCCTGCCATCGAGGGCGGTGACTTGTAAAGGCTGGTCCAGGCGGGAGAAAGGAATTTTCAGTCTGTGCACCAGGGTACGGTCAATAAAACAACCCGCAGCCCGGAGTCAATGAGCGCCTGCAGATTGAACTGCTTTCCCTCCCAAGAGAGACGAGTAGGAATCAGGGTTTGGAAGACAGAAGGGGTAGGAGAAGGGGTTTGATCAGTCCGTAACCTCCCAATCCTCCTGGCTTGTTCCTGGAGCTCTGGGCATGTGGCTCTGAAATGACCAGACAGGCCACAGTAAAGACAACACCCCTCTCTCAATCTCCTCCGTCTGTCAACCCAGGAGAGCCGAGTTCCATAGGTGTCTCTTCCGTGCTAACAGGTGGACTCGGGGGTACTTGGAAACTCCTGGTCAGATCCGGAACACCAGACGATCTCACCCCTGTGGAAGTAGTGAATCTCCTCTCTCTAGCA
Organism: Somniosus microcephalus; assembly: GCF_052327205.1. NCBI lineage: Eukaryota > Metazoa > Chordata > Chondrichthyes > Squaliformes > Somniosidae > Somniosus > Somniosus microcephalus. Next base: position 8,368,954 of record NC_140998.1, on the reverse strand, counting down.
TGCTTCCGGAGGCGGTTATCCACTCTGACAGCAAGGGAGATGAGCGTGTCAAGGTCCTCCGGGATCTCTCTGGACGCTAGTTCATCCTTGATAGTTCCGGAAAGGCCGTAAAAAAACATGGAAAGAAGGGCCTCGGTGTTCCAGCGACTCTCCGCAGCGAGTGTGCGGAACTCAATGGCGAAGTCGGCTACCCTGCAGCCGCCCTGGCGGAGATTCAAAAGTCTCTTAGCTGCCTCCCGTCCACTCACAGGATGGTCAAAGACCTTGCCCATCTCATCGGTGAAATAGACAACGTCACAGCAGACCGAAGATTGCTGCTCCCAGATAGCGGTAACCCAGGCGAGAGCTTTTCCCGAGAGTAGTGAAATAATGAATGCTACCTTAGAGCGAGATGAATGGAACATGAAAAGGTTGAAGTTCAAAAACCAGGGAGCACTGGGTCAGGAAGCCACGACACTTGCCTGGATCACCATCATAGCGCTCCAGCGCAGGTAGGCGAGGCTCTCGGTAAGTCAGGCGATCGGCGACCGGTGGGGTAGCACCCAAAGCAACTGACTGAAGAGGAACATCCTGAGCAGAAGCCACAGCGGCTAGGTGTTGAATGGTCGGAGTCCACGTATCTACCTTGTCCGAAATGCTTTGGAGAAGTTGCTCAAGGCGGCCGAGGAAAGCACCTTGATGGGAGAGAATAGAACGAAGTTCCTCCATCACTGCTGGGTCCATACTAGGCTCAGTCTTGCTGTCAGGGTGAGGCTGGTTCTGGACCCAAGTGCAGAGACGAGGCTAGAGGCAGGTATAAAGTTCAAACAAAGTACTTTACTTAATAAACACAAAGATACAATTACACTTTAGATGCTCTTACACACAAAGGCTTATCAAGACTGAGCACAGAGAAAGGGGGAAACAGAACTTATATACTACAAATCACAGGTGAAACTCATAAGCCCAATAACAGTCAATTAAGGATTACACAGGGGCAACCACTCATGAAGGTGCCACCTAGGGGTTACTAGGAGAACTAACCGGCACCCTCACAGTGGCTTCAGGCCAGAGCTTTGCACTTGCATTTAACTTTCAGTGCCATAGCCTTGATTGGAAACATATAATGGAGGCTGCAATGGGTGGAAACGTTGGCTTGCTGCATTGCATTCAAAGGGCTCAGAGACGCCGTGAGAGAGTGCCAGTCATGGCCAGATGGAGAAGGGCCAACAGGCGTCGGCACAGGAGGCCTTACCCACCCAGGGTATACCGCCAGCAGTTCTCATATCTGAACATGTCTGAGGAGCAGTGTGTTCGGAGGCTGCGATTCAGAAGGGAGGTGGTCAATGAGCTCTGCCACCTGCTTCGCAGAGATCTGCAGCCACAGCTGAGGAGCAGGACGTCTCTGTCGGTGGCAGTGAAGGTGACGGTGGCTCTCAAATTCTATGCCACCGGCTCCTTCCAATCTGCTACTGGGGACATTGCCAACATCTCCCAGTTCGCGGTACATTGCTGCATCCGCCAGGTTACCAATGCCCTTTTCAGAAGGAGACGTCAGTTCATCTCCTTCCCCATGACTCTGGACAAGCAGCAAGAGCGTGCAATGGGATTTGCAGCATTAACGGGCTTCCCCATGGTGCAGGGCGCCATTGACTGCACGCATGTGGCTTTGCGGGCACCTCTAGAGAATGCTGAGGATTACCGCAACTGGAAGGGCTACCATTCGCTCAACCTGCAGTTGGTGTGTGACCACAGGCAGCTCATACTAGCTGTCAATGCCCGCTTTCCAGGCAGCAGCCACGATGCCTTCATCCTGCGCCAGACTTCTGTGGCAGACATTTTCGAAGCCCAGCCTCACCCACGAGGATGGCTTCTCGGGGACAAAGGCTATCCTTTGTGCACCTGGCTGATGACCCCGCTCCGTGCGCCCAGCACCCCTGCTGAAGAGCGATACAATGACAGCCATCAAGCAACCAGGAATATCATTGAGCACACAATTGGCGTGCTGAAGCAACGGTTCCACTGTCTGGACCGTTCCGGGGGAGCCCTACAGCACTCGCCGGAGCGAGTCTCCCATTTCGTTGTAGTGTGCTGCATGCTGCACAACCTGGCTATCCGCAGGACTCAGCCACTGCCAGCAGACATTGGAGGACCACCAGAGGAGGAGGAGGAGGAGGAGGAGGAGGAGGAGCACCAGCATGGGAGGGAGCCACAAAGTGCAAGGGCCGTCCGTCGGCGGCTAATTGCAACTCGGTTCTAGGCCCCCTCTCAGGGAATGGCTTGTGCCAATGAAAGAAGATGAATGTAGCCGCTCCGCCAGCCCTGAGCCAGTCAAGGCAACAAATACTTAAAAAAACAAACATGGACAATGTGATTCCAGAATTATTTTTACTGTGTAAACTCTGTGCCCTTCCCGCATGACAAACTAATTCAGAGAAACACCCCCAAAAACAGTCAGAGATATAACTGGCTCTCATAACCTTCAGAAAATGCAACAAGCAGTTAACCCAAAATGACCATGATCCTCGGCCTTTGTAAAAAGCAAACACAACAGTCTCGGCATTTATATATAAAAAAACACAACAGTCTCGGCCTTCATATATAAAAAAATACAACAGTCTTGGCCTTCATATGTAAAAAAACACAACAGTCTCGGCCTTCATATATAAAAAAAATCATTTGGCCACACCTTCTACTTTTTCCCCTGCGAGGGTGAGCCGTCTCGCTTCCGCGAGTGGCCCCTGCCCACCCTGCAGCTCCTCCTCAATGGGACCCCAGTGGCAGCAGCAAGACTGGGGGAAGGCTGCTGAGGGTCAGATGGTGAGATGGCAGATGTCCTTGGGGGTCGGCCTGGACCAGCTCTGGGCCTGGAGGGGCTGGCTGCTGACTGCTCCAACTCTGCTTGGGCGGCAGCAGTCTGTCCTATGGGTGGTGGCAGCTGCAATGGAGGAGTGACAGTGTTGGCTGCAGGAATGCTGTCAACCTGACAGAGCACAGGCACTCCCTGGTCGGCTGATACATTGGCACTCGCACGGGCCAGCACTGCAGCATGCGCAGCAATCTGCTGAAGCACAGACTGCTGGGCTGCTGCGGCGCGGCAAGTGCCCCGGCAATGCCTGGCCGATCCAGCGAGGGTGGCAGCAGTTAGTGCCCGTGTGGCCCTGGTCTGTGTCTGCATGAGACCAGCCAGTGAATGCACGGCACGACTGAGCACTTGGCTGGAAGCCGCCTGTGCTGCCGCGAAGACCTGAAGACTCCTGGCCTGTGCTGCACTGAATTCTTGCAGACTCCTGGCCTGTGCTGCCCCGAATTCCTGTACACTCCTTGCCAGTGACTCTATGGAGTCAGGCATCCTTGCCATTGCAGCCATTAGCTCAGGGTGCCTGCGCTCAGCCTGGGCGCCCATTTCCGCAAGGAGCCGCACCTCCTCTGCGCTCACCGTAGCAGGACTGGAGGCCGCACTCACCCTCTGGGGAGAAGGCTGCCGAGCTTCCCCACCCCTCCCACGTTGCTGCAGCCCACTGGGCCCCGGAGCTTCACTCTCCTCCGACCCTTCCCCTCTGCTACCCTCCAGGGAAGACGTGTCCCCATCATGGCCATGGGCTGCCTCAGCTGAGGGTGGCTCTGATGGGCCAGCTTCCTCTTCCTCCTCCTTGCCTTCCGATTCACTCACAGTGCCAGCTTGAGGGCCCGCCTCCTCACCTGGTGATTCACCATCTGAAAGCAGGGAGGCACAAGAGTTGGTTTAGAGTGAGGACAGGGCGGCAGCGAGGGAGGCATGAGTGCTGCTATGCACTGCATTGGTCCGACAGTGGCAAAGGATGCTGGTGTGAGGCGCAAGTGGAAGGAGAGAGGTCAAAAAGGTGATGCCCTTACCATTGGGGCCCACAACAGAGTCGGCATCTCCACTGGCGACGGGGCCAATCAGCCGGCCTGACATAATGCGCTCCACACGCTGCTCCAGGTCCCTGAGCTGTTTCAGGTCAGGACAGCCTCCCCCGGTCCGTCGCTGCTGCCTTCGGTTGTGCACCAGCTTGCCCTGCAAGAGAAAGGACGGCCTCTAAGTACAGTATGAAGCCCTGATCTTGCCTGCACTGCCTCCCATGGTGGAATAGCCCTGACAGTATGAAGCCCTCATCTTGCCTGCACTGCCTCCCATGGTGGAATAGCACTGACAGTGTGAAGCCCTCATCTTGCCTGCACTGCCTCCTATGGTGGAATAGCCCTGACAGTGTGAAGCCCTCATCTTGCCTGCACTGCCTCCCATGGTGGAATAGCCCTGACAGTGTGAAGCCCTGATCTTGCCTGCACTGCCTCCCATGGTGGAATAGCCTTGACAGTGTGTAAAGTCCTGAATGTGCAAGTGATTTTCATGACAGTCCCGTAGCTGCTGGATGAGGGCTGGGCATTAGGGCTTTCAGGTCCCTTTGCCCATAAAGTGAGGTGCACATGCAGGGATGAGGAGGACACTGGAAAGGGTACTCACCCTGACAACCCGAGTGAGGTCGTTGAACTTTTTTTGGCATTGAACAGGAGTCCTGGCAACCACGCTGTTGGAGGTCACCCTGTTTGACACCTCCCTCCAGGCTTTCCGATAGTCGCTGGGCAGCGGCCTCCTGCCACCTTCAGGGAACAGAACATGGCGCCTGCGCTCCACTGCGCCAACCAGTACCCTCAGGTCACCCTCACTGAAGCGCTGCGCTCTCTCCCTGGCCTTCTCCATTATCCTGGGCGTTGAACAGCTCAAGCAGCAGTGGTCAGGCCTTACTTCAGGGCTGCAGTGTGCAGGGCGTGGCAGCAAAACAATTCCACACTCCCCCTTTAAGAGCTGACCGGCGCCAGAGTGTCTGCCTTCAATCATCAACTCGCCGCACCTGTGCTGCGCCCGCCCTCGGTGGTAGCGCCCCGGCCCGCCGGCTTAGCGCCTAATGATAGTCGTGCATTGCCTGCTTTAGTGCAGCAGCAACCTCTTGGGGCGATGCAACTGAATATCGGCGAAGGTGGCGCTAAGTTGCGCCGGGCACAAAATTTAGCGAACGCCCGGCTGTAGTGCCCCAAACATGGCTATACCGAATTTCTAGGCCTTTGTGTCTTAATGCGAGGAGCATTCATAATAAGGTGGATGAATTGGCTGCGCAAATAGAGGTAAACGAATATGGTTTGGTTGGGATCACGGAAAAGTGGCTCAAGGATGGCCAAGGCTGGGAACTCAACATCCAGGAGTATTCGATATTCAGGAAAGATAGGCAAAAAGGAAAGGGAGGTGGGGTAGCATTACTGGTTAAAGAAGGGATTAACACAATTGTAAGGAAGGATATTAGCTCTGATGATGTGGAATCTGGGTAGAATTGAGAAATACTAAGGGGCAGAAAACGTTAGTGGGAGTGGTATATAGACCTCCAAACAGTAAGGTGGAGGTTGGGGATGGCATTAAAAGGGAAATTAAAGAAGTGTGCAATAAGGGCACAGCAGTCATCATGGGTGACTTTAATCTACATATAGATTGGGCTAACCAAATTAGTAACAATACTGTGGAGGAGGAATTCCTGGAGTGTTTACGGGATGGTTTCCTGGACCAACATGTCGAGGAACCAACCAGAGATCAGGCCATCTTAGACTGGGTATTATGTAACGAGAAAGGATTAATTAGCAATCTTGTTGTACGAGGCCCCTTGGGTCGGAGCGATCATAATATGATCGAATTCTTCATTAAGATGGAGAATGAAGTAGTTGACTCAGAGACTAGGGTCCTAAATTTAAATAAAGGAAACTACGATGGTCTGAAGAGCGAGTTGGGTAGGATTGATTGGAGAATGTCACTCAAAGGGTTGACGGTGGATAGGCAATGGCAAACATTCAAAGACCGAATGGATGAACTACAGAATTTGTTCATCCCAGTTTGGCATACAAATAAAACATAAAAGGTGACTCAACCGTGGCTAACAAGGGAAATTAGGGATAGCATAAGATCCAAGGAGAGGACATATAAATTGGCCAGAAAAAGCAATAATCCTGAGGATTGGGAGCAGTTTACGATTCAACAAAGGAGGACAAAGGGATTAATTAAGAAGGGGAGAATAGAATATGAGAGTAAGCTTCAGGGAACATAAAAACTGACTGTAAAAGCTTTTATAGATATGTGAAGAGAAAAAGATTGGTGAAGTCAAGCGTAGGTCCCTTGCAGTCAGAATCAGGGGAATTTATAATGGGGAACAAAGAAATGGCAGACCAACTAAATACATATTTTGGTTCTGTCTTCACAAAGGAGGAGGCAAATAACCTCCCAGAGATGCCGGGGAACGTAGGGTCTGATGAAAGGGTGGAACTGAAAGAAATCAGTATTTGTGGAGAAATGGTGTCAGGAAAATTGATGGGACTGAAGGCCGATAAATCCCCAGGGCCTGATAATCTACATCCTAGGGTACTTAAGGAAGTGGCACTAGAAATAGTAGATGCATTGCTGGTCATCTTCCAGAACTCGATAGACTCTGGAACAGTACCCATGGATTGGAGGGTAGTTAATGTTACCCCACTATTCAAAAAAGATGGTAGAGAAAAAAATTATAGACCGGTAAGCCTGACATCAGTAGTGGGGAAAATGCTAGAGTCCATTATAAAAGATGTAATAACAGAGCACTTGGAAAGCAGCGACAGGATTGGACAAAGTCAACATGGATTTACAAAAGGTAACACGTGCTTGACTAATCTACTGGAATTTTTTGAGGATGTAACTGGTAAAATAGATAAGGGAGAACCAGTGGACGTGGTGTATTTGGACTTTCAGAAGGCTTTCGATAAGGTCCCGCATAAAAGATTAGCGTGCAAAATTAAGGCACATGGGATTGGGGGCAAGGTATTGACTTGGATAGAGAACTGGTTGGCGGACAGAAAGCAGAGAGTTGGAATAAACGGGTCGTTTTCCGAGTGGCAGGCCGTGACTAGTGGGGTACCGCAAGGATCAGTCCAAGGACCCCAGCTGTTCACAATATACATTAATGATCTGGACGAGGGAATTGGATGTAATATCTCCAAATTTGCAGACGACACAAAGCTGGGTGGGAGGGTATGCTGTGAGGAGGATGTCGTGAAACTCCAGTACGATTTGGACAGGTTGGGTGATTGGGCAGAAACATGGCAAATGCACTATAATGTGGATAAATGTGAGGTTATCCACTTTGGTGGCAAAAACAGGAAGGCAGATTATTATTTGAATGGCATTAGATTGGGAGAAGGGGAAGTGCAAAGAGACCTGGGTGTTATTGTGCACCAGTCGCTGAAGGTAAGCATGCAGGTGCAGCAGGCGGTTAAGAAGGCAAATGGTATGTTGGCCTTCGTAGCAAGAGGGTTCGATTACAGGAACAAGGATGTCTTGCTACAGTTGTACAGGGCCTTGGTGAGACCGCACCTTGAGTATTGTGTGCAGTTTTGGTCACCTTATCTGAGGAAGGACGTTCTTGCCATGGAAGGAGTGTAGCGAAGATTCACCAGGCTGATACCTGGGATGGCAGGAATGACGTATGAGGAGAGATTGTGTCGATTGGGCTTATACTCACTGGAGTTTAGAAGATTGAGAGGGGATCTCATCGAAACCTATAAAATTCTGTCAGGCCTGGACAGACTAGATGCAGGAAGGATATTTCCGATGGCCGGGGAGTCCAGAACCAGGGGTCATAGTCTAAGGATAAGGGGTAAGCCATTTAGGACTGAAATGAGGATGAATTTCTTCACCCAGAGAGAGGTGAACCTGTGGAATTCTCTGCCACAGAGGGTGGTGGAGGCCAGTTCATTAAATATATTCAAGAAGGAGTTGGATATATTTCTTAAGGCTAAAGGGATCAAGGGATATGGGGAGAAGGCAGGGACAGGGTACTGAATTTGGATGATCAGCCATGATCTCATTGAATGGCGGAGCAGGCTCGAGGGGCCGAATGGCCTACTCCTGCTCCTATCTTCTTTGTTTCTATGTTTCTATGTTGGGATGCTGTAACCTGCAGGGCTACGGACCAAGAGCTGGGAAGTGGGATTAGGCTGGATAGCTCTTTGTTGGCCGGTGCAGACACGATGGGCCGAAATGGCCTCCTTCCGTGCTGTAACTTTCTATGATTCTATGTTGCAGACTCGGGCGTATAATCTTGAGCATTGTTGTCACCAGTGTGTCGACACCCAGATAGTTGAGTGTAGCGGGCATGGCTCAACGAGGTCCGCAAGTACGAAAGAACTTTCAATTCTATCACGCCTTTCACAACCTCAGTGTAGTCACTGATGTAATGTAGGAAAAGTGACAGCCAATTTGCACACAGCAAGATCCCACAAACAGCACTGTAACAATGGCCGGATAATCTGTGTTAGTGAGGTTGGTTGAGAGATAAATATTGCCCCAGGACACTGGAGAGAACTCCCCTGCTCTTCTTTGAATAGTACTATGGGATCATGTATGCCCACCTGAGAGTGCAGACGGGGGCTCGTCCGAAAGATGGCACCTCCGACAGGGCAGCGCTCCCTCAGTACTGCACCTCTGACAGTACAGCGCTCCCTCAGTACTGCCCCTCCGAGAGTGCGGTGCTCCCTCAGTACTGCCCCTCCGACAGTGCAGCGCTCCCTCAGTACTGACCCTCCGACAGTGCAACACTCCCTCAGTACTGCCCCTCCGACTGTGCAGCGCTCCCTCAGTACTGCCCCTCCGATAGTGCGGCACTCCCTCAGTACTGCCCCTCCGACACTGCAGTGCTCCCTCAGTACTGCCACTCCGACAGTGCAGCGCTCCCACAGTCCTGCCCTTCCGAGAGTGCGGCGCTCCCAAAGTACTGCCCCTCCGGCAGTGCAGCGCACCCTCAGTACTGCACCCCTGACAGTGCGGCGTTCCCTCAGTACTGCCCCTCCGACAGTGCGGCGCTCCCACAGTACTGCCCCTCCGAGAGTGCGGTGCTCCCTCAGTACTGCCCCGCCGACAGTGCAGCGCTCCCTCAGTACTGCCCCTGCGACAGTGCAGCGCTCCCTCAGTACTGCCCCTCCGACTGTGCAGCGCTCCCTCAGTACTGACCCTCCGACAGTGCGGCGTTCCCTCAGTACGGCCCCTCCGACAGTGCGGCGCTCCCTCAGCACTGCCCCTCCGAGAGTGCGGTGCTCCCTCAGTACTGACCCTCCGACAGTGCAACACTCCCTCAGTACTGCCCCTCCGACAGTGCAGCGCTCCCTCGGTACTGCCCCTCTGACAGTGCAGCGCTCCCTCAGTACTGCCCCTCTGACAGTGCAGCGCTCCCTCAGTACTGACCCTCCGACAGTGCAACACTCCCTCAGTACTGCCCCTCCGACAGTGCGGCGTTCCCTCAGTACTGCCCCTCCAACAGTGCGGCGCTCCCACAGTGCTGCCCCTCCAAGTGTGCGGCACTCCCTCAGCACTGACCCTCTGAGAGTGCAACACTCCCTCAGTACTGCCCCTCCGACAGTGCGGCACTCCCTCAGTACTGCCCCTCCGACACTGCAGTGCTCCCTCAGTACTGCCCCTCCGACAGTGCAGCGCTCCCTCAGTACTGACCCTCCGACAGTGCAACACTCCCTCAGTACTGCCCCTCCAACAGTGCAGCGCTCCCTCAGTGCTGCCCCTCCGACAGTGTGGCGCTCCCTCAGTACTGCCCCTCCAAGAGTGCGGCGCTCCCTCAGTACTGACCCTCCGACAGTGCAACACTCCCTCAGTACTGCCTCTCCAACAGTGCAACACTCCCTCAGTACTGCCCCTCCGACAGTGCGGCACTCCCTCAGTACTGCCCCTCCGACACTGCAGTGCTCCCTCAGTACTGCCACTCCGACAGTGCAGCGCTCCCACAGTCCTGCCCTTCCGAGAGTGCGGCGCTCCCAAAGTACTGCCCCTCCGGCAGTGCAGCGCACCCTCAGTACTGCACCCCTGACAGTGCGGCGTTCCCTCAGTACTGCCCCTCCGACAGTGCGGCGCTCCCACAGTACTGCCCCTCCGAGAGTGCGGTGCTCCCTCAGTACTGCCCCGCCGACAGTGCAGCGCTCCCTCAGTACTGCCCCTCCGACAGTGCAGCGCTCCCTCAGTACTGCCCCTCCGACTGTGCAGCGCTCCCTCAGTACTGACCCTCCGACAGTGCGGCGTTCCCTCAGTACGGCCCCTCCGACAGTGCGGCACTCCCTCAGCACTGACCCTCTGAGAGTGCAACACTCCCTCAGTACTGCCCCTCCGACAGTGCGGCACTCCCTCAGTACTGCCCCTCCGACACTGCAGTGCTCCCTCAGTACTGCCCCTCCGACAGTGCGGCGCTCCCTCAGTACTGCCCCTCTGAAATAAAGAGTAGATTGCCTTTCAAAAGCTAGGCTTTATTAACCTTAAAAAACCAGCAAGTACATGTTGAGCACCCAGTCTCAACCACTGTAGAAAACTGAATTTAAGATGGCCACCACAGGTCACATGGAATCAACTAACCAATAAGTTTACAACATATATCTCAAGGCAGGAAAACAGGCAACCAATTACAATGCTTCTTATAAAACAAGAATAATCACCACACCCTCCGACAGTGCGGCGCTCCCACAGTACTGCCCCTCCGAGGGTTCGGCGCTCCCACAGTACTGCCCCTCCGACAGTGCAGCGCACCCTCAGTACTGCACCTCTGACAGTGCGACGCTCCCACAGTACTGCCCCGAGAGTCCGGTGCTCCCTCAGTACTGCCCCTCCGACAGTGCAGCGCTCCCTCAGTACTGCCCCTCCGACAGTGCAGCGCTCCCTCAGTACTGCCCCTCCGACAGTGCGGCGTTCCCTCAGTACGGCCCCTCCGACAGTGCGGCGCTCCCTCAGTACTGCCCCTCCGAGAGTGCGGCGCTCCCTCGGTACTGACCCTCCGACAGTGCAACACTCCCTCAGTACTGCCCCTCTGACAGTGCAGCGCTCCCTCAGTACTGACCCTCCGACAGTGCAACACTCCCTCAGTACTGCCCCTCCGACAGTGCGGTGATCCCGCAGTACTGACCCTCTGACAGTGCAGCGCTCCCTCAGTACTGCCCCTCCGACACTGCAGTGCTCCCTCAGTACTGCCCCTCCGACAGTGCGGCGTTCCCTCAGTACTGCCCCTCCAACAGTGCGGCGCTCCCACAGTGCTGCCCCTCCAAGAGTGCGGCACTCCCTCAGCACTGACCCTCTGAGAGTGCAACACTCCCTCAGTACTGCCCCTCCGACAGTGCGGCACTCCCTCAGTACTGCCCCTCCGACAGTGCGGCACTCCCTCAGTACTGCCCCTCCGACACTGCAGTGCTCCCTCAGTACTGCCACTCCGACAGTGCAGCGCTCCCACAGTCCTGCCCTTCCGAGAGTGCGGCGCTCCCAAAGTACTGCCCCTCCGGCAGTGCAGCGCACCCTCAGTACTGCACCCCTGACAGTGCGGCGTTCCCTCAGTACTGCCCCTCCGACAGTGCGGCGCTCCCACAGTACTGCCCCTCCGAGAGTGCGGTGCTCCCTCAGTACTGCCCCGCCGACAGTGCAGCGCTCCCTCAGTACTGCCCCTCCGACAGTGCAGCGCTCCCTCAGTACTGCCCCTCCGACTGTGCAGCGCTCCCTCAGTACTGACCCTCCGACAGTGCGGCGTTCCCTCAGTACGGCCCCTCCGACAGTGCGGCGCTCCCTCAGCACTGCCCCTCCGAGAGTGCGGTGCTCCCTCAGTACTGACCCTCCGACAGTGCAACACTCCCTCAGTACTGCCCCTCCGACAGTGCAGCGCTCCCTCGGTACTGCCCCTCTGACAGTGCAGCGCTCCCTCCGTACTGCCCCTCTGACAGTGCAGCGCTCCCTCAGTACTGACCCTCCGACAGTGCAACACTCCCTCAGTACTGCCCCTCCGACAGTGCGGCGTTCCCTCAGTACTGCCCCTCCAACAGTGCGGCGCTCCCACAGTGCTGCCCCTCCAAGAGTGCGGCACTCCCTCAGCACTGACCCTCTGAGAGTGCAACACTCCCTCAGTACTGCCCCTCCGACAGTGCGGCACTCCCTCAGTACTGCCCCTCCGACACTGCAGTGCTCCCTCAGTACTGCCCCTCCGACAGTGCGGCGCTCCCTCAGTACTGCCCCTCTGAAATAAAGAGTAGATTGCCTTTCAAAAGCTAGGCTTTATTAACCTTAAAAAACCAGCAAGTACATGTTGAGCACCCAGTCTCAACCACTGTAGAAAACTGAATTTAAGATGGCCACCACAGGTCACATGGAATCAACTAACCAATAAGTTTACAACATATATCTCAAGGCAGGAAAACAGGCAACCAATTACAATGCTTCTTATAAAACAAGAATAATCACCACACCCTCCGACAGTGCGGCGCTCCCACAGTACTGCCCCTCCGAGGGTTCGGCGCTCCCACAGTACTGCCCCTCCGACAGTGCAGCGCACCCTCAGTACTGCACCTCTGACAGTGCGACGCTCCCACAGTACTGCCCCGAGAGTCCGGTGCTCCCTCAGTACTGCCCCTCCGACAGTGCAGCGCTCCCTCAGTACTGCCCCTCCGACAGTGCAGCGCTCCCTCAGTACTGCCCCTCCGACAGTGCGGCGTTCCCTCAGTACGGCCCCTCCGACAGTGCGGCGCTCCCTCAGTACTGCCCCTCCGAGAGTGCGGCGCTCCCTCGGTACTGACCCTCCGACAGTGCAACACTCCCTCAGTACTGCCCCTCTGACAGTGCAGCGCTCCCTCAGTACTGACCCTCCGACAGTGCAACACTCCCTCAGTACTGCCCCTCCGACAGTGCGGTGATCCCGCAGTACTGACCCTCTGACAGTGCAGCGCTCCCTCAGTACTGCCCCTCCGACACTGCAGTGCTCCCTCAGTACTGCCCCTCTGACAGTGCGGCGCTCCCTCAGTACTGCCCCACCGAGAGTGCGGCGCTCCCTCAGTACTGACCCTCTGAGAGTGCAACACTCCCTCAGTACTGCCCCTCCGACAGTGCGGCACTCCCTCAGTACTGCACCTCCGACACTGCAGTGCTCCCTCAGTACTGCACCTCTGACAGTGCGGCGTTCCCTCAGTACTGCCCCTCCGACAGTGCGGCGCTCCCACAGTACTGCCCCTCCGAGAGTGCGGCGCTCCCTCAGTACTGCCCCTCCGACAGTGCGGCGCTCCCTCAGTACTGCCCCTCCGACAGTGCAGCGCTCCCTCAGTACTGCCCCTCCGACAGTGCAGCGCTCCCTCAGTACTGCCCCTCCGACAGTGTGGCGTTCCCTCAGTACTGCCCCTCCGACAGTGCGGCGCTCCCTCAGTACTGCCCCTCCGAGATTGCGGCGCTCCCTCAGTACTGACCCTCCGACAGTGCAACACTCCCTCAGTACTGCCCCTCCGACAGTGCAGCGCTCCCTCAGTACTGCCCCTCCGACAGTGCAGCGCTCCCTCAGTACTGACCCTCCGACAGTGCAACACTCCCTCAGTACTATAATTGCAAAATACTGCGGATGCTGAAAATCTGAAATAACAACAGAAAATGCTGGAAATACTCAGCAGGCCAGGCAGCATCTGTGGAGAGAGAAACAGAGTTAACGTTTCAGGTCTGGGACCCTTCATCAGAACTGGAAAAAGCTGGAGATGTAACAGATAATAAGTAGGTGCAGAGGCGGGGCAGGGGGCGTTAGGAGGGGAGGAAGGAGTAGAAAGGGATAAATGGTTCATTCTCAGACTGGCAATCAGTAACTAGTGGTGTTCCGCAGGGGTCAGTGCTGGGTCCCCAACTCTTTACAATCTATATTAACGATTTGGAGGAGGGGACCGAGTGTAACATATCAAAGTTTGCAGATGATACTAAGATGGGGGCGAAAGTAGTGAGTGAGGAGGACATATAAAACCTTCAAGGGGACATAGACAGGCTAAGTAAGTGGGCAGAGATTTGGCAGATAGAATACAATACTGGAAAGTGTGAGGTTATGCACTTTGGCAGGAAAAATCGTAGAGCAAGTTATTATCTTAATGGCAAGAAACTGGAAAGTACTGAAGTACAAAGGGATCCGGGGGTCCTGGTGCACGAAACTCAAAAGGTTAGTATGCAGGTGCAGCAAGTGATTAAGAAGGCCAATGGAATGTTGGCTTTCATTGCTAGGGGGATAGAATATAAAAATAGGGAGGTATTGCTTCAGTTGTACAAGGTATTGGTGAGACCGCACCTGGAATACTGCGTACAGTTTTGGTGTCCATACTTAAGAAAGGACATACTTGCTCTCGAGTCAGTACAAAGAAGGTTCACTCGGTTAATCCCGGGGATGAGGGGATGGACATATGAGGAGAGGTTGAGTAGATTGGGACTCTACTCATTGGAGTTCAGAAGAATGAGAGGCGATCTTATTGAAACATATAAGATTGTGAAGGGGTTGGATCGGGTGGATGCAGGGAAGATGTTCCCGATGATGGGTGAAACTAGAACTAGGGGGCATAGTCTTAGAATAAGGGGCTGCTCTTTCAAAACTGAGATGAGGAGGAACTACTTCACTCAGAGGGTGGTAGGTCCATGGAATATGTTTCCCCAAAAAGCTGTAGAAGCTACATCATTACATAAATTTAAAACAGAAATAGACAGTTTCCTAGAAGTAAAGGGAATTAAGGGTTACGGGGAGCGGGCAGGAATTTGGACATGAGTCTAGGTTCGGATCGGTCATGGCCCTGTGGTTAGCGGAGCGGGCCCAGGGGCCGTGTAGCCTGATCCTGCTCCTATTTCGTGTGTCTAATTCTGTTAGATTCAGGAGATGGTTCTGTGATAGTGGATTGGCGGTTAGGATCAGATCAGCCATGATCTTATTGAATGGCGGAGCAGGCTCGAGGGGCCGATTGGCCTACTCCTGCTCCTATTTCTTATGTTCTTATGTTCTTAAAGCACATCCTGTACTTTTGTAAGAGGCAGGAAAGATAAAATGTTGCAAATGGGAATTGCAAAAATCATACTGCATGAAAAATGGGGGCAGGGATAATTATCTGAAATTGTTAAACTCAATGTTGAGTGCGGCAGACTGCAAAGTGCCCAATCGAAAGATGAGGTGCTGTTCCTTGAGCTTACGTTGAGCTTCATTGGAACAATGCAATAGCCCGAGGACAGGGAGATCAGAGTGGGAGTGAAGCGGTGAATTAAAGTGTCAGGCGACCGGAAGCTCAGGGTCAGCCGTACGGACTGAACGGAGGTGTTCCGCAAAGCGTTCGCCCAATCTGCGTTTGGTCTCCCCAATGTAGAGGAGACCGCATCGTGAGCAGCAGTGCTACCTCAGTACTGCCGCTCCGACAGTGGAGGGTAGCTAATGTAACCCCACTATTTAAAAAAGGTGGTAGAAAAAAAATGGGGAATTATAGACCGGTAAGCCTGACAGCTGTAGAGGGGAAAATGCTAGAGTCCATTGTAAAAGATGTAATAGCAGAGCACTTGGAAAAAAGTGACAGGATCGGACAAAGTCAACATGGATTTACAAAAGGTAAATCATGCTTGACTAATCTACTGGAATTTTTTGAGCATGTAACTGGTAGAATAGATAAGGGAGAACCAGTGGATGTGGTGTATTTGGACTTTCAGAAGGCTTTCGATAGGTCCTGCATAAGAGATTAGCATGTAAAGCTAAAGCACATGTGATTGGGGGTAAGGTACTGACTTGGATAGAGAACTGGTTGGCAGAGAGGAAGCAAAGAGTTGGAATAAACAGGTCTTTTTCCGAGTGGCAGCCAGTGACTAGTGGGGCACCGCAGGGATCGTTGCTAGGACCCCAGCTATTCACAATACATATTAATGATCTAGACAAGGGAACTAGATGTAATATCTCCAAGTTTGCAGACGACACAAAGCTGGGTGGGCGTGTGTGCTGTGAGGAGGATGCAGAGAAACTCCAGTATGTTTGCTGCTGGTTGGATGATTGGGCAGATGCATGGCAGATGCACTATAATGTGGATAAATGCGAGGTTATCCACTTTGGTGGCAAAAACAGGAAGGAAGATTATTACCTGAACGGCAATAGATTGGGAGAAGGGGAAGTGCAACGAGACCTGGGTGTCCTTGTGCACCAGACGCTGAAGGTAAGCATGCAGGTGCAGCAGGCAGTTAACAAGGCAAATGGTATGTTAGCCTCCATAGCGAGAGGATTCGAGTACAGGAGCAAGGATGTCTTGCTGCAGTTGTACAGGGCCTTGGTGAGACCACACCTTGAGTATTGTGTGCAGTTTTGGTCGCCTTAACTGGGGAAGGTTGTTCTTGCCATGGAGGGAGTGCAGCGAAGATTCACCTGACTGATACCTGGGATGGCAGGTATGACGTCTGAGGAGAGATTGGCTCGATTAGGCTTATATTTGCTGGAGTTTAGAAGAATGAGAGGGGATCTCATTGAAACTTATAAAATTCTAACAGGACTAGACAGACTACATGCAGGAAGGATGTTCCCGATGGCGGGGCAGTCCAGAAGCAGGGGTCACAGTCTAAAGATAAGGGGTAAGCCATTTAGGACAGAGATGAGGAGGAATTTCTTCACCCAGAGAGTGGTGAACCTGTGGAATTCTCTACCACACAAGGCAGTTGAGGCCAATTCATCTATATATATAAAGCGGCTCTTCTGTCTGTCTGTCCCGATGTCTGTCTGTCCGTCCGTGTTCTATACGTTTGAAAGTTACAGAGTTTACCGACGCGCGCGTCGCCTCAAAAGAAAGCTTGCGATTCCGGACCGGTCATAGGCGTATTTACGTTTCGGCCGGACAAAAACCGCACCCGCGGTATCCGAAAAACTTTCAGCGTTCCGCTCATTAGCATCTCATTAGCGACCGTGTGACGTCGAGGTCGACCAATCGTACGGCGGGTTCCTGGCGCGTGCCGTCCTACAGTTGAGTGTCGAGTGACTCGACGATTGACCAATCCTACGCTTCGGTGACCTGACCGGTCGACCAATCGGTGCGTGTGTAGGCGGGCCTTATCCTTCTGAACCGAGGTGAGTGGCCGCCATCTTGATTTTTCACGATTTTTTCCCCACACTTTCTGTGTGTTAGGGAACTAAGGTAAATATTTGAATTATGTGTTAGGGTATTAATTAACAATTTATTTCAGTTTTATATTGTGTTTAGCAACGCCCCCCCTCCTCCTCACCCTCGCGCAGGGGGGACTCGGTGCTGGTCTCCAGGCCCGCTGCAGGCAGGCCTGAAGCTCCAAAAATTTCTCCCTCTCTCTCTCTTCCCTCTCTCTCTCTCCTTCTCCTCTTCCCTCTCTCTCCTTCTCCTCTTCCCTCTCTCTCCTTCTCCTCTTCCCTCTCTGTCTCTCTCTACTTCCCCCTCTCAGGTTTGACGGTGTCGGGGCCCGAAGTGAGCCGCTCTAACGGCCGCCAGCCCGCGGGGTTTCCCTGCCTACTCCCCGCTCAAACAGCCGCCAGCCCGCGGGGTTTCCCTGCCTACTCCCCGCGGGCCGCCTCGCGCCGCTGGCACTGACCGCGCATGCGCCGCCCGCCCGCGAGAGGCCACTCTGGCTTTTTTTTAAACGGCAACCACACATGCGCACGGCCCGCCACCCCGTGACGCTAGCACGCATCAGTTTTTTAAAAATGAAGAGGCCGCCAGTTGCGCAGCCGCCTTGACGCCGGCACGCATGCGCACGGCCCCCGTGACGCCAGCACACAGCCTCGGGAGATCGCGGGCGGTGCGAGCCTCGGGAAATCGCGGGGGTGAGAGCCTCGGGAAATCGCGGGGGGGGGGGGAGAGCCTCGGGAAATCGCGGGGGGGGGGGAGAGCCTCGGGAAATCGCGGGGGGGAGAGCCTCGGGAAATCGCGGTGGGGGGGAGAGCCTCGGGAAATCGCGGGGGGGTGGGGAGAGCCTCGGGAAATCGCGCGGGGGGGAGAGCCTCGGGAAATCGCGGTGGGGGGGAGAGCCTCGGGAAATCGCGGGGTGGGGGGAGAGCCTCGGGAAATCGCGGGGGGGGAGAGCCTCGGGAAATCGCGCGGGGGGGGAGAGCCTCGGGAAATCGTGGGGGGGGAGAGCCTCGGGAAATCGTGGGGGGGGGGAGAGCCTCGGGAAATCGCGGGGGGAGAGCCTCGGGAAATCGCGGGGGGGGAGAGCCTCGGGAAATCGCGGGGGGGGCCGGGGGGAGCCTCGGGAAATCGCGGGGGGGAGCCTTGGGAAATTGCGGGGGGGGGGGGAGAGCCTCGGGAAACCGCGGGGGGGGAGAGCCTTGGGAAATCGCGGGGGGGGGGGAGAGCTTCTCTGTTCCCCTCCCCAGTCTCTCTCTGTTCCCCCCCCAGTCTCTCTCTGATCCCCCCATCTCTCTCTGTTCCCCCCTCCCCCCAGTCTCTCTCTGTTCCCCCCCCAGTCTCTCTCTGTTCCCCCCCCCACCCCCCCAGTCGCTCTCTCTCTCTCTTCCAACAACAACATGACCTCGAAAAAGCCTCGGCAACGCCGGGCTCACCCCAGCTAGTCTATATATATAAAGCGGCTCTTCTGTCTGTCCCGATGTCTGTCCGTTCTCTATACGTTTGAAAGTTACAGAGCGTACCGACGCGCGCGTCACCTCAAAAGAAAGCTTGCGATTCCGGACCGGTCATAGGCGTATTTACGTTTCGGCCGGACAAAAATCCCGCCCGCGGTATCCCAAAAACGTTCAGCGTTCCGCTCATTAGCATCTCATTAGCGACCGTGTGACGTCGAGGTCCACCAATCGGACGGCGGGTTCCTTCCTACAGTTGAGTGTCGAGTGACTCGACGATTGACCAATCCTACGCTTCGGTGACCTCACCGGTCGACCAATCGGTGAGTGTGTGGGCGGGCCTTATCCTTCTGAACCGAGGTGAGTGGCCGCCATCTTGATTTTTCACAATTTTTTCCCCCACACTTTCTGTGTGTTAGGGAACTAAGGTAAATATTTTAATGATGTGTTAGGGAATTAAATAACAATTTAATAGGGGGGGGGAGAGCCTCGGGAAATCGCGGGGGGGTAGAGCCTCGGGAGATCGCGGGGGAGGGGAGAGCCTCGGGAAATCGCGGGGGGGGGGGAGAGCCTCGGGAAATCGCGGGGGGGAGAGCCTCGGGAAATCGCGGGGGGGGCCTCGGGAAATCGCGGGGGACTCGCGCCGCCCGCACTGACCGCGCATGCGCCGCCCGCACTGACCGCGCATGCGCCGCCCGCCCGCAGTGGCCGTCCATCAGCCGCGCCATATGCGGGGGACCTCAGCTCCGGTCCGTCCCGGCCTCAGAACCGGACCTCAGGCGCTAGGCAGGGGGAGGGGCCGGAGAGAGGGACAGAGGGGAGCGGGGGGGAGGGGGAGGGTAGGTGTGGGGGTGGGGGGAGGGAGGGAGACGGAGACAGGGGAGGGAGGGAGACGGAGACAGGGGAGGGAGGGAGACAGGGGAGGGGAGGGAGGGAGACAGGGGAGGGGGGGAGGGAGGGAGGGAGACAGTGGAGGGGAGGGAGGGAGGGAGACAGGGGAGGGGAGGGAGGGAGACGAGGGAGGGAAGGGAGACAGGGGAGGGAGGGAGGGAGGGAGAGGAGGGGAGGGAGGGATAGGACAGGGAGAGGACATTACAGGGAGAGGGGGGACACACAGGGGCAGGGAGACCAAGCGCCCCAAAATTGCCCTCGCGCCCCAAAATTGCCCTCGCGCCCCAATGCCCTCACAACGCGGGGCTCCCCAGCTAGTTAAATATATTCAAGAAGGAGTTAGATATATTTCTTAAGGCTAAAGGGATCAAGGGATATGAGGAGAAAGCAGGGACCGGGTACTGAGTTTCGATGATCAGCCATGATCTCATTAAATGGTGGAGCAGGCTCGAGGGGCCGAATGGCCTACTCCTGCTCCTATCTTCTATGTTTCTATGTACAGCACTGGTTAGATACAGAGTAAATCTCCCTCTACACTGTCCCATCAAACACTCTCAGGGCAGGGACAGCATGGGTTAGATACAGTGTAAAACTCCCTCTACACAGTTCCAACAAATACTCCCAGGGCAGGTACATCACGGGTTAGATACAGAGTAAAGCTCCCTCTGCACGGTCCCATCAAACACTCCCAGGGCAGGTACAGCATGGGTTAGATACAGAGTAAAGCTCCCTTTACACTGTCCCATCAAACACTCTCAGGGCAGGGACAGCATGGGTTAGATACAGAGTAAAGCTCCCTCTACACTGTCCCATCAAACACTCCCAGGGCAGGTACAGCACGGGTTAGATACAGAGTAAAGCTCCCTCTACGCTGCCCCATCAAACACTCCGAGGGTAGTTACAGCACGGGTTCGATACAGAGTAAAGCTCGCTCTACACTGTCCCATCAAACACTCCCAGGGCAGTGAAATAAAGAATAGATTTGCCTTTCTAATCTAGGCTTTATTAACTTAAAAATCCTGTAGCACATCTTCAACACCCAGTACCAACTAAAGGCTGGAAAGAACTGAATTTAAGATGGCCACCACAAATCACATGACATCAACTACCAATGAGATTACAGCATATATCCCAAGGCAGGAAACAAACAACCAATCACAATACTTCTTACTAAACATAAAGAATAATCACCACATTCACCCCTCCTTTTAAAATATACTCCAACCTAAATAACCTTTACAATTTATAATTAATTATTTACAACTAAAACTATGCACAGACAAAATAAAACTGTTCAACATGACACAATACTAAGTGAGCAACAACAATTAGTAACATTGCACATAAGTATTAAGTATCTCTCAACTAAAACAATATAATATAATATTTCAACAATTTTAAAACATTACTATCAATTTAGAAGTCCATTTTCAATCGGTCGACCGGATATCTTGTTCGTGTCGACCTTCTCAACCTTGGTGAAATTCCTTGCCCTCCCACACCAGGAGACACAGAAGTATCTTCTGCAGGAAGGCTATCCATATCCCGGTTTTCAACGGTTTCCGGATTAGGAATCCCATCAGGAGGTAAACTGGGACGGTCATGAACATCCATCGAGGGCTGACTAATAGAAGTATAATTATCTGCAGTCGGATTGGAAATATTCGTAGTATCTGTAACAGCATCCACATTATCTGAATCATGACTATTGTTAATATCCTCAGAAGAGGGCTGGCCACCACAAGGAGCCAAGTCTTTAATTGAAACGGTACTTTCTTTCCCAACTTGGAATCGAACATGAGCATATTGGGAATTTGCCTCCAACAGCTCCACCTCCTCCACTAAAGGATCATATTTTGACAATCTAACATGGCGTCGAAGCAGCACAGGTCCCTGCATAGTAAGCCATGAAGGTACAGAATATCCCGTAGTAGATCTCCACGGATAGTTGAAGAGCCTTTCATGGGGGGTCACATTAGTAGCCGTTGAAAGCAATGATCTAATGGAATGCAGGGCATCAGGCAGTACCATTTCCCACTGTGTATTCTTAAGATTCCGGGATGTCAAAGCCAACATAACTGCCTTCCAGATCACCCCATTGTATCGTTCGCACTGTCCATTACCCTGGGGATTATACGGGGTAGTTCTGCTAGTAGAAATTCCCCGACTCTGAAGGTATTCCTTCAACTGGGAAGACATAAAAGAACTTCCCTGATCCGAATGGATATACGCAGGCATCCCAAAGATGACAAAAAGTTGAGTCAGACATTTGATAACTGTAGCAGCTGATACATCTGCGCAAGGAAAAGCAAAAGGGAACCTTGAAAACTCATCCACAACAGTAAATATATATCGGTTTTGAGTAGTTGAAGGAAGAGGCCCCTTGAAATCGACGCTCAAACGTTCAAAAGGAGAAGTAGCCTTTATAAGATGAGCTCGTTGAGGCTTAAAGAAATTCGGTTTACACCGAGCACAGATAGAACATGACGAAGTCATCCACTTGACGTCTTCAACTGAAAAGGGCAAATTCTTACTGCGTACGAAGTGTATCATCCTCGTAACCCCAGGATGGCATAAGGCATTGTGAAGATTAATAAGCGTATCTCCGTGAATCACAGAACAATAAGCCCTCGACAGCGCATCAGCAGCAACATTATCCTTCCCCGGACGATAAACTATATCAAAATGGTAACATGCCAACTCAATCCTCCACCTCATTATTTTATCATTCTTAATCTTTCCAAAATGTTTGACATCAAACATAAAGGACACAGACTTTTGATCAGTTACCAACGTAAAATGTCGCCCCGATAAATAATGTCTCCATTTACGCAGTGCTTCTACTATTGCATACGCCTCTTTCTCTATTGAAGAATGCCTTTTTTCACTATTGTTCAAGGTACGTGAGAAAAAGGCCACAGGTCTTCCATTTTGGTTCAGAGTAGCCCCAATTGCAAAATCAGAAGCATCCGTCTCAATCACAAAAGGAACCTGCTCATCAATAGAATGCACAACTGCTCCAAGGATATCCTTTTTAAAATTATCAAAACACGTCCTGGCCTCCCATGATAGAGGATATGTCGTAACCCGAATAAGAGGCCGGATCTTCTGTGAAAAATTTGCAATCCAATTAGAATAATAAGAAAACAGTCCAACAACTCGTTGCAAGGCCTTAGAATTAGTAGGACAAGGTAAATCAATCAATGGTCGCAGACGTTCTGGGTCTGGTTTAATCTTGTTTCCCGAGATAATGTACCCCAGTAGATTTACCTCAGTGGTCGAAAAGGTACACTTCTCTTTATTGAAAGTTAAACCAACTTTTTCCGCAGCTTGAAGGAATCTTTCTAAATTAGAATCATGCTCCACCCTTGATTTGCCGCACACCGTGATGTCATCTAAGTATGAAAAGGTGTCAGAGAGAGAGTTATCACTTATAAAAGCATCCATTGCCCGTTGAAAACAAGCAACACCATTCATAACACCAAATGGTATTCGGCAAAACTGATACAGCTTTCCACCAGCCTCAAAGGCCGTATATGGTTGATCCTTCTTAACAATCGGAATCTGATGATAAGCACTCTTTAGGTCAATAGTGCTAAAAACCTTATACTGAGATACTTTATTGATAAGCTCATCAATCTTAGGCAAAGGCTACGCATCTAATTGAGTATACCTATTAATAGTTTGGGAATAGTCTATCACCATTCGTTTCTTATGTCTCTCGTTAGTCGTGACAACTACCTGTGCCCGCCAAGGCGAACAACTAGGTTCAATGATTCCTTCCAATAAGTGACGTTGAACTTCAGAATTAATAAATTCTCTATCCTGACTGCTATACCTTCTTGACTTGGTAGCAATTGGCTTACAATCCGGCATCAAATTGGAAAAAAGTGATAATGGAGAAATGGATAAAGAGGTTAATCCACAAATAGATAAAGGTGGCTTAGTCCTGCCAAATGAAAGACTGAGAGACTCGTGTAACTGAAGCACATCATGACCAATCAAAATATCCGCACAGAGATTAGGCAAAACAGATAGGCGTATATCAGTATACGTATTACCTAGAAGAATCAATTTCACAAGGCAACAACCAGCTACTTGTGAAGTGAGAGTCGTCTGAGCCATACACACCTGATAGGAAACAGGCGAAATTTTCAAATGCTTCTCCTTTACAAACTGAAGACTTATAAAACTCTCGGCACTGCCCGTATCTATAAGGGCCTTCACTTCCAACCCATTAACTTGGGCTGTAACTATAGCTTTGTTTAGGCCATGAGCAAATGCAGCAGAAATTGGTGCAATAAACGCCCTATCTAAAGGCTGAATAGTCACAGAGGAGGTAATTGAACCTAATGATTTACACACACGTGCGTAATGACCTCTCTTGCCGCATTTACTACACACAACCTCCCGAGCAGGACACTTCAGACGAGGGTGCCGGACGTTCCCACAAAAATAACACTTCTGAATCCTAGAGGCAACAGCCGCTGAAGTAGAAACTGTTTCAGAATCTAGTAAACCACTCCTATTAAGTCCACATAATTCCTTTTCATCCGGAACTGCCGAAACCACAGTCACAGGCCGATTAAAAAGAGCATAAGAATCCGAACTTCTCTGAGCCACATCCAATGTAGAAGCTTGCTCAAAAGCACTCTTAAGATACAAAGTCTTATTTTCTAACAACCGCTGACGAATTGATCTAGACAGTAATCCATTAATAAAAGCATCCCGTACCAATTCATCCTTATATTCTTCAGCTGTCACGGCCTTATAATTACAGTTAACACTAAGGCACCGAAGTGCTTGTAAATAAGTATCCAAAGATTCTCCCACCTGCTGCCTACGGGCAGATAGAAGGTGACGTGCAAATACCTCATTCTTTGGTTTAACAAAAATCTTTTCCAATGTAGAAATAGCCACTTCGTAAGTTTTACAGTCCAAAATGTACTTATACACATCCGGAGCAATGTAGTTGATCAGCATATTCAGCTTATTTAGAAACTCTTGATCCAACACGCCCAAAAAGTTTTTAAATGTACAATACCAATGTTTCCATTTATCATCCACTCCTGCAGAATTGGGGTCAGCATTGAATCGTTCTGGTTGAAGATATCGCTCCATTCTGACATAAAGTTAATAAATTGAAATAAAGAATAGATTTGCCTTTCTAACCTAGGCTTTATTAACTTAAAAATCCTGTAGCACATCTTCAACACCCAGTCCCAACTAAAGGCTGGAAAGAACTGAATTTAAGATGGCCACCACAAATCACATGACATCAACTACCAATGAGATTACAGCATATATCCCAAGGCAGGAAACAAACAACCAATCACAATACTTCTTACTAAACATAAAGAATAATCAGCACAGGCAGGTACAGTGCGGGTTAGATACAGAGTAAAGCTCCCTCTACACTGTCCCATCAAACATTCGCAGGGCAGGTACAGCACAGGTTAGATACAGAGTAAAGCTCCCTCTACACTGTCCCATCAAACACTCCCAGGGCAGGTACAGCACGGGTTAGATACAGAGCAAAGCTCCCTCTACACTGTCCCATCAAACACTCCCAGGACAGGTACAGCACGGGTCAGATACAGAATAAATCTCCCTCTACACTGTCCCATCAAACACTCCCAGGAGTAATAAAGCTGGTGAGGGGAATAAACCTGAGGGTTAAGTAACCTTGAAAAGAACCTAAAGAGTACAATATCAATGGGTTTCAGAAACAATGATATTTATTTTTGGTGTGTCGGTGGGTTTGAGGGATATGGTTGGTCAGTGGGGTTGAGGGTTATGGTTGGTCGGTGGGGTTGAGGGATATGGTGTGTCGGTGGGGTTGAATGATATGGTTGGTCGGTGGGGTTGAGGGATATGGTTGGTCGGTGGGGTTGATCTATGAAAGTGGGATAGGCATGTTGGCTTTCACCACATTTTCCTATCGTGATATCCCCTTCACCCACTGGCCCCAGTGAAACAAGCAATTCGTCGCCGTCCCACAGATTTCCGCACACTCGACAATCCGAAACTTCTATCCTGTCAGAAGACATTGAAGCATCACTGAGGGATGGGATGCTGCAATAATTCCCACGGAGAAGGTCATCTATCTGCAGCGCGACTGTTTGCAATTACAGTGAACAAAAGCCACAATAAAACTGTCGAAAATGATCTGCTTTAAAACAATTTATTAAATTACAATGAAGTTATTTTATTTTAATAACCTATGTTATGCTTGGAACCACCCACCCAAACTGACTGCACTTAATTTTACATCCCTCTGTTCTCAGGCCAGCTTTATGTGAATGGAAAATTGCGATGTTACTCGGACTTAACCCTGTAGATGCTGAAACTCAATGCAATCTATCAAATTCTGCCCATATCATTCTGGGACCCAACTGTCCCATCAAACACTCCCAGGGCAGGTACAGCATGGGTTGGATGCAGAGTAAAGCTCCCTCTACACTGTCCCATCAAACACTCCCAGGGCAGGTACAGCATGGATTAGATAGAGTACAGCTCCCCATAGCCCTGTATCAATCGTAAATTAATCTCACTGCCCCATTCTTTTTCCCCAGAGCTCTGTAACAATACCAAACCAGTGCTGCACTGTTGGAGGGACAGTACTGAGGGAGCGCCGCACTGTCAAAGGGGAAGTTCTGAAGGAGCGCTGCACTGTTGGAGGGGCAGTACTGAGGGAGTGCTGCACTGTCGGAGGGGCAGTACTGAGGGAGCGCCGCACTGTCAAAGGGGCAGTTCTGAAAGAGCGCAGCACTGTCGGAGGGGCAGTACTGAGGGAGTGCTGCACTGTCGGAGGGGCAGTACTGAGGGAGTGCTGCATTGTCGGAGCGGCAGCACTGAGGGAGTGCTGCACTGTCGGAGGGGCAGTACTGAGGGAGCGCTGCACTGTTGGACGGGCAGTACTGAGGGAGCACTGCACTGTCGGAGGGGCAGTACTGAGGGAGCACTGCACTGTTGGAGGGGCAGTACTGAGGGAGCGTTGCACTGTCGGAGGGGCAGTACTGAGGGAGTGCTGCACTGTGTAAGGTGCCTTCTTTCAGATGAGACGTTAAACCGAGGCCCTGTCTGCCCTCTCAGGTGGACATAAAATCTCTTCCATGGCACTGTTTCAAAGAAGACAGGGGAGATCTCCTCAGTGTCCTGGCCAATATTTGTCCGTCAACCAACATCACTAAAACAGATTATCTGGTCATTATCACATTGTTGTTTGTGGGAGCTTGCTGTGCGCATATTGGCTGCCGCATTTCTTATATTGCAACCGTGACTGCACTTCCAAAGCACTTCATTGGCTGTAAAGCTCTTAGGGACCTCTTGAGGACATAAAAGACGCTGGAGAAATGGCTTCACACAAAGAGCTCTGAATGAGGAGTGAGGCAGTCTGTTGGTGACTCACAGCCCACTGGGCGACACACCCGCTGCAGTATAACTCTGGCCCACACAGAGCACTGTTTAAGACCCACAGGTCTGTGCAAGAGCGCTGATCAAAGGGGAACGATGAGGCACAACTTCAATATCCAAGATCCTTGTTGCTCCTGACCTTTGACACCCAGGGCTGGACCCTGTACAGACTGATGCGGTGAAAACCCATTCCAGGTTCCTGAAATTGGGCCGGCCTCGACCTCGTTTCTAGAGGATGTGAATTGAAGAATTGGGGAGGAATTTCTTTGCACCCAGAGTGGTGAGAATGTGGAACTCGCCGCCACAACGCGTGGTTGAAGCGTTGAGGCATTTAAGGGAAGGTTTGATTCATACACGAGGAACGAGTTAATAGATAGATACGGGTGGGGGGGATGCGGGGGCTGGGGTGGGTGAAGTCAGTCTGTCGGGGCCGGGGGGGTGGGGTAATTAGAGTGGGGGAGACCGGGGTTCGCTCAGGCACAGCTGCAAGCAACCCAGGAGAAAGGAACGTTGCGCCACCGTCTGAATATAACACAGGTAGGTGTCTGTCTCCAACGTGAAACTTAATTTCACACCAGCTTCAATATTTCTGGTTATTTCACAACCAGCGTCAGGCACCCAGAATGCAATGTGGCTCTAAGTGGTAGACGGACAGAGCGGTTTCTGGAGCACGGAGGATTGTGGGTATTGTGGCCGCCATTACCGCCCCGGTTGCCGCGTGGACGGAGGTGGCGGGCGACAGCTGGGGGAGGGATGAAACCAGTCCCGTGGTGAAACCTTTACGGAATGCAGTTGGTGACCTTCAGGGGGAGGCCCATGTGGCGGATGAACACGGAACAGAAGCAGAAAATGCTACGGATGCTGGAAATCTGAAGTAAAAACAGAAAATGCTGGAAACGCTCAGCGGGTCAGGCAGCATCTGTGGAGAGAGAGAGAAACAGAGCGAATGTTTCAGGTGGAGCCGCAGGAGAAGTTGTTCAATGTCACATCAAGCTCAGACAGGCGGAGGAGGGCAGTGGTGGATGGGGACTGGTTGGGCCTCCGTTCAAGGAAGAAGTGGAGAGCTCCTTTACCTCCACTCGCTTCCTCCAAATTAAAGGTGTTGCTATGGGAACCCATATGGGCCCCAGCTATGCCTGCCTTTTCGTGGGATATGTGGAATGTTCTTTGTTCCAGTCCTACTCGGGTCCCCTCCCTCACCTCTTTTTCCGGTACATTGATGACTGTAACGGTGCCGTTTCCTGCTCTCGCCCCGAATTGGAAAATTTCATCAACTTTGCTTCCAATTTCCCTCACCTTCACATGGTCCATTTCCGACTCTTCCCTTCCCTTCCTCGACTTCTCTGTCTCCATCTCTGGGGATAGGTTATTGACCAACATTCACTACAAGCCCACTGACTCCCACAGCTACCTGGACTACACTTCCTCCCACCCCACTTCCTGTAAGGACTCTATTCCATTCTCCCAGTTTCTCAGTCTCCACCACATCTGCTCTGACGATGCCACCTTCCATACTAGTACTTCAGACATGTCTTCCTTTTACCTCCACCGAGGATTCCCCTCCACTGTGGTTGACATGTCCCTCGACCGTGTCTGTTCTATCTCCCGCACTTCTGCCCTCACCACTACCCCTCCCTCCCGGAACCACGATAGGGTTCCCCTTGTCCTCACCTTTCACCCCACCAGCCTCCACATTCAACGGATCATCCTCCGCCATTTCCGCCACATCCAGCGTGATCCCATCACCAAACATATCTTACTCTCCCCTCCCCTTTCAGCATTCTGAAGGGACCGCTCTCTCTGCAACACCCTGGTCCACTCCTCAATCACCCCCAACACCCCTCCCCTTCCAACAGCACCTTCCCGTGCAAGCGCAGGAGATGAAACTCCTGCCCTTTTACCTCCTCCCTTCCCACCATCCAGGGCCCCAAACACTCCTTCCAGGTGAAGCAGCGATTTACTTGTACTTCTTGCGATTTAGTATACTGTATTCGCTGCTCACGATGCGGTCTCCTCTACATTGGGGAGACCAAACGCAGATTGGGTGACCGCTTTGCGGAACACCTCCGTTCAGTCCGTAAGGGTGACCCCGAGCTTCCGCTCCACTCCCACTCTGACCACTCCATCCTCGGCCCCTTACACTGTTCCAATGAAGCTCAACGTAAGCTCGAGGCACAGCACCTCATAGAAACATAGAAGATAGGAGCAGGAGTAAGCCATTCGGCCCCTCGAGCCTGCTCCGCCATTTAATGAGATCATGGCTGATCATCTTTCGATTAGGCACTTTACAGCCTTCTGGCCTCAACATCGAGTTCAACAATTTCAGACCATAACCTCTGCCCCTATTTTTTCACATGGCAGCTGTTGATGATTCTGTTTTTTCCCATTTACACCACATCTAGACTCATCTTTTGTTTCTTAACTTGTCCCATTACCATCGCCTTCCGCCTCGCACCATCATCCCTTTTGTCTTGCAATCTCTCCCGCCTTCCATCCTATCACAGACCTTCCCTTTTGTTCTTTCCTCCCCTCCCCCCCTTTCCCTGCCTCTGTACTTACTTAAAATCTGTCACAGATCTCACCTTTTCCAGTTCTGACAAAGGGTTAGCTCTGTTGACTCTGTTTCTCTCTCCGCTGTTGCTGCCTGACCTGCTGAGCGTTTCCAGCATTTTCTGTTTTTATAAACACAGAGCGCTTGGGCCGAATGGTCTGGCTGTGTGCTGTAGATTCAGTGTGAGCCAAGCTGTCTGTTCTGTGGACCCTGACTGTGTTACAGTCAAGTTGGTGCATTCCTAACGGGACCTGACACCCAGGCAACCCCCCCATAACCACTCACAGCCTCGGAGTCAGAACATAACTGAGATAAGGAGAGAAAACACAGGCAGGGAGGAGTGAGTGATGATCCTTGCAACATCTAATTAAACCGAATGGGGGTCTGTCTTGCCTGGTCCAACTGATTATGAACTGAGCTTCACCCTGTAATTAGGAACTTTAAGACTAGTGCAGTTATCGTCCCTTCTTATACAAAACAGATGTCTTGGAATTTGTCGCATCTTAAAACTTGCAGACAATATTTTTCAATTTTTCACCTCTCCTGAATGTGCTGACTCTCACTGGGGTACGGGTCCCCTCCTCTCCTGAAGGTGTTGACTCTCACTGGGGTACGGGTCCCCTCCTCTCCTGAAGGTGTTGACTCTCACTGGGGTACGGGTCCCCTCCTCTCCTGAAGGTGCTGACTCTCACTGGGGTACGGGTCCCCTCCTCTCCTGAAGGTGCTGACTCTCACTGGGGTACGGGTTCCCTCCTCTCCTGAAGGTGCTGACTCTCACTGGGGTACGGGTCCCCTCCTCTCCTGAAGGTGCTGACTCTCACTGGGGTACGGGTCCCCTCCTCTCCTGAAGGTGCTGACTCTCACTGGGGTACGGGTCCCCTCCTCTCCTGAAGGTGCTGACTCTCACTGGGGTACGGGTCCCCTCCTCTCCTGAAGGTGCTGACTCTCACTGGGGTACGGGTCCCCTCCTCTCCTGAAGGTGCTGACTCTCACTGGGGTACAGGTCCACTCCTCTCCTGAAGGTACTGACTCTCACTGGGGTACGGGTCCCCTCCTCTCCTGGTGGTGCTGACTCTCACTGGGGTACGGGTCCCCTCCTCTCCTGAAGGTGCTGACTCTCACTGGGGTACCGGTCCCCTCCTCTCCTGAAGGTGCTGACTCTCACTGGGGTACAGGTTCCCTCCTCTCCTGAAGGTGCCGACTCTCACTGGGGTACGGGTCCGCTCCTCTCCTGAAGGTGCTGACTCTCACTGGGGTATGGGTCCCCTCCTCTCCTGAAGGTGCTGACTCTCACTGGGGTACGGTCCCCTCCTCTCCTGAAGGTGCTGACTCTCACTGGGGTACGGGTCCCCTCCTCTTCTGAATGTGCTGACTCTCACTAGGGTACGGGTCCCCTCGCCTGAAGGTGCTAACTCTCACTGGGGTACGGGTCCCCTCCTCTCCTGAAGGTGCTGACTCTCACTGGGGTACAGGTCCCCTCCTCTCCTGAAGGTGCTGACTCTCACTAGGGCACGTGTCCCCTCCTCTCCTGAAGGTGCTGACTCTCACTGGGGTATGGGTCCCCTCCTCTCCTGAAGGTGCTGACTCTCACTGGGGTGCAGGTCCCCTCCTCTCCTGAAGGTGCTGACTCTCACTGGGGTACGGGTCCCCTCCTCTCCTGAAGGTGCTGACTCTTATTGGGGTACAGGTCCCCATCTCTCCTGAAGGTGCTGACTCTCACTGGGGTACGGGTCCCCTCGACTGAAGGTGCTGACTCTCACTGGGGTACGGGTCCCCTCCTCTCCTGAAGGTGCTGACTCTCACTGGGGTACGGGTCCCCTCCTCTCCTGAAGGTGCTGACTCTCACTGGGGTACGGGTCCCCTCCTCTCCTGAAGGTGCTGACTCTCACTGGGGTATGGGTCCCCTCCTCTCCTGAAGGTGCTGACTCTCACTGAGGTACGGGTCCCCTCCTACATAAGAACATAAGAAATAGGAGCAGGAGTAGGCCAATCGGCCCCTCGAGCCTGCTCCACCATTCAATAAGATCATGGCTGATCTGATCCTAACCTCAAATCTTCTATCACTCTGCATCCACCCGAACCCATGTGATCTCCCGGGAGAGGCGAAAAACCAGATAAAGACCCAATGGCCAATTTGGGAGAAAAAAATCTGGGAAATTCCTCTCCGACCCATCTAGGCGATCGAAATTCTTCCAGGAGATCACTCTGTCCCTATATTTTCTACAGTACTTACCTTCTGTAAAGGCGATCTCCACCCCAGCCAGGAACAGGAATAAAACCATCTCCTGAAATCTAACAGAATTAGAACACAGTAGGAGCAGAACAAGGCTACACGGCCCCTGGGCCCGCTCCACTACCCACAGGGCCATGACCATTCCGAACCCAGACTCATGTCCAATTTCCTGCCCGCTCCCCGTAACCCTTTATTCCCTTTACTTCTAGGAAACTATCTATTTCTGTTTTAAATTTATTTAATGATGTAGCTTCCACAGCTTTCTGGGGCAGCAAATTCCACAAACCTACCACCCTCTGAGTGAAGAAGTTTCTCCTCATCTCAGTTTTGAATGAGCAGCCCCTTATTTTAAGATTATGCCCCCTAGTTCTAGTTTCACCCATCATTGGGAACATCCTCACCGCATCCACCCGATCAAGCCCCTTCACAATCTTATATGTTTCAATAAGATCGCCTCTCATTCTTCTGAACTCCAATGAGTAGAGTCCCAATCTACTCAACCTCTCCTCATATGACCACCCCCTCATCCCCGGGATTAACCGAGTGAACCTTCTTTGTACTGACTCGAGAGCAAGTATGTCTTTTCTTAAGTATGGACACCAAAACTGTATGCAGTATTCCAGGTGCGGCCTCACCAATACCTTGTACAACTGCAGCAATACCTCCCTGTTTTTATATTCCAACCCCCTAGCAATAAAAGCCAACATTCCATTGGCCTTCTTAATCACTTGCTGCACCTGCATACTAACTTTTTGAGTTTCGTGCACCAGGACCCCCAGATCCCTTTGTACTACAGTACTTTCCAGTTTCTTGCCATTAAGATAATAACTTGCTCTATGATTTTTCCTGCCAAAGTGCATAACCTCACACTTTCCAGTATTGTATTCCATCTGCCAAATCTCTGCCCACTTACTTAGCCTGTCTATGTCCCTTTGCAGGTTTTTTATGTCCTCCTCACTCACTACTTTCCCTCCCATCTTTGTATCATCTGCAAACTTTGATATGTTACACTCGGTCCCCTCCTCCAAATCGTTAATATAGATTGTAAAGAGTTGGGGACCCAGCACTGACCCCTGCGGAACACCACTAGTTACTGGTTGCCAATCTGAGAACGAACCATTTATCCCAACTCTCTGCTTTCTGTTAGAGAGCCAATCCTCCACCCACGCCAGAATATTACCCCCAATCCCGTGATTTTTTATCTTGAGCAATAATCTTTTGTGTGGCACCTTGTCAAATGCCTTTTGGAAGTCTAAATACACTACGTCCACTGGTTCCCCTTTATCCACCCTGTATGTTACTTCCTCAAAAAACTCAAGCAAATTTGTTAAACATGACTTCCCCTTCATGAAACCATGCTGAGTTTGCCCTATTAAATTATGTTTATCCAAATGTCCCGTTACTGTCTCCTTAATAATGGACTCTAACATTTTACCAACCACAGATGTTAGGCTAACAGGTCTATAGTTTCCAGCCTTCTGCCTACTACCCTTTTTAAATAAGGGTGTTACATTAGCAGTTTTCCAATCTGCTGGGACCTTTGCTGAGTCCAGTGAGTTTTGGAAAATTATTACCAATGCATCCACAATCCCTACCGCTACTTCCCTCAAGACCCTGGGATGCAAGCCATCAGGTCCAGGGGATTTATCCGCCTTGAGTCCCATTATTTTACCAAGTACCACTTCCTTAGTGATTTTAATCGTATTTAGTTCCTCCCCCCCTAGAGCCCCCTGTTTGTCCAGTGTTGGGATATTCTTAGTGTCCTCTACTGTAAAGACTGATACAAAATAATTGTTCAGTGTTTTTGCCATCTCCATGTTTCCCACCATTAATTTCCCGGTCTCATCCTCTAAGGGACCAACATTTACTTTAGCCACCCTTTTTCTTTTTATATAACTATAGAAACTTTTACTATCTGTTTTTATATTTTTTGCTAATTTACTTTCATAATCTATCTTCCCTTTCTTAATCAATCTTTTTGTTATTTTTTGCTGTCTTTTAAAGACTTCCCAATCTTCCATCCTCCCACTAGATTTGGCTACCTTATATGCCCTTGTTTTTAGTCGGATACTATCCTTAATTACTTTACTTAGCCACGGATGGCTATCTTTTCTTTTACACCCTTTTTTCCTCAGTGGAATATATTTTTTTTGGAAGTTGTAAAATAACTCCTTAAATGTACACCACTGGTCATGTACCGTCTTACCCTTTAATCTATTTTCCCAGTCCACTCTAATTAATTCCGCTCTCATACCTTCATAGTCTCCTTTATTCAAGCTCAGCACGCTTGTTTGAGATCCAACCTTCTCACCCTCTAATTGAATATGGAACTCAACCATGTTATGGTCACTCATTCCAAGGGGACCCTTTACTAGGACATTTTTAATTAATCCTGTCTCATTACACAGGACCAAATCTAAGGTTGCTTGCCCCCTGAAGGTGCTGACTCTCACTGGGGTACAGGTCCCCTCCTCTCCTGAAGATGCCTACTGCCACTGGGGTACGGGTCCCCTCCTCTCCTGAAGGTGCTGACTCTCACTGGGGTACGGGTCCCCTCCTCTCCTGAAGGTGCTGACTCTCACTGGGGTATGGGTCCCCTCCTCTCCTGAAGGTGCTGACTCTCACTGGGGTACGGGTCCCCTCCTCTCCTGAAGGTGCTGACTCTCACTGGGGTACAGGTCCCCTCCTCTCCTGAAGGTACTGACCCTCACTGGGGTACGAGTCCCCTCCTCTCCTGAAGGTGCTGACTCTCACTGGGGTACAGGTCCCCTCCTCTCCTGAAGGTGCTGACTCTCACTGGGGTGCAGGTCCCCTCCTCTCCTGAAGGTGCTGACTCTCACTGGGGTACGGGTCCCCTCCTCTCCTGAAGGTGCTGACTCTTATTGGGGTACAGGTCCCCATCTCTCCTGAAGGTGCTGACTCTCAATTCACAATTCACAATTCAAATCGCTTTATTGGCATGATAAGTTACATCTTATGTTGCCAAAGCATCAAAATACATTTATGGTTTAGCACATAAACGCAGTTCTATTCATACAGTGTATAAACAGGTATATCCCTGAGTGTATAAATATACATTCGCATTGTTTATATATATTCTTTTTCTTAGTTTACTGGTTGTCCCTCTGTTCATGGCAAGCTGTAACATAGTGTGCCGCCAGTGTTATACAGCTTCTCTCCTCTCCCAGTAGGAATGGGAGTTTTTGGTTGTCATTCAGATTTCTGAAATCAGGGCATATTTGTGAGAATTTTTGGTAGAAATTCTCCCTGATGCCCTGATATTTTCCGCAGGCTGTCAGGAAGTGCATCTCTGTCTCCACTACTCCCTGACTGCAGTGAGAGCATATCCTGTCTTCTCTTGGTAGCCTGGTCTGCCTGTGTCTGCCTTTTTCGATCGCTAGGCTATGTTCGCTAAGTCTGTACCTTGTCAAGGTTCTTCTCAGTTTGTTATCCTTTACCATGGTCAGGTAATCAGCTATGTTGTATTGTCTGTTTAGGGCCAAGTAGCAATTGAGTTTGCTTTGGGTTTTTGTTGTTTCTGCCCAATATGTCAGATATTTTTCCTTTTGCTTAGCGACGATTGTGTTGGGTCGAATTCTTTGTGTTACCCTGTCACTGTCCTGGGGCTGGTTATTGTTAGTATTGTTAGTAGTTACTTCACTGAGTCCCAGGACTAGTTGACTGAGGGTATTCTTCTTTATGGTCAGCTCTTGGCATTTCAGGGCGTCGTAGTGATAGCATTGGGGATTGCTCATTTGTAGGTGATTCCAAAATTTGGTGGCTCTTTTTTGGATAGTGATTATTAATGGATATTGGCCTAGTTCCGCCCTGCATGCATTGTTTACTGTTTTCCTTTGAGTCCGGAGGATACTTTTACAGAATTCTGCATGTAGGATCTCAATTGGGTGTTTGTCCCATTTTGCAAATTCTTGTTGAGTTAGCGGTCCCCATACCTCACTGCCATAGAGTGCAATTGGTTCAATTACTGATTTGAAAATTTTGAGCCAAATGCTCATTGGGATTTCTATTTGGATTGATTTTTTGATGGCATAGAAAGCCCTTCTTGCTTTCTCTTTCAGTTCATTCACAGCCAGTTTGAAGTTTCCCGTAGAACTGATTTTTAAGCCCAAGTATGTGTAGTTAGTGGTTTGTTCAATTTTGGTTGTTCCTACTGTGAAATTTATTTTGGGTCCCTGATGTTTGGATCTTTGCTGGAACACAAGGACTTTGTTTTTTTGGGGATTTCTCTCACTGGGGTACGGGTCCCCTCGCCTGAAGGTGCTGACTCTCACTGGGGTACGGGTCCCCTCCTCTCCTGAAGGTGCTGACTCTCACTGGGGTACGGGTCCCCTCCTCTCCTGAAGGTGCTGACTCTCACTGGGGTACGGGTCCCCTCCTCTCCTGAAGGTGCTGACTCTCACTGGGGTATGGGTCCCCTCCTCTCCTGAAGGTGCTGACTCTCACTGAGGTACGGGTCCCCTCCTCTCCTGAAGGTGCTGACTCTCACTGGGGTACGGGTCCCCTCCTCTCCTGAAGATGCCTACTGTCACTGGGGTACGGGTCCCCTCCTCTCCTGAAGGTGCTGACTCTCACTGGGGTACGGGTCCCCTCCTCTCCTGAAGGTGCTGACTCTCACTGGGGTATGGGTCCCCTACTCTCCTGAAGGTGCTGACTCTCACTGGGGTATGGGACCATGGGCAATGGCTGCTCACCCAATTAGGCATTCTTCTTTGGAATTAAAGATTGGCAGGTAAAACTGTAATCGAACAATGGGCTGCCTTTAAAGAGGAGATGGTTCGGGTACAGTCGAGGTACATTCCCACGAGGGGGAGAGGTAGGCCAACCAAAGTTAGAGCTCCATGGATGATAAAAGAGATAGAGAGTAAGATGAAGCAGATAAAGTTGGCGAATGACAAATGTCAGGTTTAGAATACAAGTGAGAACCAGGCTGAATATAGAAAGTTCAGAGGTGAAGTGAAAAATGAAATAAAAGGGGAAAAGAGAGGGTATGAGAATAGATTGGCAGCCAACATAAAAGGGAATCCAAATGTCAACTATAGGTACATAAATAATAAACGGGTAGTAAGAGGAGAGGTGGGGCCAATTTGGGACCAAAAAGGAGACCTATGCATGGGGGCAGAGGGTATGGCTGAGGTACTAAACGAGTACTTTGCATCTGTCTTTACCAAAGAAGAAGATGCTGCTTAAGTCATAGTGAAAGAGGAGGTAGTGGAGATACTGGATTGGATAAAAATTTATAAAGAGTAGGCACTAGAAATGCTGCCTGTACTTAAAGTAAATAAGCCACCAGGACCGGATGGGATACATCCTAGGATGCTGAGGGAAGTAAAGGTGGATATTGTGGAGATACTGGCCATAATCTTCCAATCCTCCTTGGATAAGGGGCTGGTGCCAGAGGACTGGAGAATTACAAATGTTACACCATTGTTCAAACAAGGGTGTAAAAATAAACCCAGCAACTACAGGCAGTCAGTTTAACCTCGGTAGTGGGGAAGCTTTTAGAAACGATAATCCAGGACAAAATTAACAGTCACTTAGACAAGTGTGGATTAATTAAGGAAAGCCAGCATGGATTTGTTAAAGGCAAATTGTGTTTAACTAACTTGATTGAGTTTTTTGATGAGGTAACAGAGGGTCGATGTGGTGCACATGGACTTCAAAAGGGGTCGATTAGACATATTCGCTAGAGTTTAGAAGAATGAGAGGGGATCTCATTGAAACTTATAACATTCTAACAGGACTAGACAGACTAGATGCAGGAAGGATGTTCCCGATGGCTGGGGAGTCCAGAACCAGGGGTCACAGTCTATGGATAAGGGGTAAGCCATTTAGGACAGAGATGAGGAGGAATTTCTTCATCCAGAGAGTGGTGAACCTGTGGAATTCTCTACCACACAGGGCAGTAGAGGCCAATTCATTAAATATATTCAAGAAGGAGTTGGATATATTTCTTGAGGCTAAAGGGATCAAGGGATATGGGGAGAAGGCAGGGACAGGGTACTGAATTTGGATGATCAGCCATGATCTCATTGAATGGCGGAGCGGGCTCGAGGGGCCGAATGGCCTGCTCCTGCTCCTATCTTCTATGTTTCTGTGCTGTAAACTTCTATGATTCTATGATTGATCCTTTCCCTGAGTTTCGTCAGTAATACAGACCCTCACTGTACTGATGGTTCCAATTTTTCTTTTACCAGGTATGTTTCCTCGCTCTGGAGTCACCGAGGAACATGAAAACAGGGAGAAGCTTCACAAGGTTCTGGACACGATAACAGACACCTTGATTTGGTGCATGTCCAAGAGTGGAATCCCACCACAGCAGCAAGCCACCCGCCTGGCACATCTGCTGATGCTGCTCTCTCACATCAGGCACACGAGGTAACACACTCCTCCGTCCCACTCTGTCCGGACCTCTGAATGTCTGTGTCAGTTTCTCTCTCGCTCTGTCTCTCTCTCTCCCTCTGTCTGCCTCTGTTTCTAGGTTCGCTCAGAATCATAGAATAGTACAGCACAGAAGGAGGCCGTTCGGCCCATCGAGCCTGTGCCGGCTCTATCCCGTTAGTCCCACTCCCCACTCTTTCCCCATATCCCTGCAGTTTTTTCTCCTAAAGTATTTATTCAATTCCCTTTTGAAGGCTGGTATTGAATCTGCCTCCACCGCCCTATCAGGCAGTGCGTTCCAAATCCTAACCACTCGCTGCGTAAAAATGTTTTTCCTCATGTCGCCTTTGGTTCTTTTGCCAATCACCTTAAATCTGTGCCCTCTGGTTATCGACCCTTCCGCCACTGGAAACAGTTTCTCTTTATCTACTCTGTCTAAACCCTTCATAGTTTTAAACACCTCTAGCAAATCTACTCTTAGCCTTCTCTGCTCCAAGGAGAACAACCCCAGCTTCTTCAGTTTATCCACATAACTGTAATCCCTCATCCCTGGAACCATTTTAGTAAATCTCATCTTTTTTTATTCATTCACGGGATGTGGGCGTCGCTGGCAAGGCCAGCATTTATTGCCCACCCCTAATTGCCCTCGAGAAGGTGGTGGTGAGCCGCCTTCTTGAACCGCTGCAGTCCGTGTGGTGAAGGTGCTCCCACAGTGCTGTTAGGGAGGGAATTCCAGGATTTTGACCCAGCGATGATGAAGGATCGGCCGATATATTTCCAAGTCAGGATGGTGTGTGACTTGGAGGGGAATTTGGAGGTGATGGTGTTCCCATGCGCCTGCTGCCCTCGTCCTTCTAGGTGGTTGAACCCATGGGTTTGGGGCCAAACTCGTCTTTTTTATAGGTTTAACATAATTTCCTGGCTTTTGTACTCTCTGCCCAGGATCCCATATGCTTTATTAACTGCTTTGTTAACCTGCCCTGCCACCTTCAACGATTTGTACACATACCCCCAGGTCTCTCTCTTCATGCACCCACTTTAGGATTTACCCTTTAGTTTATATTGCTTCTCCTTGTTCTTCCTACCAAAATGTATCACTTCGCATTTTTCTGCGTTAAATTTCATCTGCCATGTGTCCGCCCATTCCACCAGCCTGTCTATGTCCTCTTGAAGTCTATCACTCTCCTCCTCACTGTTCACTATACTTCCAAGTTTTGTGTCATCTGCAAATTTTGAAATTGTGCCCTGTACACCCAAGTCTAAGTCATTAATGTATATCAGAAACAGCAGTGGTCCTCGTACTGACCCCTGGGGAACACCACTGTATACCTTCCTCTAATCCGAAAAACAACCGTTCACCACAGCTCCCTGTTTTCTATCCCTTAACCAATTTTGTATCCATGCTGCTACTGCCCCTTTTATCCCATGGGCTTCAATTTTGCTAACAAGCCAAATATGTGGCACTTTATCAAACAGCTTTTGGAAGTCCATGTACACAACATCAACGGCACTGTCCTCATCCACCCTCCATGTTACCCTCATCAAAAAACTCAAATCAAGTTAGTTAAACACGTTAATAGCTGACTCTCCTTTATTTGTCCATACCTGCCCAAGTGACTGTTAATTTTCCCCCGGATTATTGTTTCTAAAAGCTTCCCCATCACCGAGGTTAAACTTACTGGCCTGTAGTTGCCGGGCTTATCCCTCTCCCCTTTTTTGAACAATGGTGTAACATTTGCAATCCTCCAGTCCCCTGACACCACTCCCATATCTAAGGAGGATTAGAAGATTGTGGCCAGAACCGTGGCAATTTCCACCCTTACTTCCTTCAGCAACCTAGGATACATCCCTTCCGGACCAGGCGACTTCTCCACTTGAAGTACTGCCAGCCTGCTTAGTTCCTCCGCTCTATCTATTTTTATCTCATCCAGTATCCCGGCAACCTCCTCGTTTAATATAGATTTGGCAAAGTCCTCTTCCTTGGTAAACACCGATGCAAAGTTCTCATTTAGTACTTCAGCCATGCCTTCTCCCTCCACCGATCGATCTCCATGTTGGCCCAAATCAGCCCCAACGCTCCTCTGACAAACCTTTTACTGTTAATATGCCAATAGAAAACCTTTGCATTTCCTTTTACCTCAAAAACAAAGCCATGTGCCAGTCCTTCATTTTGATTTACAGTTTCATGGACAAGAAGTAAGGCAACTTCCACAAGGACAGAAGGAAAGAAATTCTGCGTAATATTCTACCATGTGACACTGACTGTAGACACAATGCACCATGTGACACTGATTGTAACAACACTGCACCATGTGACACTGACTGTAGTGACAATGCACCATGTGACACTGACTGTAGCCACACTGCACCATGTGACACTGACTGTAGCCACACTGCACCATGTGACACTGACTGTAGCCACACTGCACCATGTGACACTGACTGTAGCAACACTGCACCATGTGACACTGACTGTAGTGACACTGCACCATGTGACACTGACTGTAGCGATACTGCGCCATGTGACACTGACTGTAGCGACATTGCATCATGAGACACTGACTGTAGTGACATTGCACCATGTGACACTGACCATAGCGACACTGCACCATGTGACACTGACTAGCGACACTGCATCATGTGACAATGACCGCAGTGACACTGCACCATGTGACACTGACTGTAGTGACACTGCACCATGTGACACTGACTGTAGCAACACAGCATCATGTGACACTGACTGTCGTGACACTGCACCATGTGACACTGACTGTAGCGACACTGCACCATGTGACACTGACAGTAGCGACACTGCACCATGTGACACTGACTGTAGTGACACTGCACCATGTGACACTGACTGTAGCAACACAGCATCATGTGACACTGACTGTCGTGACACTGCACCATGTGACACTGACTGTAGCGACACTGCACCATGTGACACTGACAGTAGCGACACTGCACCATGTGACACTGACTGTAGCGACACTGCAGCATGTGACACTGACTGTAGCGACACTGCACCATGTGACACTGACTCTACCGAAACTGTACCATGTGACACTGACTATAGCGACACTGTACCATGTGACACTGACTGTAGTGGCACTGCATCATGTGACACTGACTGTAGTGACACTGCATCATGTGACACTGACTGTAGCGACACTGTACCATGTGACAATGACCGCAACGACACTGCACCATGTGACACTGACTGGAGTGACACTGCACCATATGACACTGTCTGTAGCAACACTGCACCATGGGACGCTGACTGTAGTGACACTGCACCATGTGACACTGACTGTAGCAACACTGCACCATGTGACATTGACTCTAGTGACACTGCACCATATGACACTGTCTGTAGCAACACTGCACCATGTGACACTGACTAGTGACACTGCACCATGTGACACTGACTGTAGCAACACTGCACCATGTGACACTGACGGTAGTGACACTGCACCATGTGACACTGACCGTAGCGACACTGCATCATGTGACACTGACTGTAGCGACACTGTACCATGTGACACTGACCGTAGCGACACTGCATCATGTGACACTGACTGTAGCGACACTGTACCATGTGACACTGACTGTAGTGACATTGCATCATGAGACACTGACTGTAGTGACATTGCACCATGTGACACTGACCATAGCGACACTGCACCATGTGACACTGACTAGCGACACTGCATCATGTGACAATGACTGCAGTGAAACTGCACCATATGACTCTGACTGTAGCGACACTGCATCATGCGACACTGACTGTAGCGAGACTGCACCATGTGACACTTACTGTAGCGACACTGTACCATGTGACTTGGGCTGTAGTGACACTGCACCATGTGACACTGACAGTAGCGACACTGCACCATGTGACACTGACTGTAGCAACACTGCACCATGTGACACTGACAGTAGCGACACGGCACCATGTGACACTGACTCTACCAACACTATACCATGTGACACTGACTGTAGCGACACTGCACCATGTGACACTGACTGTAGCGAC
Organism: Somniosus microcephalus; assembly: GCF_052327205.1. Taxonomy (NCBI): domain Eukaryota; kingdom Metazoa; phylum Chordata; class Chondrichthyes; order Squaliformes; family Somniosidae; genus Somniosus; species Somniosus microcephalus. Next base: position 8,327,045 of record NC_140998.1, on the reverse strand, counting down.
ACTGCACCATGTGACACTGACTGTAGCAACACAGCACCATGTGACACTGACCGTAGCGACACTGCACCATGTGACATTGACTGTAGCGACACTGCACCATGTGACACTGATTGTAGCAACACTGCACCATGTGATACTGACAGTAGCGACACTGCACCATGTGATACTGACTCTACCGACACTATACCATGTGACACTGACTGTAGCGACACTGCACCATGTGACACTGACTAGCGACACTGCACCATGTGACACTGATTGTAGCAACACTGCACCATGTGATACTGGCATTAGCGACACTGCACCATGTGACACTGACTGTAGTGACACTGCAACATGTGACACTGATTAGCAACACTGCACCATGTGACACTGAATGTAGCGACACTGCACCATGTGACACTGACTGTAGTGACACTGCACCATGTGACACTGACTGTAGCGACACTGCACCATGTGACACTGACTCAACCGAAACTGTACCATGTGACACTGACTATAGCGACACTGTACCATGTGACACTGACTGCAGTGGCACTGCATCATGTGACACTGACTGTAGTGACACTGCACCATATGACACTGTCTGTAGCAACACTGCACCATGGGACGCTAACTGTAGTGACACTGAACCATGTGACACTGACTGTAGCAACACTGCACCATGTGACACTGACTCTAGTGACACTGCACCATATGACACTGTCTGTAGCAACACTGCACCATGTGACACTGACTGTAGTGACACTGCACCATGTGACACTGACTGTAGCAACACTGCACCATGTGACACTGACGGTAGTGACACTGCACCATGTGACACTGACTGTAGCAACACTGCACCATGTGACACTGACTAGCGACACTGCACCATGTGACACTGACTGTAGCGACACTGCATCATGTGACACTGACTGTAGTGACACTGCACCATGTGACACTGACTAGCAACACTGCATCATGTGACACTGACAGTAGCGTCACTGCACCATATGACATTAAGAGTAGTGACACTGCACCATGTGACACTGTAGCAACACAGCATCATGTGACACTGACTGTCATGACACTGCACCATGTGACACTGACTGTAGCGACACTGCACCATGTGACACTGACTGCTGCGACACTGCACCATGTGACACTGACTGCAGCGACACTGCACCATGTGACACTGACTGTAGCGACACTGCACCATGTGACACTCAGTGTAGAGACACTGCGCAATGTGACACTGTCTGTACTGACACTGCACCATGTAACACTGACTGTAGTGACACTGCACCATGTGACACTGACTGTAGTGACACTACACCATGTGACACTGACTGTATCGACACTGCACCATGTGACACTGACTGTAGCGACACTGTACCATGTGACACTGACTGTAGCAGCACTGCACCATGTGACACTGACTGTCGCAACATTGCAGCATGAGACACTGACTGTTGCGACACTGCACCATGTGACACTGACTGCAGCGACACAGCACCATGTGACACTGACTGTAATGACACTGCAGCATCTGAAACTGCCTGTAGTGACACTGCCACATGTGACAATGACTGTAGCGACACTGCACCATGTGACACTGACTGTAACGACACTGCACCATGTAACACGGACTGCAGCGCCACTGCACCATGTGACACTGACTGTAGTGACACTGCACCATGTGACACAGACTGCAGCGACACTGCCCCATGTGACACTGACTGTAGTGACACTGCACCATGTGACACAGACTGCAGCGACACTGCACCATGTGACACTGACTGTAGCGACACTGCACCATGTGACATTGACCGTAGCGACACTGTACCATGTGACACTGACAGTAGCGAAACTGCACCATGTGACACTGACTGTAGCGACACTGTACCATGTGAGACTGACCGTAGAGACACTGCACCATGTGACACTGACTAGCGACACTGCACCATGTGACACTGACTGTAGCGACACTGCACCATGTGACACTGACTAGCGACACTGCACCATGTGACACAGACTAGCGACACTGCACCATGTGACACTGACTGTAGCGACACTGCACCATGTGACACTGACCGTAACGACATTGCACCATGTGACACTGACTGTAGCGACACTGTACCATGTGAGACTGACTGTAGAGACACTGTACCATGTGACACTGACTGTAGCGACACTGTACCATGTGACACTGACTAGCGACACAGCACCATGTGAGACTGACTCTACCGACACTGTGCCATGTGACACTGACTGTAGCGACACTGCGCAATGTGACACTGACTGTAGCGACACTGCACCATGTGACACTGACTCTACCAACACTGTACCATGTGACACTGACTGTAGCAACACTGCGCAATGTGACACTGTCTGTTCCGACACTGCAGCATCTGACACTGACTGTAGTGACACTGCACCATGTGACACTGATTGTCGCGACATTGCAGCATGACACACTGACTGTTGCGACACTGCACCATGTGACACTGACTGCAGCGACACAGCACCATGTGACACTGACTGTAATGACACTGCACCATCTGAAACTGCCTGTAGCGACACTGCACCATGTGACATTGATTGTAGCGGCACTGCACCATGTGACAGTGACTGTAGCGACACTGCACCATGTGACACTGACTGTAGCGACACTGCACCATGTGACATTGACAGTAGCGACACTGTACCATGTGACACTGACAGTAGCGAAACTGCACCATGTGACACTGACTGTAGCGACACTGTACAATGTGAGACTGACTGTAGAGACACTGTACCATGTGACACTGACTGTAGCGACACTGTACCATGTGACACTGACTAGCGACACTGCAGCATGTGACACTGACTGTAGCGAAACTGCACCATGTGACACTGACCGTAGCGACACTGCATCATGTGACACTGACTGTAGCGACACTGTGTCTTGTGACACTGACCGTAGCGACACTGCATCATGTGACACTGACTGTAGCGACACTGTACCATGTGACACTGACTGTGGTGACATTGCATCATGAGACACTGACTGAAGTGACATTGCACCAGGTGACACTGACCATAGCGACACTGCACCATGTGACACTGACTAGCGACACTGCATCATGTGACAATGACTGCAGTGAAACTGCACCATGTGACTCTGACTGTAGCGACACTGCATCATGCAACACTGACTGCAGCGAGACTGCACCATGTGACACTTACTGTAGCGACACTGTGCCATGTGACTTGGACTGTAGTGACACTGCACCATGTGACACTGACAGTAGCGACACTGCACCATGTGACACTGACTGTAGCAACACTGCACCATGTGACACTGACAGTAGCGACACGGCACCATGTGACACTGACTCTACCGACACTATACCATGTGACACTGACTGTAGCGACACTGCGCCATGTGACACAGACTGTAGCGACACTGTACCATGTGACAATGACCGCAACGACACTGCACCATGTGACACTGACTGTAGTGACACTGCACCATATGACACTGTCTGTAGCAACACTGCACCATGGGACGCTGACTGTAGTGACACTGCACCATGTGACACTGACTGAAGCAACACTGCACCATGTGACACTGACTCGAGTGACACTGCACCATATGACACTGTCTGTAGCAACACTGCACCATGTGACACTGACTGTAGTGACACTGCACCATGTGGCACTGACTGTAGCAACACTGCACCATGTGACACTGACTGTAGTGACACTGCACCATGTGACACTGACTGTAGCAACACTGCACCATGTGACACTGACTAGCAACACTGCACCATGTGACACTGACTGTAGCGACACTGCATCATGTGACACTGACTGTAGTGACACTGCACCATGTGACACTGACTGTAGCAACACTGCATCATGTGACACTGACAGTAGCGTCCTGCACCATATGACATTAAGAGTAGTGACACTGCACCATGTGACACTGACTGTAGCAACACAGCATCATGTGACACTGACTGTCATGACATGCACCATGTGACACTGACTGTAGCGACACTGCACCATGTGACACTGACTGCTGCGACACTGCACCATGTGACACTGACTGCAGCGACACTGCACCATGTGACACTGTCTGTACTGACACTGCACCATGTGACACCGACTGTAACGACACTGCACCATGTGACACTGACTGTAGCTACACTGCACCATGTGACACTGACTGTAGCAACACTGCACCATGTGACACTGACTAGTGACACTGCACCATGTGACACTGACTGTAGTGGCACTGCATCATGTGACACTGACTGTAGTGACATTGCACCATGTGACACTGACTGTAGCAACACTGCATCATGTGACACTGACTGTAGTGACACTGCACCATGTGACACTGACTGTAGCAACACAGCATCATGTGACACTGACTGTCGTGACACTGCACCATGTGACACTGACTGTAGCGACACTGCACCATGTGACACTGACTGCTGCGACACTGCACCATGTGACACTGACTGCAGCGACACTGCACCATGTGACACTGACTGTAGCGACACTGCACCATGTGACATTCACTGTAGAGACACTGCGCAATGTGACACTGTCTGTACTGACACTGCACCATGTAACACTGACTGTAGTGACACTGCACCATGTGACACTGACTGTAGTGACACTACACCATGTGACACTGACTGTATCGACACTGCACCATGTGACACTGACTGTAGCGACACTGACTGTAGCAGCACTGCACCATGTGACACTGACTGTCGCGACATTGCAGCATGAGACACTGACTGTTGCGACACTGCACCATGTGACACTGACTGCAGCGACACAGCACCATGTGACACTGACTGTAATGACACTGCAGCATCTGAAACTGCCTGTAGTGACACTGCCACATGTGACAATGACTGTAGCGACACTGCACCATGTGACACTGACTGTAACGACACTGCACCATGTAACACTGACTGTAGTGACACGGCACCATATGACACTGTCTGTAGCAACACTGCACCATGTGACACTGACTGTAGTGACACGGCACCATATGACACTGTCTGTAGCAACACTGCACCATGTCACACTGAGTGTAGTGACCCTGCACCATGTGACACTTACTGTAGCAACACTGCTTCATGTGACACTGACAGTAGCGTCACTGCACCATGTGACACTGACTGTAGCGACACTGCACCATCTGACACTGACTGTAGTGACACTGCACCATGTGACACTGACTGTAGCGACAATGCACCATTTGACACTGACTGCAGCGACACTGCACCATGTGACACTGACTGTAGCGACACTGCACAATGTGACACTGACTGTAGCAACACTGCACCATGTGACACTGACTAGTGACACAGCACCATGTGACACTGACTGTAGTGGCACTGCATCATGTGACACTGACTGTAGTGACATTGCACCATGTGACACTGACTGTAGAGACACTTAACCATGTGACACCGACTGTACTGACACTGCACCATGTGACACTGACTGTAGTGACACTGCACCATGTGACACTGACTGTAGCAACACTGCATCATGTGACACTGACTGTAGCAACAATGCATCATGTGACACTGACTGTAGTGACACTGCACCATATGACTGTCTGTAGCAACACTGCACCATGGGACACTGACTGTAGTGACACTGCACCATGTGACACTGACTGTAGCAACACTGCATCATGTGACACTGACTGTAGTGACACTGCACCATGTGACACCGACTGTAGCAACACAGCATCATGTGACACTGACTGTCGTGACACTGCACCATGTGACACTGACTGTAGCGCCACTGCACCATGTGACACTGACTGTAGCGACACTGCACCATGTGACACTGACTGTAGTGACACTGCACCATGTGACACTGATTGTCGCGACATTGCAGCATGACACACTGACTGTTGCGACACTGCACCATGTGACACTGACTGCAGCGACACAGCACCATGTGACACTGACTGTAATGACACTGCACCATCTGAAACTGCCTGTAGCGACACTGCACCATGTGACATTGATTGTAGCGGCACTGCACCATGTGACGGTGACTGTAGCGACACTGCACCATGTGACACTGACTGTAGCGACACTGCACCATGTGACATTGACAGTAGCGACACTGTACCATGTGACACTGACAGTAGCGAAACTGCACCATGTGACACTGACTGTAGCGACACTGTACAATGTGAGACTGACTGTATCGACACTGCACCATGTGACACTGACTGTAGCGACACTGACTGTAGCAGCACTGCACCATGTGACACTGACTGTCGCGACATTGCAGCATGAGACACTGACTGTTGCGACACTGCACCATGTGACACTGACTGCAGCGACACAGCACCATGTGACACTGACTGTAATGACACTGCAGCATCTGAAACTGCCTGTAGTGACACTGCCACATGTGACAATTACTGTAGCGACACTGCACCATGTGACACTGACTGTAACGACACTGCACCATGTAACACTGACTGTAGTGACACGGCACCATATGACACTGTCTGTAGCAACACTGCACCATGTGACACTGACTGTAGTGACACGGCACCATATGACACTGCCTGTAGCAACCCTGCACCATGTCACACTGAGTGTAGTGACCCTGCACCATGTGACACTTACTGTAGCAACACTGCTTCATGTGACACTGACAGTAGCGTCACTGCACCATGTGACACTGACTGTAGCGACACTGCACCATCTGACACTGACTGTAGTGACACTGCACCATGTGACACTGACTGTAGCGACAATGCACCATTTGACACTGACTGCAGCGACACTGCACCATGTGACACTGACTGTAGCGACACTGCACAATGTGACACTGACTGTAGCAACACTGCACCATGTGACACTGACTAGTGACACAGCACCATGTGACACTGACTGTAGTGGCACTGCATCATGTGACACTGACTGTAGTGACATTGCACCATGTGACACTGACTGTAGAGACACTTAACCATGTGACACCGACTGTACTGACACTGCACCATGTGACACTGACTGTAGTGACACTGCACCATGTGACACTGACTGTAGCAACACTGCATCATGTGACACTGACTGTAGCAACACTGCATCATGTGACACTGACTGTAGTGACACTGCACCATATGACTGTCTGTAGCAACACTGCACCATGGGACACTGACTGTAGTGACACTGCACCATGTGACACTGACTGTAGCAACACTGCATCATGTGACACTGACTGTAGTGACACTGCACCATGTGACACCGACTGTAGCAACACAGCATCATGTGACACTGACTGTCGTGACACTGCACCATGTGACACTGACTGTAGCGCCACTGCACCATGTGACACTGACTGTAGTGACACTGCACCATGTGACACTGACTGTAGCAACACTGCACCATGTGACACTGACTAGCAACACTGCACCATGTGACACTGACTGTAGCGACACTGCATCATGTGACACTGACTGTAGTGACACTGCACCATGTGACACTGACTGTAGCAACACTGCATCATGTGACACTGACAGTAGCGTCCTGCACCATATGACATTAAGAGTAGTGACACTGCACCATGTGACACTGACTGTAGCAACACAGCATCATGTGACACTGACTGTCATGACATGCACCATGTGACACTGACTGTAGCGACACTGCACCATGTGACACTGACTGCTGCGACACTGCACCATGTGACACTGACTGCAGCGACACTGCACCATGTGACACTGACTGTAGCGACACTGCACCATGTGACACTGAGCGTAGAGACACTGCGCAATGTGACACTGTCTGTACTGACACTGCACCATGTGACACCGACTGTAACGACACTGCACCATGTGACACTGACTGTAGCTACACTGCACCATGTGACACTGACTGTAGCAACACTGCACCATGTGACACTGACTAGTGACACTGCACCATGTGACACTGACTGTAGTGGCACTGCATCATGTGACACTGACTGTAGTGACATTGCACCATGTGACACTGACTGTAGCAACACTGCATCATGTGACACTGACTGTAGTGACACTGCACCATGTGACACTGACTGTAGCAACACAGCATCATGTGACACTGACTGTCGTGACACTGCACCATGTGACACTGACTGTAGCGACACTGCACCATGTGACACTGACTGCTGCGACACTGCACCATGTGACACTGACTGCAGCGACACTGCACCATGTGACACTGACTGTAGCGACACTGCACCATGTGACATTCACTGTAGAGACACTGCGCAATGTGACACTGTCTGTACTGACACTGCACCATGTAACACTGACTGTAGTGACACTGCACCATGTGACACTGACTGTAGTGACACTACACCATGTGACACTGACTGTATCGACACTGCACCATGTGACACTGACTGTAGCGACACTGACTGTAGCAGCACTGCACCATGTGACACTGACTGTCGCGACATTGCAGCATGAGACACTGACTGTTGCGACACTGCACCATGTGACACTGACTGCAGCGACACAGCACCATGTGACACTGACTGTAATGACACTGCAGCATCTGAAACTGCCTGTAGTGACACTGCCACATGTGACAATGACTGTAGCGACACTGCACCATGTGACACTGACTGTAACGACACTGCACCATGTAACACTGACTGTAGTGACACGGCACCATATGACACTGTCTGTAGCAACACTGCACCATGTGACACTGACTGTAGTGACACGGCACCATATGACACTGTCTGTAGCAACACTGCACCATGTCACACTGAGTGTAGTGACCCTGCACCATGTGACACTTACTGTAGCAACACTGCTTCATGTGACACTGACAGTAGCGTCACTGCACCATGTGACACTGACTGTAGCGACACTGCACCATCTGACACTGACTGTAGTGACACTGCACCATGTGACACTGACTGTAGCGACAATGCACCATTTGACACTGACTGCAGCGACACTGCACCATGTGACACTGACTGTAGCGACACTGCACAATGTGACACTGACTGTAGCAACACTGCACCATGTGACACTGACTAGTGACACAGCACCATGTGACACTGACTGTAGTGGCACTGCATCATGTGACACTGACTGTAGTGACATTGCACCATGTGACACTGACTGTAGAGACACTTAACCATGTGACACCGACTGTACTGACACTGCACCATGTGACACTGACTGTAGTGACACTGCACCATGTGATACTGACTGTAGCAACACTGCATCATGTGACACTGACTGTAGCAACACTGCATCATGTGACACTGACTGTAGTGACACTGCACCATATGACTGTCTGTAGCAACACTGCACCATGGGACACTGACTGTAGTGACACTGCACCATGTGACACTGACTGTAGCAACACTGCATCATGTGACACTGACTGTAGTGACACTGCACCATGTGACACCGACTGTAGCAACACAGCATCATGTGACACTGACTGTCGTGACACTGCACCATGTGACACTGACTGTAGCGCCACTGCACCATGTGACACTGACTGTAGCGACACTGCACCATGTGACACTGACTGTAGTGACACTGCACCATGTGACACTGATTGTCGCGACATTGCAGCATGACACACTGACTGTTGCGACACTGCACCATGTGACACTGACTGCAGCGACACAGCACCATGTGACACTGACTGTAATGACACTGCACCATCTGAAACTGCCTGTAGCGACACTGCACCATGTGACATTGATTGTAGCGGCACTGCACCATGTGACGGTGACTGTAGCGACACTGCACCATGTGACACTGACTGTAGCGACACTGCACCATGTGACATTGACAGTAGCGACACTGTACCATGTGACACTGACAGTAGCGAAACTGCACCATGTGACACTGACTGTAGCGACACTGTAGAATGTGAGACTGACTGTATCGACACTGCACCATGTGACACTGACTGTAGCGACACTGACTGTAGCAGCACTGCACCATGTGACACTGACTGTCGCGACATTGCAGCATGAGACACTGACTGTTGCGACACTGCACCATGTGACACTGACTGCAGCGACACAGCACCATGTGACACTGACTGTAATGACACTGCAGCATCTGAAGCTGCCTGTAGTGACACTGCCACATGTGACAATGACTGTAGCGACACTGCACCATGTGACACTGACTGTAACGACACTGCACCATGTAACACTGACTGTAGTGACACGGCACCATATGACACTGTCTGTAGCAACACTGCACCATGTGACACTGACTGTAGTGACACGGCACCATATGACACTGTCTGTAGCAACACTGCACCATGTCACACTGAGTGTAGTGACCCTGCACCATGTGACACTTACTGTAGCAACACTGCTTCATGTGACACTGACAGTAGCGTCACTGCACCATGTGACACTGACTGTAGCGACACTGCACCATCTGACACTGACTGTAGTGACACTGCACCATGTGACACTGACTGTAGCGACAATGCACCATTTGACACTGACTGCAGCGACACTGCACCATGTGACACTGACTGTAGCGACACTGCACAATGTGACACTGACTGTAGCAACACTGCACCATGTGACACTGACTAGTGACACAGCACCATGTGACACTGACTGTAGTGGCACTGCATCATGTGACACTGACTGTAGTGACATTGCACCATGTGACACTGACTGTAGAGACACTTAACCATGTGACACCGACTGTACTGACACTGCACCATGTGACACTGACTGTAGTGACACTGCACCATGTGACACTGACTGTAGCAACACTGCATCATGTGACACTGACTGTAGCAACACTGCATCATGTGACACTGACTGTAGTGACACTGCACCATATGACTGTCTGTAGCAACACTGCACCATGGGACACTGACTGTAGTGACACTGCACCATGTGACACTGACTGTAGCAACACTGCATCATGTGACACTGACTGTAGTGACACTGCACCATGTGACACCGACTGTAGCAACACAGCATCATGTGACACTGACTGTCGTCACACTGCACCATGTGACACTGACTGTAGCGCCACTGCACCATGTGACACTGACTGTAGCGACACTGCACCATGTGACACTAACTGTAGTGACACTGCACCATGTGACACTGATTGTCGCGACATTGCAGCATGACACACTGACTGTTGCGACACTGCACCATGTGACACTGACTGCAGCGACACAGCACCATGTGACACTGACTGTAATGACACTGCACCATCTGAAACTGCCTGTAGCGACACTGCACCATGTGACATTGATTGTAGCGGCACTGCACCATGTGACAGTGACTGTAGCGACACTGCACCATGTGACACTGACTGTAGCGACACTGCACCATGTGACATTGACAGTAGCGACACTGTACCATGTGACACTGACAGTAGCGAAACTGCACCATGTGACACTGACTGTAGCGACACTGTACAATGTGAGACTGACTGTAGAGACACTGTACCATGTGACACTGACTGTAGCGACACTGTACCATGTGACACTGACTAGCGACACTGCAGCATGTGACACTGACTGTAGCGAAACTGCACCATGTGACACTGACCGTAGCGACACTGCATCATGTGACACTGACTGTAGCGACACTGTGTCTTGTGACACTGACCGTAGCGACACTGCATCATGTGACACTGACTGTAGCGACACTGTACCATGTGACACTGACTGTGGTGACATTGCATCATGAGACACTGACTGAAGTGACATTGCACCAGGTGACACTGACCATAGCGTCACTGCACCATGTGACACTGACTAGCGACACTGCATCATGTGACAATGACTGCAGTGAAACTGCACCATGTGACTCTGACTGTAGCAACACTGCATCATGCAACACTGACTGCAGCGAGACTGCACCATGTGACACTTACTGTAGCGACACTGTGCCATGTGACTTGGACTGTAGTGACACTGCACCATGTGACACTGACAGTAGCGACACTGCACCATGTGACACTGACTGTAGCAACACTGCACCATGTGACACTGACAGTAGCGACACGGCACCATGTGACACTGACTCTACCGACACTATACCATGTGACACTGACTGTAGCGACACTGCGCCATGTGACACAGACTGTAGCGACACTGTACCATGTGACAATGACCGCAACGACACTGCACCATGTGACACTGACTGTAGTGACACTGCACCATATGACACTGTCTGTAGCAACACTGCACCATGGGACACTGACTGTAGTGACACTGCACCATGTGACACTGACTGAAGCAACCCTGCACCATGTGACACTGACTCGAGTGACACTGCACCATATGACACTGTCTGTAGCAACACTGCACCATGTGACACTGACTGTAGTGACACTGCACCATGTGGCACTGACTGTAGCAACACTGCACCATGTGACACTGACTGTAGTGACACTGCACCATGTGACACTGACTGTAGCAACACTGCACCATGTGACACTGACTAGCAACACTGCACCATGTGACACTGACTGTAGCGACACTGCATCATGTGACACTGACTGTAGAGACACTGCACCATGTGACACTGACTGTAGCAACACTGCATCATGTGACACTGACATTAGCGTCCTGCACCATATGACATTAAGAGTAGTGACACTGCACCATGTGACACTGACTGTAGCAACACAGCATCATGTGACACTGACTGTCATGACATGCACCATGTGACACTGACTGTAGCGACACTGCACCATGTGACACTGACTGCTGCGACACTGCACCATGTGACACTGACTGCAGCGACACTGCACCATGTGACACTGACTGTAGCGACACTGCACCATGTGACACTGAGCGTAGAGACACTGCGCAATGTGACACTGTCTGCACTGACACTGCACCATGTGACACCGACTATAACGACACTGCACCATGTGACACTGACTGTAGCGACACTGCACCATGTGACACTGACTGTAGCAACACTGCACCATGTGACACTGACTAGTGACACTGCACCATGTGACACTGACTGTAGTGGCACTGCATCATGTGACACTGACTGTAGTGACATTGCACCATGTGACACTGACTGTAGCAACACTGCATCATGTGACACTGACTGTAGTGACACTGCACCATGTGACACTGACTGTAGCAACACAGCATCATGTGACACTGACTGTCGTGACACTGCACCATGTGACACTGACTGTAGCGACACTGCACCATGTGACACTGACTGCTGCGACACTGCACCATGTGACACTGACTGCAGCGACACTGCACCATGTGACACTGACTGTAGCGACACTGCACCATGTGACACTCACTGTAGAGACACTGCGCAATGTGACACTGTCTGTACTGACACTGCACCATGTAACACTGACTGTAGTGACACTGCACCATGTGACACTGACTGTAGTGACACTACACCATGTGACACTGACTGTATCGACACTGCACCATGTGACACTGACTGCAGCGACATTGAATGTAGCAGCACTGCACCATGTGACACTGACTGTCGCGACATTGCAGCATGAGACACTGACTGTTGCGACACTGCACCATGTGACACTGACTGCAGCGACACAGCACCATGTGACACTGACTGTAATGACACTGCAGCATCTGAAACTGCCTGTAGTGACACTGCCACATGTGACAATGACTGTAGCGACACTGCACCATGTGACACTGACTGTAACGACACTGCACCATGTAACACTGACTGTAGTGACACGGCACCATATGACACTGTCTGTAGCAACACTGCACCATGTGACACTGACTGTAGTGACACGGCACCATATGACACTGTCTGTAGCAACACTGCACCATGTCACACTGAGTGTAGTGACCCTGCACCATGTGACACTTACTGTAGCAACACTGCTTCATGTGACACTGACAGTAGCGTCACTGCACCATGTGACACTGACTGTAGCGACACTGCACCATCTGACACTGACTGTAGTGACACTGCACCATGTGACACTGACTGTAGCGACAATGCACCATTTGACACTGACTGCAGCGACACTGCACCATGTGACACTGACTGTAGCGACACTGCACAATGTGACACTGACTGTAGCAACACTGCACCATGTGACACTGACTAGTGACACAGCACCATGTGACACTGACTGTAGTGGCACTGCATCATGTGACACTGACTGTAGTGACATTGCACCATGTGACACTGACTGTAGAGACACTTAACCATGTGACACCGACTGTACTGACACTGCACCATGTGACACTGACTGTAGTGACACTGCACCATGTGACACTGACTGTAGCAACACTGCATCATGTGACACTGACTGTAGCAACACTGCATCATGTGACACTGACTGTAGTGACACTGCACCATATGACTGTCTGTAGCAACACTGCACCATGGGACACTGACTGTAGTGACACTGCACCATGTGACACTGACTGTAGCAACACTGCATCATGTGACACTGACTGTAGTGACACTGCACCATGTGACACCGACTGTAGCAACACAGCATCATGTGACACTGACTGTCGTGACACTGCACCATGTGACACTGACTGTAGCGCCACTGCACCATGTGACACTGACTGTAGCGACACTGCACCATGTGACACTGACTGTAGTGACACTGCACCATGTGACACTGACTGTAGCAACAATGCATCATGTGACACTGACTGTAGCGACAATGCACCATGTGACAGTGACTGTAGCGACACTGCACCATGTGACACTGACTGTAGCGACACTGTACAATGTGACACTGACTGTAGCAACACTGCACCATGTGACACTGACTAGTGACACAGCACCATGTGACACTGACTGTAGTGGCACTGCATCATGTGACACTGACTGCAGTGACATTGCACCATGTGACACTGACTGTAGAGACACTGCACCATGTGACACCGACTGTACTGACACTGCACCATGTGACACTGACTGTTGTGACACTGCACCATGTGACACTGACTGTAGCAACACTGCATCATGTGACACTGACTGTAGTGACACTGCACCATGTGACACTGACTGTAGCAACACAGCATCATGTGACACTGACTGTCGTGACACTGCACCATGTGACACTGACTGTAGCGACTTTGCACCATGTGACACTGACTGTAGCGCCACTGCACCATGTGACACTGACCGTAGCGACACTGCACCATGTGACACTGACTGTAGCGACACAGCACCATGTGACACTGACTCTACCGACACTGTACCATGTGACACTGACTGTAGCGACACTGCGCAATGTGACACTGTCTGTTCCGAAACTGCAGCATGTGACACTGACTGTAGTGACACTGCACCATGTGACACTGACTGTCGCGACATTGCAGCATGGGACACTGACTGTTGCGACACTGCACCATGTGACACTGACTGCAGCGACACAGCACCATGTCACACTGACTGTAATGACACTGCATGTGAAACTGCCTGTAGTGATACTGCCCCATGTGACACTGACTGTCGCGACATTGCAGCATGAGACAGTGACTGTTGCGACACTGCACCATGTGACACTGACTGCAGCGACACAGCACCATGTCACACTGACTGTAATGACACTGCACCAGCTGAAACTGCCTGTAGTGACACTGCCCCATGTGACAATGACTGTAGCGACACTGCACCATGTGACACTGACTGTAGTGACACTGCACCATGTGACACAGACCGTAGCGACACTGCACCATGTGACATTGATTGTAGCGACACTGCAACATGTGACAGTGACTGTAGCGACACTGCACCATGTGACACTGACTAGCGACACTGCACCATGTGACATTGATTGTAGCGACACTGCAACATGTGACAGTGACTGTAGTGACACTGCACCATGTGACACTGACCATAGCGACACTGCACCATGTGACACTGACTAGCGACACTGCATCATGTGACAATGACTGCAGTGAAACTGCACCATGTGACTCTGACTGCAGCGACACTGCATCATGCGACACTGACTGCAGCGAGACTGCACCATGTGACACTTACTGTAGCGACACTGTGCCATGTGACTTGGACTGTAGTGACACTGCACCATGTGACACTGACAGCAGCGACGCTGCACCATGTGACACTGACTGTAGCAACACGGCACCATGTGACACTGACAGTAGCGACACGGCACCATGTGACACTGACTCTACCAACACTATACCATGTGACACTGACTGTAGCGACACTGCGTCATGTGACACAGACTGTAGCGACACTGCACCATGTGACACTGACTGTAGCGACACTGCACCATGTGACACTGACTGTAGTGACAATGCACCATGTGACACTGACTGTAGCGACACTGCATCATGTGACACTGACTGCAGCGACACTGCGCCATGTGACACTGACTGTAGCGACACAGCACCATGTGACACTGACTGTAGCGACACTGCACCATGTGACATTGACTGTAGCGACACTGCACCATGTGACACTGATTGTAGCAGCACTGCACCATGTGATACTGACAGTAGCGACACTGCACCATGTGACACTGCCTCTACCGACACTATACCATGTGACACTGACAGTAGCGACACTGCACCATGTGACACTGACTGTAGTGACACGGCACCATATGACACTGTCTGTAGCAACACTGCACCATGTCACACTGAGTGCAGTGACCCTGCACCATGTGACACTTACTGTAGCAACACTGCTTCATGTGACACTGACAGTAGCGTCACTGCACCATGTGACACTGACTGTAGCGACACTGCACCATATGACACTGACTGTAGTGACACTGCACCATGTGACACTGACTGTAGCAACAATGCATCATGTGACACTGACTGTAGCGACAATGCACCATGTGACACTGACTGTAGCGACACTGCACCATGTGACACTGACTGTAGCGACACTGCACAATGTGACACTGACTGTAGCAACACTGCACCATGTGACACTGACTAGTGACACAGCACCATGTGACACTGACTGTAGTGGCACTGCATCATGTGACACTGACTGTAGTGACATTGCACCATGTGACACTGACTGTAGAGACACTGCACCATGTGACACCGACTGTACTGACACTGCACCATGTGACACTGACTGTAGTGACACTGCACCATGTGACACTGACTGTAGCAACACTGCATCATGTGACACTGACTGTAGTGACACTGCACCATATGACTGTCTGTAGCAACACTGCACCATGGGACACTGACTGTAGTGACACTGCACCATGTGACACTGACTGTAGCAACACTGCACCATGTGACACTGACTCTAGTGACACTGCACCATATGACACTGTCTGTCGCAACAC
This sequence comes from Somniosus microcephalus, assembly GCF_052327205.1. Lineage (NCBI taxonomy): Eukaryota > Metazoa > Chordata > Chondrichthyes > Squaliformes > Somniosidae > Somniosus > Somniosus microcephalus. The sequence continues at coordinate 8,309,737 of NC_140998.1, read as the reverse complement.
TGCACCATGTGACACTGACTGTAGTGACACTGCACCATGTGACACTGACTGTAGCAACACTGCATCATGTGACACTGACTAGTGACACTGCACCATGTGACACTGACTGTAGCAACACAGCATCATGTGACACTGACTGTCGTGACACTGCACCATGTGACACTGACTGTAGCGCCACTGCACCATGTGACACTGACTGTAGCGCCACTGCACCATGTGACACTGACTGTAGCGACACTGCACCATGTGACACTGACTGTAGCGACACAGCACCATGTGACACTGACTCTACCGACACTGTACCATGTGACACTGACTGTAGCGACACTGCGCAATGTGACACTGTCTGTAACGACACTGCACCATGTGACACTGACTGTGGTGACACTGCACCATGTGACTCTGACTGTCGCGACATTGCAGCATGAGACACTGACTATTGCGACACTGCACCATGTGACACTGACTGCAGCGACACAGCACCATGTGACACTGACTGTAATGACACTGCATGTGAAACTGCCTGTAGTGACACTGCCCCATGTAACAATGACTGTAGCGACACTGCACCATGTGACACTGACTGTAGCGACACTGCACCATGTGACACAGACTGTAGCGACACTGCACCATGTGACATTGATTGTAGCGACACTGCACCATGTGACAGTGACTGTAGCGACACTGCACCATGTGACACTGACTGTAGCGACACTGCACCATGTGACATTGACCGTAGCGACACTGTACCATGTGACACTGACAGTAGCGAAACTGCACCATGTGACACTGACTGTAGCGACACTGTACCATGTGAGACTGACCGTAGAGACACTGTGCCATGTGACACTGACTGTAGCGACACTGCACCATGTGACACTGACTAGCGACACTGCACCATGTGACACTGACTGTAGCGACACTGCACCATGTGACACTGACCGTAGCGACACTGCATCATGTGACACTGACTGTAGCGACACTGTACCATGTGACACTGACCGTAGCGACACTGCATCATGTGACACTGACTGTAGCGACACTGTACCATGTGACACTGACTGTAGTGACATTGCATCATGAGACACTGACTGTAGTGACATTGCACCATGTGACACTGACCATAGCGACACTGCACCATGTGACACTGACTAGCGACACTGCATCATGTGACAATGACTGCAGTGAAACTGCACCATACGACTCTGACTGTAGCGACACTGCATCATGCGACACTGACTGTAGCGAGACTGCACCATGTGACACTTACTGTAGCGACACTGTACCATGTGACTTGGACTGTAGTGACACTGCACCATGTGACACTGACAGTAGCGACACTGCACCATGTGACACTGACTGTAGCAACACTGCACCATGTGACACTGACAGTAGCGACACGGCACCATGTGACACTGACTCTACCGACACTATACCATGTGACACTGACTGTAGCGACACTGCACCATGTGACACTGACTGTAGCGACACTGCACCATGTGACACTGACTGTAGCAACACAGCACCATGTGACACTGACCGCAGCGACACTGCACCATGTGACATTGACTGTAGCGACACTGCACCATGTGACACTGACTGTAGCGACACTGCACCATGTGACACTGACCAGCGACACTGCACCATGTGACACTGATTGTAGCAACACTGCACCATGTGATACTGACAGTAGCGACACTGCACCATGTGACACTGACTGTAGTGACACTGCAACATGTGACACTGATTAGCAACACTGCACCATGTGACACTGACTGTAGCGACACTGCACCATGTGACAGTGACTGTCGTGACACTGCACCATGTGACACTGACTGTAGCGACACTGCACCAAGTGACACTGACTCCACCGAAACTGTACCATGTGACACTGACTATAGTGACACTGTACCATGTGACACTGACTGTAGTGGCACTGCATCATGTGACACTGACTGTAGTGACACTGCATCATGTGACACTGACTGTAGCGACACTGTACCATGTGACAATGACCGCAACGACACTGCACCATGTGACACTGACTGTAGTGACACTGCACCATATGACACTGTCTGTAGCAACACTGCACCATGGGACTCTGACTGTAGTGACACTGCACCATGTGACACTGACTGTAGCAACACTGCACCATGTGACACTGACTCTAGTGACACTGCACCATATGACACTGTCTGTAGCAACACTGCACCATGTGACACTGACTGTAGTGACACTGCACCATGTGACACTGACTGTAGCAACACTGCACCATGTGACACTGACGGTAGTGACACTGCACCATGTGACACTGACTGTAGCAACACTGCACCATGTGACACTGACTAGCGACACTGCACCATGTGACACTGACTGTAGCGACACTGCATCATGTGACACTGACTGTAGTGACACTGCACCATGTGACACTGACTGTAGCAACACTGCATCATGTGACACTGACAGTAGCGTCACTGCACCATATGACATTAAGAGTAGTGACACTGCACCATGTGACACTGTAGCAACACAGCATCATGTGACACTGACTGTCATGACACTGCACCATGTGACACTGACTGTAGCGACACTGCACCATGTGACACTGACTGCTGTGACACTGCACCATGTGACACTGACTGCAGCGACACTGCACCATGTGACACTGACTGTAGCGACACTGCACCATGTGACACTCAGTGTAGAGACACTGCGCAATGTGACACTGTCTGTACTGACACTGCACCATGTAACACTGACTGTAGTGACACTGCACCATGTGACACTGACTGTAGTGACACTACACCATGTGACACTGACTGTATCGACACTGCACCATGTGACACTGACTGTAGCGACACTGTACCATGTGACACTGACTGTAGCAGCACTGCACCATGTGACACTGACTGTCGCGACATTGCAGCATGAGACACTGACTGTTGCGACACTGCACCATCTGAAACTGCCTGTCGTGACACTGCCACATGTGACAATTACTGTAGCGACACTGCACCATGTGACACTGACTGTAACGACACTGCACCATGTAACACGGACTGCAGCGCCACTGCACCATGTGACACTGACTGTAGTGACACGGCACCATATGACACTGTCTGTAGCAACACTGCACCATGTCACACTGAGTGTAGTGACCCTGCACCATGTGACACTGACTGCAGCAACACTGCTTCATGTGACACTGACAGTAGCGTCACTGCACCATGTGACACTGACTGTAGCGACACTGCATCATGTGACACTGACTAGTGACACAGCACCATGTGACACTGACTGTAGTGGCACTGCATCATGTGACACTGACTGTAGTGACATTGCACCATGTGACACTGACTGTAGAGACACTGCACCATGTGACACCGACTGTACTGACACTGCACCATGTGACACTGACTGTAGTGACACTGCACCATGTGACACTGACTGCAGCAACACTGCATCATGTGACACTGACTGTAGTGACACTGCACCATGTGACACTGACTGTAGCAACACAGCATCATGTGACACTGACTGTCGTGACACTGCACCATGTGACACTGACTGTAGCGACATTGCACCATGTGACACTGACTGTAGCGCCACTGCACCATGTGACACTGACTCTACCGACACTGTACCATGTGACACTGACTGTAGCGACATGGCGCAATGTGACACTGTCTGTTCCGAAACTGCAGCATGTGACACTGGCTGTAGTGACACTGCACCATGTGACACTGACTGTCGCGACATTGCAGCATGAGACACTGACTGTTGCGACACTGCACCATGTGACACTGACTGCAGCGACACAGCACCATGTCACACTGACTGTAATGTCACTGCACCAGCTGAAACTGCCTGTAGTGACACTGCCCCATGTGACAATGACTGTAGTGACACTGCACCATGTGACACTGACTGTAGTGACACTGCACCATGTGACACAGACCGTAGCGACACTGCACCATGTGACATTGATTGTAGCGACACTGCAACATGTGACAGTGACTGTAGCGACACTGCACCATGTGACACTGACTAGCGACACTGCACCATGTGACATTGACAGTAGCGACACTGTACCATGTGACACTGACAGTAGCGAAACTGCACCATGTGACACTGACTGTAGCGACACTGTACCATGTGAGACTGACTGTAGAGACTCTGTACCATGTGACACTGACTGTAGCGACACTGTACCATGTGACACTGACTAGCGACACTGCACCATGTGACACTGACTGTAGCGACACTGCACCATGTGACACTGACCGTAGCGACATTGCATCATGTGACACTGACTGTAGCGACACTGTACCATGTGACACTGACCGTAGCGACACTGCATCATGTGACACTGACTGTAGCGACACTGTACCATGTGACACTGACTGTAGTGACATTGCATCATGAGACACTGACTGTAGTGACATTGAACCATGTGACACTGACCATAGCGACACTGCACCATGTGACACTGACTAGCGACACTGCATCATGTGACAATGACTACAGTGAAACTACACCATGTGACTCTGACTGTAGCGACACTGCATCATGCGACACTGACTGTAGCGAGACTGCACCATGTGACACTTACTGTAGCGACACTGTGCCATGTGACTTGGACTGTAGTGACACTGCACCATGTGACGCTGACAGTAGCGACGCTGCACCATGTGACACTGACTGTAGCAACACGGCACCATGTGACACTGACAGTAGCGACACGGCACCATGTGACACTGACTCTACCAACACTATACCATGTGACACTGACTGTAGCGACACTGCGTCATGTGACACAGACTGTAGCGACACTGCACCATGTGACACTGACTGTAGCGACACTGCACCATGTGACACTGACTGTAGTGACAATGCACCATGTGACACTGACTGTAGCGACACTGCATCATGTGACACTGACTGCAGCGACACTGCGCCATGTGACACTGACTGTAGCGACACAGCACCATGTGACACTGACCGTAGCGACACTGCACCATGTGACATTGCCTGTAGCGACACTGCACCTTGTGATACTGACAGTAGCGACACTGCACCATGTGACACTGACTCTACCGACACTATACCATGTGACACTGACCGTAGCGACACTGCACCATGTGACACTGATTGTAGCAGCACTGCACCATGTGATACTGACAGTAGCGACACTGCACCATGTGACACTGACTCTACCGACACTATACCATGTGACACTGACTGTAGCGACACTGCACCATGTGACACTGACTAGCGACACTGCACCATGTGACACTGATTGTAGCAACACTGCACCATGTGATACTGACAGTAGCGACACTGCACCATGTGACACTGACTGCAGTGACACTGCACCATGTGACACTGACTAGCAACACTGCACCATTTGACACTGACTGTAGCGACACTGCACCATGTGACACTGACTGTAGCAACACAGCATTATGTGACACTGACTGACATGACACTGCACCATGTGACACTGAGTGTAGCGACACTGCACCATGTGACACTGACTGCTGCGACACTGCACCATGTGACACTGACTGCAGCGACACTGCACCATGTGACACTGACTGTAGCGACACTGCACCATGTGACACTGACTGTAGAGACACTGCGCAATGTAACACTGTCTGTACCGACACTGAACCATGTGACACTGACTGCAGCGACACAGCACCATGTGACACTGACTGTAATGATACTGCACCATCTGAAACTGCTTGTAGTGACACAGCCCCATGTGACAATGACTGCAGCGACACAGCACCATGTGACACTGACTGTAGCGACACTGCATCATGTGACACGGACTGCAGCGCCACTGCACCATGTGACACTGACTGTAGTGACACGGCACCATGTGACACTGCCTGTAGCAACACTGCACCATGTCACACTGACTGTAGTGACCCTGCAGCATGTGACACTGACTGTAGCAACACTGCACCATGTGACACTGACTGTAGTGACACTGCACCATGTGACACTGACTGTAGCAACACTGCATCATGTGACACTGACTAGCGACACTGCACCATGTGACACTGACTGTAGCGACACTGCACCATGTGACACTGACTGTAGCGACACTGCACCATGTGACACTGACTAGCAACACTGCACCATGTGACACTGACTAGTGACACTGCATCATGTGACACTGACTGTAGTGACATTGCACCATGTGACACTGACTGTAGCGCCACTGCACCATGTGACACTGTAGCGACACTGCACCATGTGACACTGACTGTAGCGACACAGCACCATGTGACACTGACTCTACCGACACAGTACCATGTGACACTGACAGTAGCGACACTGCACCATGTGACACTGACTCTACCGACACAGTACCATGTGACACTGACTGTAGCGACACTGCGCAATGTGACACTGACTCTACCGACACAGTACCATGTGACACTGACTGTAGCGACACTGCGCAATGTGACACTATCTGTACCGACGCTGCACCATGTGACACTGACTGCAGTGACACTGCACCATGTGACACTGACTGCAGCGACACAGCACCATGTGACACTGATTGTAATGACACTGCACCATCTGAAACTGCCTGTAGTGACACTGCCCCATGTGACAATGACTGTAGCGACACTGCACCATGTGACACAGACTGTAGCGACACTGCACCATGTGATACAGACTGTAGCGACACTGCACCATGTGACATTGATTGTAGCGACACTGCACCATGTGACACTGACAGTAGCGAAACTGCACCAGGTGACACTGACTGTAGCGACACTGTACCATGTGAGACTGACTGTTGAGACACTGTACCATGTGACACTGACTATAGCGACACTGTACCATGTGACACTCACTGTAGTGGCACTGCATCATGTGACACTGACTGTAGCGACACTGCATCATGTGACACTGACTGTAGCGACACTGTACCATGTGACAATGACCGCAACGACACTGCACCATGTGACACTGACTGTAGTGACACTGCACCATATGACACTGTCTGTAGCAACACTGCACCATGTGATACTGACAGTAGCGACACTGCATCATGTGACACTGACTCTACCGACACTATACCATGTGACACTGACTGTAGCGACACTGCACCATGTGACACTGACTAGCGACACTGCACCATGTGACACTGATTGTAGCAACACTGCACCATGTGATACTGACAGTAGTGACACTGCACCATGTGACACTGACTGTAGTGACACTGCACCATGTGACACTGACTAGCAACACTGCACCATTTGACACTGACTGTAGCGACACTGCACCATGTGACACTGACTGTAGTGACACTGCACCATGTGACACTGACTGTAGTGACACTGCACCATGTGACACTGACTGTAGCGTCACTGCACCATGTGACACTGACTCCAGCAAAACTGTACCATGTGACACTGACTGTAGTGGCACTGCATCATGTGACACTGACTGCAGTGACACTGCATCATGTGACACTGACTGTAGCGACACTGTACCATGTGACAATGACCGCAACGACACTGCACCATGTGACACCGACTGTAGTGACACTGCACCATATGACACTGTCTGTAGCAACACTGCACCATGTGACACTGACTGTAGTGACACTGCACCATGTGACACTGACTGTAGCAACACTGCACCATGTGACACTGAGTGTAGTGACACTACACCATATGACACTGTCTGTTGCAACACTGCACCATGTGACACTGACTGTAGTGACACTGCACCATGTGACACTGACTGTAGCAACACTGCACCATGTGACACTGACTAGCGACACTGCACCATGTGACACTGACTGTAGCGACACTGCATCATGTGACACTGTAGTGACACTGCACCATGTGACACTGACTGTAGCAACACTGCATCATGTGACACTGACCGAAGCGTCACTGCACCATATCACATTAAGAGCAGTGACACTGCACCATGTGACACTGACTGTAGTGACACTGCACCATGTGACACTGACTGTAGCAACACAGCATCATGTGACACTGACTGTCATGACACTGCACCATGTGACACTGACTGTAGCGACACTGCACCATGTGACACTGACTGTAGCAACACTGCATCATGTGACACTGACCGAAGCGTCACTGCACCATATCACATTAAGAGCAGTGACACTGCACCATGTGACACTGACTGTAGTGACACTGCACCATGTGACACTGACTGTAGCAACACAGCATCATGTGACACTGACTGTCATGACACTGCACCATGTGACACTGACTGTAGCGACACTGCACCATGTGACACTGACTGCTGCGAAACTGCACCATGTGACACTGACTGCAGCGACACTGCACCATGTGACACTGACTGTAGCGACACTGCACCATGTGATACTGACTGTAGAGACACTGCGCAATGTGACACTGTCTGTACCGACACTGTACCATGTGACACTGACTGTAGTGGCACTGCATCATGTGACACTGACTGTAGTGACATTGCACCATGTGACACTGACTGTCGAGACACTGCACCATGTGACACCGACTGTAGTGACACTGCACCATGTGACACTGACTGTAGTGACACTGCACCATGTGACACTGACTAGCAACATTGCATCATGTGACACTGACTGTAGTGACACTGCACCATGTGACACTGACTGTAGCAACACAGCATCATGTGACACTGACTGTCGTGACACTGCACCGTGACACTGACTGTAGCGACACTGCACCATGTTACACTGACTGTAGTGAAACTGCACCATGTGACACTGATTGTAGCAACACTGCACCATGTGATACTGACAGTAGCGACACTGCACCATGTGACACTGACTGCAGTGACACTGCACCATGTGACACTGACTAGCAACACTGCACCATTTGACACTGACTGTAGCGACACTGCACCATGTGACACTGACTGTAGCAACACAGCATTATGTGACACTGACTGACATGACACTGCACCATGTGACACTGAGTGTAGCGACACTGCACCATGTGACACTGACTGCTGCGACACTGCACCATGTGACACTGACTGCAGCGACACTGCACCATGTGACACTGACTGTAGCGACACTGCACCATGTGACACTGACTGTAGAGACACTGCGCAATGTAACACTGTCTGTACCGACACTGAACCATGTGACACTGACTGCAGCGACACAGCACCATGTGACACTGACTGTAATGATACTGCACCATCTGAAACTGCTTGTAGTGACACAGCCCCATGTGACAATGACTGCAGCGACACAGCACCATGTGACACTGACTGTAGCGACACTGCATCATGTGACACGGACTGCAGCGCCACTGCACCATGTGACACTGACTGTAGTGACACGGCACCATGTGACACTGCCTGTAGCAACACTGCACCATGTCACACTGACTGTAGTGACCCTGCACCATGTGACACTGACTGTAGCAACACTGCTTCATGTGACACTGACAGTAGCGTCACTGCACCATGTGACACTGACTGTAGTGACACTGCACCATGTGACACTGACTGTAGTGACACTGCACCATGTGACACTGACTGTAGCAACACTGCATCATGTGACACTGACTAGCGACACTGCACCATGTGACACTGACTGTAGCGACACTGCACCATGTGACACTGACTGTAGCGACACTGCACCATGTGACACTGACTAGCAACACTGCACCATGTGACACTGACTAGTGACGCTGCACCATGTGACACTGACTGTAGTGGCACTGCATCATGTGACACTGACTGTAGTGACATTGCACCATGTGACACTGACTGTAGCGCCACTGCACCATGTGACACTGTTGCGACACTGCACCATGTGACACTGACTGTAGCGACACAGCACCATGTGACACTGACTCTACCGACACAGTACCATGTGACACTGACTGTAGCGACACTGCGCAATGTGACACTGTCTGTACCGACACTGCACCATGTGACACTGACTGCAGTGACACTGCACCATGTGACACTGACTGTCGCGACATTGCAGCATGAGACGCTGACTGTTGCAACACTCTACCATGTGACACTGACTGTTGCAACACTCTACCATGTGACACTGACTGCAGCGACACAGCACCATGTGACACTGATTGTAATGACACTGCACCATCTGAAACTGCCTGTAGTGACACTGCCCCATGTGACAATGACTGTAGCGACACTGCACCATGTGACACTGACTGTAGCGACACTGCACCATGTGATACAGACTGTAGCGACACTGCACCATGTGACATTGATTGTAGCGACACTGCACCATGTGACACTGACAGTAGCGAAACTGCACCAGGTGACACTGACTGTAGCGACACTGTACCATGTGAGACTGACTGTAGAGACACTGTACCATGTGACACTGACTATAGCGACACTGTACCATGTGACACTCACTGTAGTGGCACTGCATCATGTGACACTGACTGTAGCGACACTGCATCATGTGACACTGACTGTAGCGACACTGTACCATGTGACAATGACCGCAACGACACTGCACCATGTGACACTGACTGTAGTGACACTGCACCATATGACACTGTCTGTAGCAACACTGCACCATGTGATACTGACAGTAGCGACACTGCATCATGTGACACTGACTCTACCGACACTATACCATGTGACACTGACTGTAGCGACACTGCACCATGTGACACTGACTAGCGACACTGCACCATGTGACACTGATTGTAGCAACACTGCACCATGTGACACTGACTGTTGCGGCACTGCATCATGTGACACTGACTGTAGTGACATTGCACCATGTGACACTGACTGTAGCGCCACTGCACCATGTGACACTGTAGCGACACTGCACCATGTGACACTGACTGTAGTGACACTGCACCATGTGACACTGACTGTAGCAACACTGCACCATGTGACACTGACTAGCGACACTGCACCATGTGACACTGACTGTAGCGACACTGCATCATGTGACACTGTAGTGACACTGCACCATGTGACACTGACTGTAGCAACACTGCATCATGTGACACTGACCGAAGCGTCACTGCACCATATCACATTAAGAGCAGTGACACTGCACCATGTGACACTGACTGTAGTGACACTGCACCATGTGACACTGACTGTAGCAACACAGCATCATGTGACACTGACTGTCATGACACTGCACCATGTGACACTGACTGTAGCGACACTGCACCATGTGACACTGACTGCTGCGAAACTGCACCATGTGACACTGACTGCAGCGACACTGCACCATGTGACACTGACTGTAGCGACACTGCACCATGTGATACTGACTGTAGAGACACTGCGCAATGTGACACTGTCTGTACCGACACTGTACCATGTGACACTGACTGTAGTGGCACTGCATCATGTGACACTGACTGTAGTGACATTGCACCATGTGACACTGACTGTAGAGACACTGCACCATGTGACACCGACTGTAGTGACACTGCACCATGTGACACTGACTGTAGTGACACTGCACCATGTGACACTGACTGTAGCAACATTGCATCATGTGACACTGACTGTAGTGACACTGCACCATGTGACACTGACTGTAGCAACACAGCATCATGTGACACTGACTGTCATGACACTGCACCGTGACACTGACTGTAGCGACACTGCACCATGTGACACTGACTGTAGTGACACTGCACCATGTGACACTGATTGTAGCAACACTGCACCATGTGATACTGACAGTAGCGACACTGCACCATGTGACACTGACTGCAGTGACACTGCACCATGTGACACTGACTAGCAACACTGCACCATTTGACACTGACTGTAGCGACACTGCACCATGTGACACTGACTGTAGCAACACAGCATTATGTGACACTGACTGACATGACACTGCACCATGTGACACTGAGTGTAGCGACACTGCACCATGTGACACTGACTGCTGCGACACTGCACCATGTGACACTGACTGCAGCGACACTGCACCATGTGACACTGACTGTAGCGACACTGCACCATGTGACACTGACTAGAGACACTGCGCAATGTAACACTGTCTGTACCGACACTGAACCATGTGACACTGACTGCAGCAACACAGCACCATGTGACACTGACTGTAATGATACTGCACCATCTGAAACTGCTTGTAGTGACACAGCCCCATGTGACAATGACTGCAACGACACAGCACCATGTGACACTGACTGTAGCGACACTGCATCATGTGACACGGACTGCAGCGCCACTGCACCATGTGACACTGACTATAGTGACACGGCACCATGTGACACTGCCTGTAGCAACACTGCACCATGTCACACTGACTGTAGTGACCCTGCACCATGTGACACTGACTGTAGCAACACTGCTTCATGTGACACTGACAGTAGCGTCACTGCACCATGTGACACTGACTGTAGTGACACTGCACCATGTGACACTGACTGTAGTGACACTGCACCATGTGACACTGACTGTAGCAACACTGCATCATGTGACACTGACTAGCGACACTGCACCATGTGACACTGACTGTAGCGACACTGCACCATGTGACACTGACTGTAGCGACACTGCACCATGTGACACTGACTAGCAACACTGCACCATGTGACACTGACTAGTGACACTGCACCATGTGACACTGACTAGTGGCACTGCATCATGTGACACTGACTGTAGTGACATTGCACCATGTGACACTGACTGTAGCGCCACTGCACCATGTGACACTGTAGCGACACTGCACCATGTGACACTGACTGTAGCGACACAGCACCATGTGACACTGACTCTACCGACACAGTACCATGTGACACTGACTGTAGCGACACTGCGCAATGTGACACTGTCTGTACCGACACTGCACCATGTGACACTGACTGCAGTGACACTGCACCATGTGACACTGACTGTCGCGACATTGCAGCATGAGACGCTGACTGTTGCAACACTCTACCATGTGACACTGACTGCAGCGACACAGCACCATGTGACACTGATTGTAATGACACTGCACCATCTGAAACTGCCTGTAGTGACACTGCCCCATGTGACAATGACTGTAGCGACACTGCACCATGTGACACAGACTGTAGCGACACTGCACCATGTGATACAGACTGTAGCGACACTGCACCATGTGACATTGATTGTAGCGACACTGCACCATGTGACACTGACAGTAGCGAAACTGCACCAGGTGACACTGACTGTAGCGACACTGTACCATGTGACACTCACTGTAGTGGCACTGCATCATGTGACACTGACTGTAGCGACACTGCACCATATGACACTGTCTGTAGCAACACTGCACCATGTGATACTGACAGTAGCGACACTGCATCATGTGACACTGACTCTACCGACACTATACCATGTGACACTGACTGTAGCGACACTGCACCATGTGACACTGACTAGCGACACTGCACCATGTGACACTGATTGTAGCAACACTGCACCATGTGATACTGACAGGAGCGACACTGCACCATGTGACACTGACTGTAGTGACACTGCACCATGTGACACTGACTAGCAACACTGCACCATTTGACACTGACTGTAGCGACACTGCACCATGTGACACTGACTGTAGTGACACTGCACCATGTGACACTGACTGTAGTGACACTGCACCATGTGACACTGACTGTAGCGTCACTGCACCATGTGACACTGACTCCAGCAAAACTGTACCATGTGACACTGACTAGTGGCACTGCATCATGTGACACTGACTGTAGTGACACTGCATCATGTGACACTGACTGTAGCAACACTGTACCATGTGACAATGACCGCAACGACACTGCACCATGTGACACCGACTGTAGTGACACTGCACCATATGACACTGTCTGTAGCAACACTGCACCATGTGACACTGACTGTAGTGACACTGCACCATGTGACACTGACTGTAGCAACACTGCACCATGTGACACTGAGTGTAGTGACACTGCACCATATGACACTGTCTGTTGCAACACTGCACCATGTGACACTGACTGTAGTGACACTGCACCATGTGACACTGACTGTAGCAACACTGCACCATGTGACACTGACTAGCGACACTGCACCATGTGACACTGACTGTAGCGACACTGCATCATGTGACACTGTAGTGACACTGCACCATGTGACACTGACTGTAGCAACACTGCATCATGTGACACTGACCGAAGCGTCACTGCACCATATCACATTAAGAGCAGTGACACTGCACCATGTGACACTGACTGTAGTGACACTGCACCATGTGACACTGACTGTAGCAACACAGCATCATGTGACACTGACTGTCATGACACTGCACCATGTGACACTGACTGTAGCGACACTGCACCATGTGACACTGACTGCTGCGAAACTGCACCATGTGACACTGACTGCAGCGACACTGCACCATGTGACACTGACTGTAGCGACACTGCACCATGTGATACTGACTGTAGAGACACTGCGCAATGTGACACTGTCTGTACCGACACTGTACCATGTGACACTGACTGTAGTGGCACTGCATCATGTGACACTGACTGTAGTGACATTGCACCATGTGACACTGACTGTAGAGACACTGCACCATGTGACACCGACTGTAGTGACACTGCACCATGTGACACTGACTGTAGTGACACTGCACCATGTGACACTGACTGTAGCAACATTGCATCATGTGACACTGACTGTAGTGACACTGCACCATGTGACACTGACTGTAGCAACACAGCATCATGTGACACTGACTGTCGTGACACTGCACCGTGACACTGACTGTAGCGACACTGCACCATGTGACACTGACTGTAGTGACACGGCACCATATGACACTGTCTGTAGCAACACTGCACCATGTCACACTGACTTTAGTGACCCTGCACCATGTGACACTGACTGTAGAGACACTGCACCATGTGACACCGACTGTAGTGACACTGCACCATGTGACACTGACTGTAGTGACACTGCACCATGTGACACTGACTAGCAACACTGCATCATGTGACACTGACTGTAATGACACAGCACCATGTGACACTGACTGTAGCAACACAGCATCATGTGACACTGACTGTCGTGACACTGCACCATGTGACACTGACTGTAGCGCCACTGCACCATGTGACACTGACAGTAGCGACACTGCACCATGTGACACTGACTCTACCGACACTGTACCATGTGACACTGACTGTAGCGACACTGCGCAATGTGACACTGTCTGTACCGACACTGCACCATGTGACACTAACTGTAGTGACACTGCACCATGTGACACTGACTGTCGCGACATTGCAGCATGAGACAGTGACTGTTGCGACACTGCACCATGTGACACTGACTGCAGCGACACAACACCATGTGACACTGACTGTAATGACACTGCACCATCTGAAACTGCCTGTAGTGACACTGCCCCATGTGACAATGACTGTAGCGACACTGCACCATGTGACACTGACTGTAGCGACACTGCACCAAGTGACACAGACTGTAGCGACACTGCACCATGTCACATTGATTGTAGCGACACTGCACCATGTGACAGTGACTGTAGCGACACTGCACCATGTGACACTGACTGTAGCGACACCGCACCATGTGACATTGACAGTAGCGACACTGTACCATGTGAGACTGACTGTAGAGACACTGTACCATGTGACACAGACTGTAGCGACACTGCACCATGTGACATTGATTGTAGTGACACTGCACCATGTGACAGTGACTGTAGCGACACTGCACCATGTGACACTGACTGTAGCGACACTGCACCATGTGACATTGACAGTAGCGACACTGTACCATGTGACACTGACAGTTGCGCAACTGCACCATGTGACACTGACTGTAGCGACACCGTACCATGTGAGACTGACTGGAGAGACACTGTACCATGTGACACTGACTGTAGCGACACTGCACTATGTGACACTGACTAGCGACACTGCACCATGTGACACTGACTGTAGCGACACTGCACCATGTGACACTGACCGTAGCGACACTGCATCATGTGACACTGACTGTAGCGACACTCTACCATGTGACACTGACTGTAGTGACATTGCATCATGAGACACTGACTGTAGTGACATTGCACCATGTGACACTGACCATAGCGACACTGCAGCATGTGACACTGACTAGCGACACTGCATCATGTGACAATGACGGCAGTGAAACTGCACCATGTGACTCTGACAGTAGCGACACTGCATCATGCGACACTGACTGCAGCGAGACTACACCATGTGACACTTACCGTAGCGACACTGTACCATGTGACTTGGACTGTAGTGACACTGCACCATGTGACACTGACAGTAGCGACACTGCACCAAGTGACACTGACTGTAGCGACACTGCAACGTGACACTGACCGTAGCGACACTGCACCATGTGACACTGACTGTAGCGACACTGCACCATGTGACACCGACTGTAGTGACACTGCACCATGTGACACTGACTGTAGCGACACTGCACCATGTGACACTGACTCCAGCAAAACTGTACCATGTGACACTGACTATAGCGACACTGTACCATGTGACACTGACTGTAGTGGCACTGCATCATGTGACACTGACTGTAGTGACACTGCATCATGGGACACTGACTGTAGCGACACTGTACCATGTGACAATGACCGCAACGACACTGCACCATGTGACACCGACTGTAGTGACACTGCACCATATGACACTGTCTGTAGCAACACTGCACCATGTGACACTGACTGTAGTGACACTGCACCATGTGACACTGACTGCAGCAACACTGCACCATGTGACACTGACTCGCGAAACTGCACCATGTGACAATGACTTTAGCGACACTGCTTCATGTGACACTGACTGTAGTGACACTGCACCATGTGACACTGACTGTAGCAACACTGCATCATGTGACACTGACAGAAGCGTCACTGCACCATATGACATTAAGAGCAGTGACACTGCACCATGTGACACTGACTGTAGCAACACTGCACCATGTGACACTGACTGTAGTGACACTGCACCATATGACACTGTCTGTAGCAACACTGCACCATGTGACACTGACTGTAGTGATGCTGCACCATGTGACACTGACTGTAGCAACACTGCACCATGTGACACTGACTGTAGCGAGACTGCACCATGTGATACTGACTGTAGTGACACTGCACCATGTGACACTGACTGTAGCAGCACTGCACCATGTAACACTGACTGTCGCGACATTGCAGCATGAGACACTGACTGTTGCGACACTGCACCATGTGACACTGACTGCAGCGACACAGCACCATGTGACACTGACTGTAATGACACTGCACCTCTGAAACTGACTGTAGTGACACTGCCCCTTGTGACACTGACTGTAGCGACAATGCACCATGTGACACTGACTGTAGCGACACTGCACCATGTGACACGGACTGCAGCGCCACTGCACCATGTGGCACTGACTGTAGTGACACGGCACCATATGACACTGTCTGTAGCAACACTGCACCATGTGACACTGACTGTAGTGACCCGGCACCATGTGACACTGACTGTAGTGGCACTGCATCATGTGACACTGACTGTAGTGACATTGCACCATGTGACACTGACTGTAGTGACACTGCACCATGTGACACTGACTGTAGCAACACAGCATCATGTGACACTGACTGTCGTGACACTGCACCATGTGACACTGACTGTAGCGACACTGCACCATGTGACACTGACTGTAGTGACACGGCACCATATGACACTGTCTGTAGCAACACTGCACCATGTCACACTGACTTTAGTGACCCTGCACCATGTGACACTGACTGTAGTGGCACTGCATCATGTGACACTGACTGTCGTGACACTGCACCATGTGACACTGACAGTAGCGACACTGCACCATGTGACACTGACTCTACCGACACTGTACCATGTGACACTGACTGTAGCGACACTGCGCAATGTGACACTGTCTGTACCGACACTGCACCATGTGACACTAACTGTAGTGACACTGCACCATGTGACACTGACTGTCGCGACATTGCAGCATGAGACAGTAACTGTTGCGACACTGCACCATGTGACACTGACTGCAGCGACACAGCACCATGTGACACTGACTGTAATGACACTGCACCATCTGAAACTGCCTGTAGTGACACTGCCCCATGTGACAATGACTGTAGCGACACTGCACCATGTGACACTGACTGTAGCGACACTGCACCAAGTGACACAGACTGTAGCGACACTGCACCATGTCACATTGATTGTAGCGACACTGCACCATGTGACAGTGACTGTAGCGACACTGCACCATGTGACACTGACTGTAGCGACACCGCACCATGTGACATTGACAGTAGCGACACTGTACCATGTGAGACTGACTGTAGAGACACTGTACCATGTGACACAGACTGTAGCGACACTGCACCATGTGACATTGATTGTAGTGACACTGCACCATGTGACAGTGACTGTAGCGACACTGCACCATGTGACACTGACTGTAGCGACACTGCACCATGTGACATTGACAGTAGCGACACTGTACCATGTGACACTGACAGTTGCGAAACTGCACCATGTGACACTGACTGTAGCGACACTGTACCATGTGAGACTGACTGGAGAGACACTGTACCATGTGACACTGACTGTAGTGACACTGCACTATGTGACACTGACTAGCGACACTGCACCATGTGACACTGACTGTAGCGACACTGCACCATGTGACACTGACCGTAGCGACAGTGCATCATGTGACACTGACTGTAGCGACACTCTACCATGTGACACTGACTGTAGTGACATTGCATCATGAGACACTGACTGTAGTGACATTGCACCATGTGACACTGACCATAGCGGCACTGCAGCATGTGACACTGACTAGCGACACTGCATCATGTGACAATGACTGCAGTGAAACTGCACCATGTGACTCTGACAGTAGCGACACTGCATCATGCGACACTGACTGTAGCGAGACTACACCATGTGACACTTACCGTAGCGACACTGTACCATGTGACTTGGACTGTAGTGACACTGCACCATGTGACACGGACAGTAGCGACACTGCACCAAGTGACACTGACTGTAGCAACACTGCACCATGTGACACTGACAGTTGCAACACTGCACCATGTGACACTGACTCTACCGACACTATACCATGTGACACTGTCTGTAGCGACACTGCAACATGTGACACTGACTGTAGCGACACTGCACCATGTGACACTGACTGTAGCGACACTGCACCATGTGACACTGACTGTAGTGACACTGCACCATGTGACACTGACTGTAGCGACACTGCATCATGTGACACTGACTGCAGTGACACTGCGCCATGTGACACTGACTGTAGCGACACAGCACCATGTGACACTGACCGTAGCGACACTGCACCATGTGACATTGACTGTAGCGACACTGCACCTTGTGACACTGACTGTAGCGACACTGCATAATGTGACACTGACTGTAGTTACATTGCACCATGTGACACTGACTGTAGCGACACTGCACCATGTGACACTGACTAGCGACACTGCAACATGTGACACTGATTGTTGCAACACTGCACCATGTGATACTGACAGTAGCGACACTGCACCATGTGACACTGACTTTAGTGAACTGCACCATGTGACACTGACTGTAGCAACACTGCATCATGTGACACTGACTGTAGTGACACTGCACCATGTGACACTGACTGTAGCGACACTGCACCATGTGACATTGACTGTAGTGACACTGCACCATGTGACACTGATGGTAGCAACAGTGCATCATGTGACACTGACAGTAGCGACACTGCACCATATGACATTAAGAGGAGTGACATTGCACCATGTGACACTGACTGTAGTAACACTACATCATCTGACACTGAGTGTAGCGACACTGCACCATGTGACACTGACTGTAGCGACACTGCACCATGTGACACTGACTGTAGAGACACTGCACCTTGTGACACTGACTGTAGCGACACTGCACCATGTGACACTGACTGTAGAGACACTGCACCATGTGACACTGCCTGTAGCGACACTGCACCATGTGACACTGACTGTAGCGACACTGCACCATGTGACACTGACTGTAGCGACACTGCACCATGTGACACTGACTGTAGCGACACTGCACCATGTGACACTGACTGTAGTAACGCTGCATCATGTGACACTGACTGTTGCGGCACTGCACCATGTGACACTGACTGTAGCGACACTGCACCATGTGACACTGACTGTAGAGACACTGCACCATGTGACAGACAGGAGCGACACTGCACCTTGTGACACTGACCGTAGCAACAGTGCACCATGTGACACTGACTGTAGAGACACTGCACCATGTGACACTGACTGTAATGACACTGCACCATCTGTAACTGCCTGTAGTGACACAGCACCATGTGACACTGACCGTAGTGACACTGCACCATGTAACACTGACTGGAGAGACACTGCACCATGGGACACTGACTGTAGCAACACTGCATCATGTGACACTGACAGTAGCATCACTGCACCATGTGACACTGACTGTAGTGACACTGCACCATGTGACACTGACTGTAGTGACACTGCACCATGTGACACTGACTAGCGACACTGCATCATGTGACACTGACTGTTGCGACACTGCACCATGTGACACTGACTGTAGCGACACTGCACCCTGTGACACTGACTGTAGCGACACTGCACCATGTGACAGACAGTAGCGACACTGCACCTTGTGACACTGACCGTAGCAACAGTGCACCATGTGACACTGACTGTAGAGACACTGCACCATGTGACACCGACTGTAATGACACTGCACCATCTGAAACTGCCTGTAGTGACACAGCACCATGTGACATTGATTGTAGTGACACTGCACCATGTGACAGTGACTGTAGCGACACTGCACCATGTGACACTGACTGTAGCGACACTGCACCATGTGACATTGACAGTAGCGACACTGTACCATGTGACACTGACAGTTGCGAAACTGCACCATGTGACACTGACTGTAGCGACACTGTACCATGTGAGACTGACTGGAGAGACACTGTACCATGTGACACTGACTGTAGCGACACTGCACTATGTGACACTGACTAGCGACACTGCACCATGTGACACTGACTGTAGCGACACTGCACCATGTGACACTGACCGTAGCGACAGTGCATCATGTGACACTGACTGTAGCGACACTCTACCATGTGACACTGACTGTAGTGACATTGCATCATGAGACACTGACTGTAGTGACATTGCACCATGTGACACTGACCATAGCGACACTGCAGCATGTGACACTGACTAGCGACACTGCATCATGTGACAATGACTGCAGTGAAACTGCACCATGTGACTCTGACAGTAGCGACACTGCATCATGCGACACTGACTGTAGCGAGACTACACCATGTGACACTTACCGTAGCGACACTGTACCATGTGACTTGGACTGTAGTGACACTGCACCATGTGACACTGACAGTAGCGACACTGCACCAAGTGACACTGACTGTAGCAACACTGCACCATGTGACACTGACAGTTGCGACACTGCACCATGTGACACTGACTCTACCGACGCTATACCATGTGACACTGTCTGTAGCGACACTGCAACGTGACACTGACCGTAGCGACACTGCACCATGTGACACTGACTGTAGCGACACTGCACCATGTGACACCGACTGTAGTGACACTGCACCATGTGACACTGACTGTAGCGACACTGCACCATGTGACACTGACTCCAGCAAAACTGTACCATGTGACACTGACTATAGCGACACTGTACCATGTGACACTGACTGTAGTGGCACTGCATCATGTGACACTGACTGTAGTGACACTGCATCATGGGACACTGACTGTAGCGACACTGTACCATGTGACAATGACCGCAACGACACTGCACCATGTGACACCGACTGTAGTGACACTGCACCATATGACACTGTCTGTAGCAACACTGCACCATGTGACACTGACTGTAGTGACACTGCACCATGTGACACTGACTGCAGCAACACTGCACCATGTGACACTGACTCGCGACACTGCACCATGTGACAATGACTGTAGCGACACTGCATCATGTGACACTGACTGTAGTGACACTGCACCATGTGACACTGACTGTAGCAACACTGCATCATGTGACACTGACAGAAGCATCACTGCACCATATGACATTAAGAGCAGTGACACTGCACCATGTGACACTGACTGTAGCAACACTGCACCATGTGACACTGACTGTAGTGACACTGCACCATATGACACTGTCTGTAGCAACACTGCACCATGTGACACTGACTGTAGTGACGCTGCACCATGTGACACTGACTGTAGCGAGACTGCACCATGTGATACTGACTGTAGTGACACTGCACCATGTGACACTGACTGTAGCAGCACTGCACCATGTAACACTGACTGTCGCGACATTGCAGCATGAGACACTGACTGTTGCGACACTGCACCATGTGACACTGACTGCAGCGACACAGCACCATGTGACACTGACTGTAATGACACTGCACCTCTGAAACTGACTGTAGTGACACTGCCCCTTGTGACACTGACTGTAGCGACACTGCACCATGTGACACTGACTGTAGCGACACTGCACCATGTGACACGGACTGCAGCGCCACTGCACCATGTGACACTGACTGTAGTGACACGGCACCATATGACACTGTCTGTAGCAACACTGCACCATGTCACACTGACTGTAGTGACCCGGCACCATGTGACACTGACTGTCGTGACACTGCACCATGTGACACTGACTAGCAACACTGCGCCATGTGACACTGACTAGTGACACTGCACCATGTGACACTGACTGTAGTGGCACTGCATCATGTGACACTGACTGTAGTGACATTGCACCATGTGACACTGACTGTAGCGCCACTGCACCATGTGACACTGTAGCGACACTGCACCATGTGACACTGACTCTACCGACACAGTACCATGTGACACTGACTGTAGCGACACTGCGCAATGTGACACTGTCTGTACCAACACTGCACCATGTGACACTGACTGCAGTGACACTGCACCATGTGACACTGACTGTAGCGACACTGCACCATGTGACACTGACTGTAGCGACACTGCACCATGTGATACAGACTGTAGCGACACTGCAGCATGAGACGCTGACTGTTGCAACACTCTACCATGTGACACTGACTGCAGCGACACAGCACCATGTGACACTGATTGTAATGACACTGCACCATCTGAAACTGCCTGTAGTGACACTGCCCCATGTGACAATGACTGTAGCGACACTGCACCATGTGACACAGACTGTAGCGACACTGCACCATGTGATACAGACTGTAGCGACACTGCACCATGTGACATTGATTGTAGCGACACTGCACCATGTGACACTGACAGTAGCGAAACTGCACCAGGTGACACTGACTGTAGCGACACTGTACCATGTGAGACTGACTGTAGAGACACTGTACCATGTGACACTGACTATAGCGACACTGTACCATGTGACACTCACTGTAGTGGCACTGCATCATGTGACACTGACTGTAGCGACACTGCATCATGTGACACTGACTGTAGCGACACTGTGCCATGTGACAATGATCGCAACGACACTGCACCATGTGACACTGACTGTAGTGACACTGCACCATATGACACTGTCTGTAGCAACACTGCACCATGTGATACTGACAGTAGCGACACTGCATCATGTGACACTGACTCTACCGACACTATACCATGTGACACTGACTGTAGCGACACTGCACCATGTGACACTGACTAGCGACACTGCACCATGTGACACTGATTGTAGCAACTATGCACCATGTGACACTGACTGTAGCGGCACTGCATCATGTGACACTGACTGTAGTGACATTGCACCATGTGACACTGACTGTAGCGCCACTGCACCATGTGACACTGTAGCGACACTGCACCATGTGACACTGACTGTAGCGACACAGCACCATGTGACACTGACTCTACCGACACAGTACCATGTGACACTGACTGTAGCGACACTGCGCAATGTGACACTGTCTGTACCGACACTGCACCATGTGACACTGACTGCAGTGACACTGCACCATGTGACACTGACTGTCGCGACATTGCAGCATGAGACGCTGACTGTTGCAACACTCTACCATGTGACACTGACTGCAGCGACACAGCACCATGTGACACTGATTGTAATGACACTGCACCATCTGAAACTGCCTGTAGTGACACTGCCCCATGTGACAATGACTGTAGCAACATTGCACCATGTGACACAGACTGTAGCGACACTGCACCATGTGATACAGACTGTAGTGACACTGCACCATGTGACATTGATTGTAGCGACACTGCACCATGTGACACTGACTAGCGACACTGCACCATGTGACACTGATTGTAGCAACACTGCACCATGTGATACTGACAGTAGCGACACTGCACCATGTGACACTGACTGTAGTGACACTGCACCATGTGACACTGACTAGCAACACTGCACCATTTGACACTTACTGTAGCGACACTGCACCATGTGACACTGACTGTAGTGACACTGCACCATGTGACACTGACTGTAGTGACACTGCACCATGTGACACTGACTGTAGTGGCACTGCATCATGTGACACTGACTGTAGTGACACTGCATCATGTGACACTGACTGTAGCGACACTGTACCATGTGACAATGACCGCAACGACACTGCACCATGTGACACCGACTGTAGTGACACTGCACCATATGACACTGTCTGTAGCAAAACTGCACCATGTGACACTGACTGCAGTGACACTGCACCATGTGACACTGACTGTAGCAACACTGCACCATGTGACACTGAGTGTAGTGACACTGCACCTTATGACACTGTCTGTTGCAACACTGCACCATGTGACACTGACTGTAGTGACACTGCACCATGTGACACTGACTGTAGCAACACTGCACCATGTGACACTGACTAGCGACACTGCACCATGTGACACTGACTGTAGCGACACTGCATCATGTGACACTGTAGTGACACTGCACCATGTGACACTGACTGTAGCAACACTGCATCATGTGACACTGACCGAAGCGTCACTGCACCATATCACATTAAGAGCAGTGACACTGCACCATGTGACACTGACTGTAGTGACACTGCACCATGTGACACTGACTGTAGCAACACAGCATCATGTGACACTGACTGTCATGACACTGCACCATGTGACACTGACTGTAGCGACACTGCACCATGTGACACTGACTGCTGCGAAACTGCACCATGTGACACTGACTGCAGCGACACTGCACCATGTGACACTGACTGTAGCGACACTGCACCATGTGATACTGACTGTAGAGACACTGCGCAATGTGACACTGTCTGTACCGACACTGTACCATGTGACACTGACTGTAGTGGCACTGCATCATGTGACACTGACTGTAGTGACATTGCACCATGTGACACTGACTGTAGAGACACTGCACCATGTGACACCGACTGTAGTGACACTGCACCATGTGACACTGACTGTAGTGACACTGCACCATGTGACACTGACTGTAGCAACATTGCATCATGTGACACTGACTGTAGTGACACTGCTCCATGTGACACTGACTGTAGCAACACAGCATCATGTGACACTGACTGTCGTGACACTGACTGTAGCGACACTGCACCATGTGACACTGACTGTAGTGACACGGCACCATATGACACTGTCTGTAGCAACACTGCACCATGTCACACTGACTTTAGTGACCCTGCACCATGTGACACTGACTGTAGTGGCACTGCATCATGTGACACTGACTGAAGTGACATTGCACCATGTGACACTGACTGTAGAGACACTGCACCATGTGACACCGACTGTAGTGACACTGCACCATGTGACACTGACTGTAGTGACACTGCACCATGTGACACTGACTGTAGCAACACTGCATCATGTAACACTGACTGTAGTGACACTGCACCATGTGACACTGACTGTAGCAACACAGCATCATGTGACACTGACTGTCGTGACACTGCACCATGTGACACTGACTAGCGACACTGCACCATGTGACACTGACTGTAGCGCCACTGCACCATGTGACACTGACAGTAGCGACACTGCACCATGTGACACTGACTCTACCGACACTGTACCATGTGACACTGACTGTAGCGACACTGCGCAATGTGACACTGTCTGTACCGACACTGCACCATGTGACACTAACTGTAGTGACACTGCACCATGTGACACTGACTGTCGCGACATTGCAGCATGAGACAGTGACTGTTGCGACACTGCACCATGTGACACTGACTGCAGCGACACAGCACCATGTGACACTGACTGTAATGACACTGCACCATCTGAAACTGCCTGTAGTGACACTGCCCCATGTGACAATGACTGTAGCGACACTGCACCATGTGACACTGACTGTAGCGACACTGCACCAAGTGACACAGACTGTAGCGACACTGCACCATGTCACATTGATTGTAGCGACACTGCACCATGTGACAGTGACTGTAGCGACACTGCACCATGTGACACTGACTGTAGCGACACCGCACCATGTGACATTGACAGTAGCGACACTGTACCATGTGAGACTGACTGTAGAGACACTGTACCATGTGACACAGACTGTAGCGACACTGCACCATGTGACATTGATTGTAGTGACACTGCACCATGTGACAGTGACTGTAGCGACACTGCACCATGTGACACTGACTGTAGCGACACTGCACCATGTGACATTGACAGTAGCGACACTGTACCATGTGACACTGACAGTTGCGAAACTGCACCATGTGACACTGACTGTAGCGACACCGTACCATGTGAGACTGACTGGAGAGACACTGTACCATGTGACACTGACTGTAGCGACACTGCACTATGTGACACTGACTAGCGACACTGCACCATGTGACACTGACTGTAGCGACACTGCACCATGTGACACTGACCGTAGCGACAGTGCATCATGTGACACTGACTGTAGCGACACTCTACCATGTGACACTGACTGTAGTGACATTGCATCATGAGACACTGACTGTAGTGACATTGCACCATGTGACACTGACCATAGCGACACTGCAGCATGTGACACTGACTAGCGACACTGCATCATGTGACAATAACTGCAGTGAAACTGCACCATGTGACTCTGACAGTAGCGACACTGCATCATGCGACACTGACTGTAGCGAGACTACACCATGTGACACTTACCGTAGCGACACTGTACCATGTGACTTGGACTGTAGTGACACTGCACCATGTGACACGGACAGTAGCGACACTGCACCAAGTGACACTGACTGTAGCAACACTGCACCATGTGACACTGACAGTTGCGACACTGCACCATGTGACACTGACTCTACTGACACTATACCATGTGACACTGTCTGTAGCGACACTGCAACATGTGACACTGACTGTAGCGACACTGCACCATGTGACACTGACTGTAGCGACACTGCACCATGTGACACCGACTGTAGTGACACTGCACCATGTGACACTGACTGTAGCGACACTGCACCATGTGACACTGACTGTAGCAACACTGCACCATGTGACACTTACTAATGACTCTGCACCATGTGACACTGACTGTAGTGGCACTGCATCATGTGACACTGACTGTAGTGACATTGCACCATGTGACACTGACTGAAGAGACACTGCACCATGTGACACCAACTGTAGTGACACTGCACCATGTGACACTGACTGTAGTGACACTGCACCATGTGACACTGACTGTAGCGACACCGCGCCATGTGACACTGACTGCAGCGACACTGCACCATGTGACACAGACTGTATCGACACTGCACCATGTGACATTGATTGTAGCGACACTGCACCATGTGACAGTGACAGTAGCGACACTGCACCATGTGACACTGACTGTAGCGACACTGCACCATGTGACACTGACTCCAGCAAAACTGTACCATGTGACACTGACTATAGCGACACTGTACCATGTGACACTGACTGTAGTGGCACTGCATCATGTGACACTGACTGTAGTGACACTGCATCATGGGACACTGACTGTAGCGACACTGTACCATGTGACAATGACCGCAACGACACTGCACCATGTGACACCGACTGTAGTGACACTGCACCATATGACACTGTCTGTAGCAACACTGCACCATGTGACACTGACTGCAGTGACACTGCACCATGTGACACTGACTGCAGCAACACTGCACCATGTGACACTGACTCGCGACACTGCACCATGTGACAATGACTGTAGCGACACTGCATCATGTGACACTGACTGTAGTGACACTGCACCATGTGACACTGACTGTAGCAACACTGCATCATGTGACACTGACAGAAGCATCACTGCACCATATGACATTAAGAGCAGTGACACTGCACCATGTGACACTGACTGTAGCAACACTGCACCATGTGACACTGACTGTAGTGACACTGCACCATATGACACTGTCTGTAGCAACACTGCACCATGTGACACTGACTGTAGTGACGCTGCACCATGTGACACTGACTGTAGCAACACTGCACCATGTGACACTGACTGTAGTGACGCTGCACCATGTGACACTGACTGTAGCAACACTGCACCATGTGACACTGACTGTAGCGAGACTGCACCATGTGATACTGACTGTAGTGACACTGCACCATGTGACACTGACTGTAGCAGCACTGCACCATGTAACACTGATTGTCGCGACATTGCAGCATGAGACACTGACTGTTGCGACACTGCACCATGTGACACTGACTGCAGCGACACAGCACCATGTGACACTGACTGTAATGACACTGCACCTCTGAAACTGACTGTAGTGACACTGCCCCTTGTGACACTGACTGTAGCGACACTGCACCATGTGACACTGACTGTAGCGACACTGCACCATGTGACACGGACTGCAGCGCCACTGCACCATGTGACACTGACTGTAGTGACACGGCACCATATGACACTGTCTGTAGCAACACTGCACCATGTCACACTGACTGTAGTGACCCGGCACCATGTGACACTGACTGTAGTGGCACTGCACCATGTGACACTGACTGTAGCGACACTGCACCATGTGACATTGACAGTAGCGACACTGTACCATGTGACACTGACAGTTGCGAAACTGCACCATGTGACACTGACTGTAGCGACACCGTACCATGTGAGACTGACTGGAGAGACACTGTACCATGTGACACTGACTGTAGCGACACTGCACTATGTGACACTGACTAGCGACACTGCACCATGTGACACTGACTGTAGCGACACTGCACCATGTGACACTGACCGTAGCGACAGTGCATCATGTGACACTGACTGTAGCGACACTCTACCATGTGACACTGACTGTAGTGACATTGCATCATGAGACACTGACTGTAGTGACATTGCACCATGTGACACTGACCATAGCGACACTGCAGCATGTGACACTGACTAGCGACACTGCATCATGTGACAATGACTGCAGTGAAACTGCACCATGTGACTCTGACAGTAGCGACACTGCATCATGCGACACTGACTGTAGCGAGACTACACCATGTGACACTTACCGTAGCGACACTGTACCATGTGACTTGGACTGTAGTGACACTGCACCATGTGACACTGACAGTAGCGACACTGCACCAAGTGACACTGACTGTAGCAACACTGCACCATGTGACACTGACAGTTGCGACACTGCACCATGTGACACTAACTCTACCGACGCTATACCATGTGACACTGTCTGTAGCGACACTGCAACGTGACACTGACCGTAGCGACACTGCACCATGTGACACTGACTGTAGCGACACTGCACCATGTGACACCGACTGTAGTGACACTGCACCATGTGACACTGACTGTAGCGACACTGCACCATGTGACACTGACTCCAGCAAAACTGTACCATGTGACACTGACTATAGCGACACTGTACCATGTGACACTGACTGTAGTGGCACTGCATCATGTGACACTGACTGTAGTGACACTGCATCATGGGACACTGACTGTAGCGACACTGTACCATGTGACAATGACCGCAACGACACTGCACCATGTGACACCGACTGTAGTGACACTGCACCATATGACACTGTCTGTAGCAACACTGCACCATGTGACACTGACTGCAGTGACACTGCACCATGTGACACTGACTGCAGCAACACTGCACCATGTGACACTGACTCGCGACACTGCACCATGTGACAATGACTGTAGCGACACTGCATCATGTGACACTGACTGTAGTGACACTGCACCATGTGACACTGACTGTAGCAACACTGCATCATGTGACACTGACAGAAGCATCACTGCACCATATGACATTAAGAGCAGTGACACTGCACCATGTGACACTGACTGTAGCAACACTGCACCATGTGACACTGACTGTAGTGACACTGCACCATATGACACTGTCTGTAGCAACACTGCACCATGTGACACTGACTGTAGTGACGCTGCACCATGTGACACTGACTGTAGCAACACTGCACCATGTGACACTGACTGTAGCGAGACTGCACCATGTGATACTGACTGTAGTGACACTGCACCATGTGACACTGACTGTAGCAGCACTGCACCATGTAACACTGATTGTCACGACATTGCAGCATGAGACACTGACTGTTGCGACACTGCACCATGTGACACTGACTGCAGCGACACAGCACCATGTGACACTGACTGTAATGACACTGCACCTCTGAAACTGACTGTAGTGACACTGCCCCTTGTGACACTGACTGTAGCGACACTGCACCATGTGACACTGACTGTAGCGACACTGCACCATGTGACACGGACTGCAGCGCCACTGCACCATGTGACACTGACTGTAGTGACACGGCACCATATGACACTGTCTGTAGCAACACTGCACCATGTCACACTGACTGTAGTGACCCGGCACCATGTGACACTGACTGTAGTGGCACTGCATCATGTGACACTGACTGTAGTGACATTGCACCATGTGACACTGACTGTAGTGACACTGCACCATGTGACACTGACTGTAGCAACACAGCATCATGTGACACTGACTGTCGTGACACTGCACCATGTGACACTGACTGTAGCGACACTGCACCATGTGACACTGACTGTAGTGACACGGCACCATATGACACTGTCTGTAGCAACACTGCACCATGTCACACTGACTTTAGTGACCCTGCACCATGTGACACTGACTGTAGTGGCACTGCATCATGTGACACTGACTGTAGTGACATTGCACCATGTGACACTGACTGTAGAGACACTGCACCATGTGACACCGACTGTAGTGACACTGCACCATGTGACACTGACTGTAGTGACACTGCACCATGTGACACTGACTGTAGCAACACTGCATCATGTAACACTGACTGTAGTGACACTGCACCATGTGACACTGACTGTAGCAACACAGCATCATGTGACACTGACTGTCGTGACACTGCACCATGTGACACTGACTAGCGACACTGCACCATGTGACACTGACTGTAGCGCCACTGCACCATGTGACACTGACAGTAGCGACACTGCACCATGTGACACTGACTCTACCGACACTGTACCATGTGACACTGACTGTAGCGACACTGCGCAATGTGACACTGTCTGTACCGACACTGCACCATGTGACACTAACTGTAGTGACACTGCACCATGTGACACTGACTGTCGCGACATTGCAGCATGAGACAGTGACTGTTGCGACACTGCACCATGTGACACTGACTGCAGCGACACAGCACCATGTGACACTGACTGTAATGACACTGCACCATCTGAAACTGCCTGTAGTGACACTGCCCCATGTGACAATGACTGTAGCGACACTGCACCATGTGACACTGACTGTAGCGACACTGCACCAAGTGACACAGACTGTAGCGACACTGCACCATGTCACATTGATTGTAGCGACACTGCACCATGTGACAGTGACTGTAGCGACACTGCACCATGTGACACTGACTGTAGCGACACCGCACCATGTGACATTGACAGTAGCGACACTGTACCATGTGAGACTGACTGTAGAGACACTGTACCATGTGACACAGACTGTAGCGACACTGCACCATGTGACATTGATTGTAGTGACACTGCACCATGTGACAGTGACTGTAGCGACACTGCACCATGTGACACTGACTGTAGCGACACTGCACCATGTGACATTGACAGTAGCGACGCTGTACCATGTGACACTGACAGTTGCGAAACTGCACCATGTGACACTGACTGTAGCGACACTGTACCATGTGAGACTGACTGGAGAGACACTGTACCATGTGACACTGACTGTAGCGACACTGCACTATGTGACACTGACTAGCGACACTGCACCATGTGACACTGACTGTAGCGACACTGCACCATGTGACACTGACCGTAGCGACAGTGCATCATGTGACACTGACTGTAGCGACACTCTACCATGTGACACTGACTGTAGTGACATTGCATCATGAGACACTGACTGTAGTGACATTGCACCATGTGACACTGACCATAGCGACACTGCAGCATGTGACACTGACTAGCGACACTGCATCATGTGACAATGACTGCAGTGAAACTGCACCATGTGACTCTGACAGTAGCGACACTGCATCATGCGACACTGACTGTAGCGAGACTACACCATGTGACACTTACCGTAGCGACACTGTACCATGTGACTTGGACTGTAGTGACACTGCACCATGTGACACGGACAGTAGCGACACTGCACCAAGTGACACTGACTGTAGCAACACTGCACCATGTGACACTGACAGTTGCGACACTGCACCATGTGACACTGACTCTACCGACACTATACCATGTGACACTGTCTGTAGCGACACTGCAACATGTGACACTGACTGTAGCGACACTGCACCATGTGACACTGACTGTAGCGACACTGCACCATGTGACACTGACTGTAGTGACACTGCACCATGTGACACTGACTGTAGCGACACTGCATCATGTGACACTGACTGCAGCGACACTGCGCCATGTGACACTGACTGTAGCGACACAGCACCATGTGACACTGACCGTAGCGACACTGCACCATGTGACATTGACTGTAGCGACACTGCACCTTGTGACACTGACTGTAGCGACACTGCATAATGTGACACTGACTGTAGTTACATTGCACCATGTGACACTGACTGTAGCGACACTGCACCATGTGACACTGACTAGCGACACTGCAACATGTGACACTGATTGTTGCAACACTGCACCGTGTGATACTGACAGTAGCGACACTGCACCATGTGACACTGACTTTAGTGAACTGCACCATGTGACACTGACTGTAGCAACACTGCATCATGTGACACTGACTGTAGTGACACTGCACCATGTGACACTGACTGTAGCGACACTGCACCATGTGACATTGACTGTAGTGACACTGCACCATGTGACACTGATGGTAGCAACAGTGCATCATGTGACACTGACAGTAGCGACACTGCACCATATGACATTAAGAGGAGTGACATTGCACCATGTGACACTGACTGTAGTAACACTACATCATCTGACACTGAGTGTAGCGACACTGCACCATGTGACACTGACTGTAGCGACACTGCACCATGTGACACTGACTGTAGAGACACTGCACCTTGTGACACTGACTGTAGCGACACTGCACCATGTGACACTGACTGTAGAGACACTGCACCATGTGACACTGCCTGTAGCGACACTGCACCATGTGACACTGACTGTAGCGACACTGCACCATGTGACACTGACTGTAGCGACACTGCACCATGTGACACTGACTGTAGCGACACTGCACCATGTGACACTGACTGTAGTAACGCTGCATCATGTGACACTGACTGTTGCGGCACTGCACCATGTGACACTGACTGTAGCGACACTGCACCATGTGACACTGACTGTAGCGAC
Source organism: Somniosus microcephalus (assembly GCF_052327205.1). Taxonomy (NCBI): domain Eukaryota; kingdom Metazoa; phylum Chordata; class Chondrichthyes; order Squaliformes; family Somniosidae; genus Somniosus; species Somniosus microcephalus. The sequence goes on along the minus strand of NC_140998.1, from coordinate 8,275,661 downwards.
ACTGCACCATGTGACACTGACTGTAGCGACACTGCACCATGTGACAGACAGTAGCGACACTGCACCTTGTGACACTGACCGTAGCAACAGTGCACCATGTGACACTGACTGTAGAGACACTGCACCATGTGACACCGACTGTAATGACACTGCACCATCTGAAACTGCCTGTAGTGACACAGCACCATGTGACACTGACCGTAGCGACACTGCACCATGTGACACTGACTGGAGAGACACTGCACCATGGGACACTGACTGTAGCAACACTGCATCATGTGACACTGACAGTAGCATCACTGCACCATGTGACACTGACTGTAGTGACACTGCACCATGTGACACTGACTGTAGTGACACTGCACCATGTGACACTGACTGTAGCGACACTGCACCATGTGACACTGACTGTAGCGACACTGCACCATGCGACACTGACTGTAGCAACACTGCACCATGTCACACTGACTGTAGTGACACTGCACCATGTGACACTGACTGTAGCGACACTGCACCAAGTGACACAGACTGTAGCGACACTGCACCATGTCACATTGATTGTAGCGACACTGCACCATGTGACAGTGACTGTAGCGACACTGCACCATGTGACACTGACTGTAGCAACACCGCACCATGTGACATTGACAGTAGCGACACTGTACCATGTGAGACTGACTGTAGAGACACTGTACCATGTGACACAGACTGTAGCGACACTGCACCATGTGACATTGATTGTAGTGACACGGCACCATGTGACAGTGACTGTAGCGACACTGCACCATGTGACACTGACTGTAGCGACACTGCACCATGTGACATTGACAGTAGCGACACTGTACCATGTGACACTGACAGTTGCGAAACTGCACCATGTGACACTGACTGTAGCGACACTGTACCATGTGAGACTGACTGGAGAGACACTGTACCATGTGACACTGACTGTAGCGACACTGCACTATGTGACACTGACTAGCGACACTGCACCATGTGACACTGACTGTAGCGACACTGCACCATGTGACACTGACCGTAGCGACAGTGTATCATGTGACACTGACTGTAGCGACACTCTACCATGTGACACTGACTGTAGTGACATTGCATCATGAGACACTGACTGTAGTGACATTGCACCATGTGACACTGACCATAGCGACACTGCAGCATGTGACACTGACTAGCGACACTGCATCATGTGACAATGACTGCAGTGAAACTGCACCATGTGACTCTGACAGTAGCGACACTGCATCATGCGACACTGACTGTAGCGAGACTACACCATGTGACACTTACCGTAGCGACACTGTACCATGTGACTTGGACTGTAGTGACACTGCACCATGTGACACGGACAGTAGCGACACTGCACCAAGTGACACTGACTGTAGCAACACTGCACCATGTGACACTGACAGTTGCGACACTGCACCATGTGACACTGACTCTACCGACACTATACCATGTGACACTGTCTGTAGCGACACTGCAACATGTGACACTGACTGTAGCGACACTGCACCATGTGACACTGACTGTAGCGACACTGCACCATGTGACACTGACTAGCGACACTGCAACATGTGACACTGATTGTTGCAACACTGCACCATGTGATACTGACAGTAGCGACACTGCACCATGTGACACTGACTTTAGTGAACTGCACCATGTGACACTGACTGTAGCAACACTGCATCATGTGACACTGACTGTAGTGACACTGCACCATGTGACACTGACTGTAGCGACACTGCACCATGTGACATTGACTGTAGTGACACTGCACCATGTGACACTGATGGTAGCAACAGTGCATCATGTGACACTGACAGTAGCGACACTGCACCATATGACATTAAGAGGAGTGACATTGCACCATGTGACACTGACTGTAGTAACACTACATCATCTGACACTGAGTGTAGCGACACTGCACCATGTGACACTGACTGTAGCGACACTGCACCATGTGACACTGACTGTAGAGACACTGCACCTTGTGACACTGACTGTAGCGACACTGCACCATGTGACACTGCCTGTAGCGACACTGCACCATGTGACACTGACTGTAGCGACACTGCACCATGTGACACTGACTGTAGTAACGCTGCATCATGTGACACTGACTGTTGCGGCACTGCACCATGTGACACTGACTGTAGCGACACTGCACCATGTGACACTGACTGTAGAGACACTGCACCATGTGACAGACAGGAGCGACACTGCACCTTGTGACACTGACCGTAGCAACAGTGCACCATGTGACACTGACTGTAGAGACACTGCACCATGTGACACTGACTGTAATGACACTGCACCATCTGTAACTGCCTGTAGTGACACAGCACCATGTGACACTGACCGCAGCGACACTGCACCATGTGACACTGACTTTAGTGAACTGCACCATGTGACACTGACTGTAGCAACACTGCATCATGTGACACTGACTGTAGTGACACTGCACCATGTGACACTGACTGTAGCGACACTGCACCATGTGACACTGACTGTAGCGACACTGCACCATGTGACATTGACTGTAGTGACACTGCACCATGTGACACTGATGTTAGCAACAGTGCATCATGTGACACTGACAGTAGCGACACTGCACCATATGACATTAAGAGGAGTGACATTGCACCATGTGACACTGACTGTAGTAACACTACATCATCTGACACTGAGTGTAGCGACACTGCACCATGTGACACTGACTGTAGCGACACTGCACCATGTGACACTGACTGTAGAGACACTGCACCTTGTGACACTGACTGTAGCGACACTGCACCATGTGACACTGACTGTAGAGACACTGCACCATGTGACACTGCCTGTAGCGACACTGCACCATGTGACACTGACTGTAGCGACACTGCACCATGTGACACTGACTGTAGCGACACTGCACCATGTGACACTGACTGTAGCAACACTGCACCATGTGACACTGACTGTAGTAACGCTGCATCATGTGACACTGACTGTTGCGGCACTGCACCATGTGACACTGACTGTAGCGACACTGCACCATGTGACACTGACTGTAGCGACACTGCACCATGTGACACTGACTGTAGCGACACTGCACCATGTGACAGACAGTAGCGACACTGCACCTTGTGACACTGACCGTAGCAACAGTGCACCATGTGACACTGACTGTAGAGACACTGCACCATGTGACACCGACTGTAATGACACTGCACCATCTGAAACTGCCTGTAGTGACACAGCACCATGTGACACTGACCGTAGCGACACTGCACCATGTGACACTGACTGGAGAGACACTGCACCATGGGACACTGACTGTAGCAACACTGCATCATGTGACACTGACAGTAGCATCACTGCACCATGTGACACTGACTGTAGTGACACTGCACCATGTGACACTGACTGTAGTGACACTGCACCATGTGACACTGACTGTAGCGACACTGCACCATGTGACACTGACTGTAGCGACACTGCACCATGCGACACTGACTGTAGCAACACTGCACCATGTCACACTGACTGTAGTGACACTGCACCATGTGACACTGACTGTAGCGACACTGCACCAAGTGACACAGACTGTAGCGACACTGCACCATGTCACATTGATTGTAGCGACACTGCACCATGTGACAGTGACTGTAGCGACACTGCACCATGTGACACTGACTGTAGTGACACCGCACCATGTGACATTGACAGTAGCGACACTGTACCATGTGAGACTGACTGTAGAGACACTGTACCATGTGACACAGACTGTAGCGACACTGCACCATGTGACATTGATTGTAGTGACACTGCACCATGTGACAGTGACTGTAGCGACACTGCACCATGTGACACTGACTGTAGCGACACTGCACCATGTGACATTGACAGTAGCGACACTGTACCATGTGACACTGACAGTTGCGAAACTGCACCATGTGACACTGACTGTAGCGACACTGTACCATGTGAGACTGACTGGAGAGACACTGTACCATGTGACACTGACTGTAGCGACACTGCACTATGTGACACTGACTAGCGACACTGCACCATGTGACACTGACTGTAGCGACACTGCACCATGTGACACTGACCGTAGCGACAGTGCATCATGTGACACTGACTGTAGCGACACTCTACCATGTGACACTGACTGTAGTGACATTGCATCATGAGACACTGACTGTAGTGACATTGCACCATGTGACACTGACCATAGCGACACTGCAGCATGTGACACTGACTAGCGACACTGCATCATGTGACAATGACTGCAGTGAAACTGCACCATGTGACTCTGACAGTAGCGACACTGCATCATGCGACACTGACTGTAGCGAGACTACACCATGTGACACTTACCGTAGCGACACTGTACCATGTGACTTGGACTGTAGTGACACTGCACCATGTGACACGGACAGTAGCGACACTGCACCAAGTGACACTGACTGTAGCAACACTGCACCATGTGACACTGACAGTTGCGACACTGCACCATGTGACACTGACTCTACCGACACTATACCATGTGACACTGTCTGTAGCGACACTGCAACATGTGACACTGACTGTAGCGACACTGCACCATGTGACACTGACTGTAGCGACACTGCACCATGTGACACTGACTGTAGTGACACTGCACCATGTGACACTGACTGTAGCGACACTGCATCATGTGACACTGACTGCAGCGACACTGCGCCATGTGACACTGACTGTAGCGACACAGCACCATGTGACACTGACCGTAGCGACACTGCACCATGTGACATTGACTGTAGCGACACTGCACCTTGTGACACTGACTGTAGCGACACTGCATAATGTGACACTGACTGTAGTTACATTGCACCATGTGACACTGACTGTAGCGACACTGCACCATGTGACACTGACTAGCGACACTGCAACATGTGACACTGATTGTTCCAACACTGCACCGTGTGATACTGACAGTAGCGACACTGCACCATGTGACACTGACTTTAGTGAACTGCACCATGTGACACTGACTGTAGCAACACTGCATCATGTGACACTGACTGTAGTGACACTGCACCATGTGACACTGACTGTAGCGACACTGCACCATGTGACATTGACTGTAGTGACACTGCACCATGTGACACTGATGGTAGCAACAGTGCATCATGTGACACTGACAGTAGCGACACTGCACCATATGACATTAAGAGGAGTGACATTGCACCATGTGACACTGACTGTAGTAACACTACATCATCTGACACTGAGTGTAGCGACACTGCACCATGTGACACTGACTGTAGCGACACTGCACCATGTGACACTGACTGTAGAGACACTGCACCTTGTGACACTGACTGTAGCGACACTGCACCATGTGACACTGACTGTAGAGACACTGCACCATGTGACACTGCCTGTAGCGACACTGCACCATGTGACACTGACTGTAGCGACACTGCACCATGTGACACTGACTGTAGCGACACTGCACCATGTGACACTGACTGTAGCGACACTGCACCATGTGACACTGACTGTAGTAACGCTGCATCATGTGACACTGACTGTTGCGGCACTGCACCATGTGACACTGACTGTAGCGACACTGCACCATGTGACACTGACTGTAGAGACACTGCACCATGTGACAGACAGGAGCGACACTGCACCTTGTGACACTGACCGTAGCAACAGTGCACCATGTGACACTGACTGTAGAGACACTGCACCATGTGACACTGACTGTAATGACACTGCACCATCTGTAACTGTCTGTAGTGACACAGCACCATGTGACACTGACCGTAGCGACACTGCACCATGTAACACTGACTGGAGAGACACTGCACCATGGGACACTGACTGTAGCAACACTGCATCATGTGACACTGACAGTAGCATCACTGCAGCATGTGACACTGACTGTAGTGACACTGCACCATGTGACACTGACTGTAGTGACACTGCACCATGTGACACTGACTGTAGCGACACTGCATCATGTGACACTGACTGTTGCGACACTGCACCATGTGACACTGACTGTAGCGACACTGCACCATGTGACACTGACTGTAGCGACACTGCACCATGTGACAGACAGTAGCGACACTGCACCTTGTGACACTGACCGTAGCAACAGTGCACCATGTGACACTGACTGTAGAGACACTGCACCATATGACACTGACTGTAATGACACTGCACCATCTGAAACTGCCTGTAGTGACACAGCACCATGTGACACTGACCGTAGCGACACTGCACCATGTGACACTGACTGGAGAGACACTGCACCATGGGACACTGACTGTAGCAACACTGCATCATGTGACACTGACAGTAGTATCACTGCACCATGTGACACTGACTGTAGTGACACTGCACCATGTGACACTGACTGTAGTGACACTGCACCATGTGACACTGACTGTAGCGACACTGCACCATGTGACACTGACTGTAGCGACACTGCACCATGCGACACTGACTGTAGCAACACTGCACCATGTCACACTGACTGTAGTGACACTGCACCATGGGACACTGACTGTAGCAACACTGCATCATGTGACACTGACAGTAGCGTCACTGCACCATGTGACACTGACTGTAGTGACACTGCACCATGTGACACTGACTGTAGTGACACTGCACCATGTGACACTGACTGTAGCAACACTGCATCATGTGACACTGACTGTAGAGACACTGCACCATGTGACACTGACTGTAGCGACACTGCACCATGTGACACTGACTGTAGCGACACTGCACCATGTGACACTGACTGTAGTAACGCTGCATCATGTGACACTTACTAATGACACTGCACCATGTGACACTGACTGTAGTGGCACTGCATCATGTGACACTGACTGTAGTGACATTGCACCATGTGACACTGACTGTAGAGACACTGCACCATGTGACACCAACTGTAGTGACACTGCACCATGTGACACTGACTGTAGTGACACTGCACCATGTGACACTGACTGTAGCGACACTGCACCATGTGACACTGACTGTAGCGACACCGCGCCATGTGACACTGACTGCAGCGACACTGCACCATGTGACACAGACTGTATCGACACTGCACCATGTGACATTGATTGTAGCGACACTGCACCATGTGACAGTGACAGTAGCGACACTGTACCATGTGACACTGACAGTTGCGAGACTGCACCAGGTGACACTGACTGTAGCGACACTGTACCATGTGAGACTGACTGTAGAGACACTGTACCATGTGACACTGACTATAGCGACACTGTACCAGGTGACACTGACTGTAGTGGCACTGCATCATGTGACACTGACTGTAGCGACACTGCACCATGTGACACTGACTGTAGCGACACTGCACCAAGTGACACAGACTGTAGCGACACTGCACCATGTCACATTGATTGTAGCGACACTGCACCATGTGACAGTGACTGTAGCGACACTGCACCATGTGACACTGACTGTAGCGACACCGCACCATGTGACATTGACAGTAGCGACACTGTACCATGTGAGACTGACTGTAGAGACACTGTACCATGTGACACAGACTGCAGCGACACTGCACCATGTGACATTGATTGTAGTGACACTGCACCATGTGACAGTGACTGTAGCGACACTGCACCATGTGACACTGACTGTAGCGACACTGCACCATGTGACATTGACAGTAGCGACACTGTACCATGTGACACTGACAGTTGCGAAACTGCACCATGTGACACTGACTGTAGCGACACCGTACCATGTGAGACTGACTGGAGAGACACTGTACCATGTGACACTGACTGTAGCGACACTGCACTATGTGACACTGACTAGCGACACTGCACCATGTGACACTGACTGTAGCGACACTGCACCATGTGACACTGACCGTAGCAACAGTGCATCATGTGACACTGACTGTAGCGACACTCTACCATGTGACACTGACTGTAGTGACATTGCATCATGAGACACTGACTGTAGTGACATTGCACCATGTGACACTGACCATAGCGACACTGCAGCATGTGACACTGACTAGCGACACTGCATCATGTGACAATGACTGCAGTGAAACTGCACCATGTGACTCTGACAGTAGCGACACTGCATCATGCGACACTGACTGTAGCGAGACTACACCATGTGACACTTACCGTAGCGACACTGTACCATGTGACTTGGACTGTAGTGACACTGCACCATGTGACACTGACAGTAGCGACACTGCACCAAGTGACACTGACTGTAGCAACACTGCACCATGTGACACTGACAGTTGCGACACTGCACCATGTGACACTAACTCTACCGACGCTATACCATGTGACACTGTCTGTAGCGACACTGCAACATGTGACACTGACTGTAGCGACACTGCACCATGTGACACTGACTGTAGCGACACTGCATCATGTGACACTGACTGCAGCGACACTGCGCCATGTGACACTGACTGTAGCGACACAGCACCATGTGACACTGACCGTAGCGACACTGCACCATGTGACATTGACTGTAGCGACACTGCACCTTGTGACACTGACTGTAGCGACACTGCATAATGTGACACTGACTGTAGTTACATTGCACCATGTGACACTGACTGTAGCGACACTGCACCATGTGACACTGACTAGCGACACTGCAACATGTGACACTGATTGTTGCAACACTGCACCATGTGATACTGACAGTAGCGACACTGCACCATGTGACACTGACTTTAGTGAACTGCACCATGTGACACTGACTGTAGCAACACTGCATCATGTGACACTGACTGTAGTGACACTGCACCATGTGACACTGACTGTAGCGACACTGCACCATGTGACATTGACTGTAGTGACACTGCACCATGTGACACTGACTAGCGACACTGCAACATGTGACACTGATTGTTGCAACACTGCACCGTGTGATACTGACAGTAGCGACACTGCACCATGTGACACTGACTTTAGTGAACTGCACCATGTGACACTGACTGTAGCAACACTGCATCATGTGACACTGACTGTAGTGACACTGCACCATGTGACACTGACTGTAGCGACACTGCACCATGTGACATTGACTGTAGTGACACTGCACCATGTGACACTGATGGTAGCAACAGTGCATCATGTGACACTGACAGTAGCGACACTGCACCATATGACATTAAGAGGAGTGACATTGCACCATGTGACACTGACTGTAGTAACACTACATCATCTGACACTGAGTGTAGCGACACTGCACCATGTGACACTGACTGTAGCGACACTGCACCATGTGACACTGACTGTAGAGACACTGCACCTTGTGACACTGACTGTAGCGACACTGCACCATGTGACACTGCCTGTAGCGACACTGCACCATGTGACACTGACTGTAGCGACACTGCACCATGTGACACTGACTGTAGTAACGCTGCATCATGTGACACTGACTGTTGCGGCACTGCACCATGTGACACTGACTGTAGCGACACTGCACCATGTGACACTGACTGTAGAGACACTGCACCATGTGACAGACAGGAGCGACACTGCACCTTGTGACACTGACCGTAGCAACAGTGCACCATGTGACACTGACTGTAGAGACACTGCACCATGTGACACTGACTGTAATGACACTGCACCATCTGTAACTGCCTGTAGTGACACAGCACCATGTGACACTGACCGCAGCGACACTGCACCATGTGACACTGACTTTAGTGAACTGCACCATGTGACACTGACTGTAGCAACACTGCATCATGTGACACTGACTGTAGTGACACTGCACCATGTGACACTGACTGTAGCGACACTGCACCATGTGACACTGACTGTAGCGACACTGCACCATGTGACATTGACTGTAGTGACACTGCACCATGTGACACTGATGTTAGCAACAGTGCATCATGTGACACTGACAGTAGCGACACTGCACCATATGACATTAAGAGGAGTGACATTGCACCATGTGACACTGACTGTAGTAACACTACATCATCTGACACTGAGTGTAGCGACACTGCACCATGTGACACTGACTGTAGCGACACTGCACCATGTGACACTGACTGTAGAGACACTGCACCTTGTGACACTGACTGTAGCGACACTGCACCATGTGACACTGACTGTAGAGACACTGCACCATGTGACACTGCCTGTAGCGACACTGCGCCATGTGACACTGACTGTAGCGACACTGCACCATGTGACACTGACTGTAGCGACACTGCACCATGTGACACTGACTGTAGCAACACTGCACCATGTGACACTGACTGTAGTAACGCTGCATCATGTGACACTGACTGTTGCGGCACTGCACCATGTGACACTGACTGTAGCGACACTGCACCATGTGACACTGACTGTAGCGACACTGCACCATGTGACACTGACTGTAGCGACACTGCACCATGTGACAGACAGTAGCGACACTGCACCTTGTGACACTGACCGTAGCAACAGTGCACCATGTGACACTGACTGTAGAGACACTGCACCATGTGACACCGACTGTAATGACACTGCACCATCTGAAACTGCCTGTAGTGACACAGCACCATGTGACACTGACCGTAGCGACACTGCACCATGTGACACTGACTGGAGAGACACTGCACCATGGGACACTGACTGTAGCAACACTGCATCATGTGACACTGACAGTAGCATCACTGCACCATGTGACACTGACTGTAGTGACACTGCACCATGTGACACTGACTGTAGTGACACTGCACCATGTGACACTGACTGTAGCGACACTGCACCATGTGACACTGACTGTAGCGACACTGCACCATGCGACACTGACTGTAGCAACACTGCACCATGTCACACTGACTGTAGTGACACTGCACCATGTGACACTGACTGTAGCGACACTGCACCAAGTGACACAGACTGTAGCGACACTGCACCATGTCACATTGATTGTAGCGACACTGCACCATGTGACAGTGACTGTAGCGACACTGCACCATGTGACACTGACTGTAGTGACACCGCACCATGTGACATTGACAGTAGCGACACTGTACCATGTGAGACTGACTGTAGAGACACTGTACCATGTGACACAGACTGTAGCGACACTGCACCATGTGACATTGATTGTAGTGACACGGCACCATGTGACAGTGACTGTAGCGACACTGCACCATGTGACACTGACTGTAGCGACACTGCACCATGTGACATTGACAGTAGCGACACTGTACCATGTGACACTGACAGTTGCGAAACTGCACCATGTGACACTGACTGTAGCGACACTGTACCATGTGAGACTGACTGGAGAGACACTGTACCATGTGACACTGACTGTAGCGACACTGCACTATGTGACACTGACTAGCGACACTGCACCATGTGACACTGACTGTAGCGACACTGCACCATGTGACACTGACCGTAGCGACAGTGCATCATGTGACACTGACTGTAGCGACACTCTACCATGTGACACTGACTGTAGTGACATTGCATCATGAGACACTGACTGTAGTGACATTGCACCATGTGACACTGACCATAGCGACACTGCAGCATGTGACACTGACTAGCGACACTGCATCATGTGACAATGACTGCAGTGAAACTGCACCATGTGACTCTGACAGTAGCGACACTGCATCATGCGACACTGACTGTAGCGAGACTACACCATGTGACACTTACCGTAGCGACACTGTACCATGTGACTTGGACTGTAGTGACACTGCACCATGTGACACGGACAGTAGCGACACTGCACCAAGTGACACTGACTGTAGCAACACTGCACCATGTGACACTGACAGTTGCGACACTGCACCATGTGACACTGACTCTACCGACACTATACCATGTGACACTGTCTGTAGCGACACTGCAACATGTGACACTGACTGTAGCGACACTGCACCATGTGACACTGACTGTAGCGACACTGCACCATGTGACACTGACTGTAGTGACACTGCACCATGTGACACTGACTGTAGCGACACTGCATCATGTGACACTGACTGCAGCGACACTGCGCCATGTGACACTGACTGTAGCGACACAGCACCATGTGACACTGACCGTAGCGACACTGCACCATGTGACATTGACTGTAGCGACACTGCACCTTGTGACACTGACTGTAGCGACACTGCATAATGTGACACTGACTGTAGTTACATTGCACCATGTGACACTGACTGTAGCGACACTGCACCATGTGACACTGACTAGCGACACTGCAACATGTGACACTGATTGTTGCAACACTGCACCGTGTGATACTGACAGTAGCGACACTGCACCATGTGACACTGACTTTAGTGAACTGCACCATGTGACACTGACTGTAGCAACACTGCATCATGTGACACTGACTGTAGTGACACTGCACCATGTGACACTGACTGTAGCGACACTGCACCATGTGACATTGACTGTAGTGACACTGCACCATGTGACACTGATGGTAGCAACAGTGCATCATGTGACACTGACAGTAGCGACACTGCACCATATGACATTAAGAGGAGTGACATTGCACCATGTGACACTGACTGTAGTAACACTACATCATCTGACACTGAGTGTAGCGACACTGCACCATGTGACACTGACTGTAGCGACACTGCACCATGTGACACTGACTGTAGAGACACTGCACCTTGTGACACTGACTGTAGCGACACTGCACCATGTGACACTGACTGTAGAGACACTGCACCATGTGACACTGCCTGTAGCGACACTGCACCATGTGACACTGACTGTAGCGACACTGCACCATGTGACACTGACTGTAGCGACACTGCACCATGTGACACTGACTGTAGCGACACTGCACCATGTGACACTGACTGTAGTAACGCTGCATCATGTGACACTGACTGTTGCGGCACTGCACCATGTGACACTGACTGTAGCGACACTGCACCATGTGACACTGACTGTAGAGACACTGCACCATGTGACAGACAGGAGCGACACTGCACCTTGTGACACTGACCGTAGCAACAGTGCACCATGTGACACTCACTGTAGAGACACTGCACCATGTGACACTGACTGTAATGACACTGCACCATCTGTAACTGTCTGTAGTGACACAGCACCATGTGACACTGACCGTAGCGACACTGCACCATGTAACACTGACTGGAGAGACACTGCACCATGGGACACTGACTGTAGCAACACTGCATCATGTGACACTGACAGTAGCATCACTGCAGCATGTGACACTGACTGTAGTGACACTGCACCATGTGACACTGACTGTAGTGACACTGCACCATGTGACACTGACTGTAGCGACACTGCATCATGTGACACTGACTGTTGCGACACTGCACCATGTGACACTGACTGTAGCGACACTGCACCATGTGACACTGACTGTAGCGACACTGCACCATGTGACAGACAGTAGCGACACTGCACCTTGTGACACTGACCGTAGCAACAGTGCACCATGTGACACTGACTGTAGAGACACTGCACCATATGACACTGACTGTAATGACACTGCACCATCTGAAACTGCCTGTAGTGACACAGCACCATGTGACACTGACCGTAGCGACACTGCACCATGTGACACTGACTGGAGAGACACTGCACCATGGGACACTGACTGTAGCAACACTGCATCATGTGACACTGACAGTAGTATCACTGCACCATGTGACACTGACTGTAGTGACACTGCACCATGTGACACTGACTGTAGTGACACTGCACCATGTGACACTGACTGTAGCGACACTGCACCATGTGACACTGACTGTAGCGACACTGCACCATGCGACACTGACTGTAGCAACACTGCACCATGTCACACTGACTGTAGTGACACTGCACCATGGGACACTGACTGTAGCAACACTGCATCATGTGACACTGACAGTAGCGTCACTGCACCATGTGACACTGACTGTAGTGACACTGCACCATGTGACACTGACTGTAGTGACACTGCACCATGTGACACTGACTGTAGCAACACTGCATCATGTGACACTGACTGTAGAGACACTGCACCATGTGACACTGACTGTAGCGACACTGCACCATGTGACACTGACTGTAGCGACACTGCACCATGTGACACTGACTGTAGTAACGCTGCATCATGTGACACTTACTAATGACACTGCACCATGTGACACTGACTGTAGTGGCACTGCATCATGTGACACTGACTGTAGTGACATTGCACCATGTGACACTGACTGTAGAGACACTGCACCATGTGACACCAACTGTAGTGACACTGCACCATGTGACACTGACTGTAGTGACACTGCACCATGTGACACTGACTGTAGCGACACTGCACCATGTGACACTGACTGTAGCGACACCGCGCCATGTGACACTGACTGCAGCGACACTGCACCATGTGACACAGACTGTATCGACACTGCACCATGTGACATTGATTGTAGCGACACTGCACCATGTGACAGTGACAGTAGCGACACTGTACCATGTGACACTGACAGTTGCGAGACTGCACCAGGTGACACTGACTGTAGCGACACTGTACCATGTGAGACTGACTGTAGAGACACTGTACCATGTGACACTGACTGTAGTGGCACTGCATCATGTGACACTGACTGTAGCGACACTGCACCATGTGACACTGACTGTAGCGACACTGCACCAAGTGACACAGACTGTAGCGACACTGCACCATGTCACATTGATTGTAGCGACACTGCACCATGTGACAGTGACTGTAGCGACACTGCACCATGTGACACTGACTGTAGCGACACCGCACCATGTGACATTGACAGTAGCGACACTGTACCATGTGAGACTGACTGTAGAGACACTGTACCATGTGACACAGACTGCAGCGACACTGCACCATGTGACATTGATTGTAGTGACACTGCACCATGTGACAGTGACTGTAGCGACACTGCACCATGTGACACTGACTGTAGCGACACTGCACCATGTGACATTGACAGTAGCGACACTGTACCATGTGACACTGACAGTTGCGAAACTGCACCATGTGACACTGACTGTAGCGACACCGTACCATGTGAGACTGACTGGAGAGACACTGTACCATGTGACACTGACTGTAGCGACACTGCACTATGTGACACTGACTAGCGACACTGCACCATGTGACACTGACTGTAGCGACACTGCACCATGTGACACTGACTGTAGTGACATTGCATCATGAGACACTGACTGTAGTGACATTGCACCATGTGACACTGACCATAGCGACACTGCAGCATGTGACACTGACTAGCGACACTGCATCATGTGACAATGACTGCAGTGAAACTGCACCATGTGACTCTGACAGTAGCGACACTGCATCATGCGACACTGACTGTAGCGAGACTACACCATGTGACACTTACCGTAGCGACACTGTACCATGTGACTTGGACTGTAGTGACACTGCACCATGTGACACTGACAGTAGCGACACTGCACCAAGTGACACTGACTGTAGCAACACTGCACCATGTGACACTGACAGTTGCGACACTGCACCATGTGACACTAACTCTACCGACGCTATACCATGTGACACTGTCTGTAGCGACACTGCAACATGTGACACTGACTGTAGCGACACTGCACCATGTGACACTGACTGTAGCGACACTGCATCATGTGACACTGACTGCAGCGACACTGCGCCATGTGACACTGACTGTAGCGACACAGCACCATGTGACACTGACCGTAGCGACACTGCACCATGTGACATTGACTGTAGCGACACTGCACCTTGTGACACTGACTGTAGCGACACTGCATAATGTGACACTGACTGTAGTTACATTGCACCATGTGACACTGACTGTAGCGACACTGCACCATGTGACACTGACTAGCGACACTGCAACATGTGACACTGATTGTTGCAACACTGCACCATGTGATACTGACAGTAGCGACACTGCACCATGTGACACTGACTTTAGTGAACTGCACCATGTGACACTGACTGTAGCAACACTGCATCATGTGACACTGACTGTAGTGACACTGCACCATGTGACACTGACTGTAGCGACACTGCACCATGTGACATTGACTGTAGTGACACTGCACCATGTGACACTGATGGTAGCAACAGTGCATCATGTGACACTGACAGTAGCGACACTGCACCATATGACATTAAGAGGAGTGACATTGCACCATGTGACACTGACTGTAGTAACACTACATCATCTGACACTGAGTGTAGCGACACTGCACCATGTGACACTGACTGTAGCGACACTGCACCATGTGACACTGACTGTAGAGACACTGCACCTTGTGACACTGACTGTAGCGACACTGCACCATGTGACACTGACTGTAGAGACACTGCACCATGTGACACTGCCTGTAGCGACACTGCACCATGTGACACTGACTGTAGCGACACTGCACCATGTGACACTGAATGTAGCGACACTGCACCATGTGACACTGACTGTAGCGACACTGCACCATGTGACACTGACTGTAGAGACACTGCACCATGTGACAGACAGGAGCGACACTGCACCTTGTGGCACTGACCGTAGCAACAGTGCACCATGTGACACTGACTGTAGAGACACTGCACCATGTGACACTGACTGTAATGACACTGCACCATCTGTAACTGCCTGTAGTGACACAGCACCATGTGACACTGACCGTAGCGACACTGCACAATGTGACACTGACTGGAGAGACACTGCACCATGGGACACTGACTGTAGCAACACTGCATCATGTGACACTGACAGTAGCATCACTGCACCATGTGACACTGACTGTAGTGACACTGCACCATGTGACACTGACTGTAGTGACACTGCACCATGTGACACTGACTGTAGCGACACTGCATCATGTGACACTGACTGTTGCGACACTGCACCATGTGACACTGACTGTAGCGACACTGCACCATGTGACACTGACTGTAGCGACACTGCACCATGTGACAGACAGTAGCGACACTGCACCTTGTGACACTGACCGTAGCAACAGTGCACCATGTGACACTGACTGTAGAGACACTGCACCATGTGACACCGACTGTAATGACACTGCACCATCTGAAACTGCCTGTAGTGACACAGCACCATGTGACACTGACCGTAGCGACACTGCACCATGTGACACTGACTGGAGAGACACTGCACCATGGGACACTGACTGTAGCAACACTGCATCATGTGACACTGACAGTAGCATCACTGCACCATGTGACACTGACTGTAGTGACACTGCACCATGTGACACTGACTGTAGTGACACTGCACCATGTGACACTGACTGTAGCGACACTGCACCATGTGACACTGACTGTAGCGACACTGCACCATGCGACACTGACTGTAGCAACACTGCACCATGTCACACTGACTGTAGTGACACTGCACCATGTGACACTGACTGTAGCGACACTGCACCAAGTGACACAGACTGTAGCGACACTGCACCATGTCACATTGATTGTAGCGACACTGCACCATGTGACAGTGACTGTAGCGACACTGCACCATGTGACACTGACTGTAGCGACACCGCACCATGTGACATTGACAGTAGCGACACTGTACCATGTGAGACTGACTGTAGAGACACTGTACCATGTGACACAGACTGTAGCGACACTGCACCATGTGACATTGATTGTAGTGACACTGCACCATGTGACAGTGACTGTAGCGACACTGCACCATGTGACACTGACTGTAGCGACACTGCACCATGTGACATTGACAGTAGCGACACTGTACCATGTGACACTGACAGTTGCGAAACTGCACCATGTGACACTGACTGTAGCGACACTGTACCATGTGAGACTGACTGGAGAGACACTGTACCATGTGACACTGACTGTAGCGACACTGCACTATGTGACACTGACTAGCGACACTGCACCATGTGACACTGACTGTAGCGACACTGCACCATGTGACATTGACAGTAGCGACACTGTACCATGTGACACTGACAGTTGCGAAACTGCACCATGTGACACTGACTGTAGCGACACCGTACCATGTGAGACTGACTGGAGAGACACTGTACCATGTGACACTGACTGTAGCGACACTGCACTATGTGACACTGACTAGCGACACTGCACCATGTGACACTGACTGTAGCGACACTGCACCATGTGACACTGACCGTAGCAACAGTGCATCATGTGACACTGACTGTAGCGACACTCTACCATGTGACACTGACTGTAGTGACATTGCATCATGAGACACTGACTGTAGTGACATTGCACCATGTGACACTGACCATAGCGACACTGCAGCATGTGACACTGACTAGCGACACTGCATCATGTGACAATGACTGCAGTGAAACTGCACCATGTGACTCTGACAGTAGCGACACTGCATCATGCGACACTGACTGTAGCGAGACTACACCATGTGACACTTACCGTAGCGACACTGTACCATGTGACTTGGACTGTAGTGACACTGCACCATGTGACACTGACAGTAGCGACACTGCACCAAGTGACACTGACTGTAGCAACACTGCACCATGTGACACTGACAGTTGCGACACTGCACCATGTGACACTAACTCTACCGACGCTATACCATGTGACACTGTCTGTAGCGACACTGCAACATGTGACACTGACTGTAGCGACACTGCACCATGTGACACTGACTGTAGCGACACTGCATCATGTGACACTGACTGCAGCGACACTGCGCCATGTGACACTGACTGTAGCGACACAGCACCATGTGACACTGACCGTAGCGACACTGCACCATGTGACATTGACTGTAGCGACACTGCACCTTGTGACACTGACTGTAGCGACACTGCATAATGTGACACTGACTGTAGTTACATTGCACCATGTGACACTGACTGTAGCGACACTGCACCATGTGACACTGACTAGCGACACTGCAACATGTGACACTGATTGTTGCAACACTGCACCATGTGATACTGACAGTAGCGACACTGCACCATGTGACACTGACTTTAGTGAACTGCACCATGTGACACTGACTGTAGCAACACTGCATCATGTGACACTGACTGTAGTGACACTGCACCATGTGACACTGACTGTAGCGACACTGCACCATGTGACATTGACTGTAGTGACACTGCACCATGTGACACTGACTAGCGACACTGCAACATGTGACACTGATTGTTGCAACACTGCACCGTGTGATACTGACAGTAGCGACACTGCACCATGTGACACTGACTTTAGTGAACTGCACCATGTGACACTGACTGTAGCAACACTGCATCATGTGACACTGACTGTAGTGACACTGCACCATGTGACACTGACTGTAGCGACACTGCACCATGTGACATTGACTGTAGTGACACTGCACCATGTGACACTGATGGTAGCAACAGTGCATCATGTGACACTGACAGTAGCGACACTGCACCATATGACATTAAGAGGAGTGACATTGCACCATGTGACACTGACTGTAGTAACACTACATCATCTGACACTGAGTGTAGCGACACTGCACCATGTGACACTGACTGTAGCGACACTGCACCATGTGACACTGACTGTAGAGACACTGCACCTTGTGACACTGACTGTAGCGACACTGCACCATGTGACACTGCCTGTAGCGACACTGCACCATGTGACACTGACTGTAGCGACACTGCACCATGTGACACTGACTGTAGTAACGCTGCATCATGTGACACTGACTGTTGCGGCACTGCACCATGTGACACTGACTGTAGCGACACTGCACCATGTGACACTGACTGTAGAGACACTGCACCATGTGACAGACAGGAGCGACACTGCACCTTGTGACACTGACCGTAGCAACAGTGCACCATGTGACACTGACTGTAGAGACACTGCACCATGTGACACTGACTGTAATGACACTGCACCATCTGTAACTGCCTGTAGTGACACAGCACCATGTGACACTGACCGCAGCGACACTGCACCATGTGACACTGACTTTAGTGAACTGCACCATGTGACACTGACTGTAGCAACACTGCATCATGTGACACTGACTGTAGTGACACTGCACCATGTGACACTGACTGTAGCGACACTGCACCATGTGACACTGACTGTAGCGACACTGCACCATGTGACATTGACTGTAGTGACACTGCACCATGTGACACTGATGTTAGCAACAGTGCATCATGTGACACTGACAGTAGCGACACTGCACCATATGACATTAAGAGGAGTGACATTGCACCATGTGACACTGACTGTAGTAACACTACATCATCTGACACTGAGTGTAGCGACACTGCACCATGTGACACTGACTGTAGCGACACTGCACCATGTGACACTGACTGTAGAGACACTGCACCTTGTGACACTGACTGTAGCGACACTGCACCATGTGACACTGACTGTAGAGACACTGCACCATGTGACACTGCCTGTAGCGACACTGCACCATGTGACACTGACTGTAGCGACACTGCACCATGTGACACTGACTGTAGCGACACTGCACCATGTGACACTGACTGTAGCAACACTGCACCATGTGACACTGACTGTAGTAACGCTGCATCATGTGACACTGACTGTTGCGGCACTGCACCATGTGACACTGACTGTAGCGACACTGCACCATGTGACACTGACTGTAGCGACACTGCACCATGTGACACTGACTGTAGCGACACTGCACCATGTGACAGACAGTAGCGACACTGCACCTTGTGACACTGACCGTAGCAACAGTGCACCATGTGACACTGACTGTAGAGACACTGCACCATGTGACACCGACTGTAATGACACTGCACCATCTGAAACTGCCTGTAGTGACACAGCACCATGTGACACTGACCGTAGCGACACTGCACCATGTGACACTGACTGGAGAGACACTGCACCATGGGACACTGACTGTAGCAACACTGCATCATGTGACACTGACAGTAGCATCACTGCACCATGTGACACTGACTGTAGTGACACTGCACCATGTGACACTGACTGTAGTGACACTGCACCATGTGACACTGACTGTAGCGACACTGCACCATGTGACACTGACTGTAGCGACACTGCACCATGCGACACTGACTGTAGCAACACTGCACCATGTCACACTGACTGTAGTGACACTGCACCATGTGACACTGACTGTAGCGACACTGCACCAAGTGACACAGACTGTAGCGACACTGCACCATGTCACATTGATTGTAGCGACACTGCACCATGTGACAGTGACTGTAGCGACACTGCACCATGTGACACTGACTGTAGTGACACCGCACCATGTGACATTGACAGTAGCGACACTGTACCATGTGAGACTGACTGTAGAGACACTGTACCATGTGACACAGACTGTAGCGACACTGCACCATGTGACATTGATTGTAGTGACACGGCACCATGTGACAGTGACTGTAGCGACACTGCACCATGTGACACTGACTGTAGCGACACTGCACCATGTGACATTGACAGTAGCGACACTGTACCATGTGACACTGACAGTTGCGAAACTGCACCATGTGACACTGACTGTAGCGACACTGTACCATGTGAGACTGACTGGAGAGACACTGTACCATGTGACACTGACTGTAGCGACACTGCACTATGTGACACTGACTAGCGACACTGCACCATGTGACACTGACTGTAGCGACACTGCACCATGTGACACTGACCGTAGCGACAGTGCATCATGTGACACTGACTGTAGCGACACTCTACCATGTGACACTGACTGTAGTGACATTGCATCATGAGACACTGACTGTAGTGACATTGCACCATGTGACACTGACCATAGCGACACTGCAGCATGTGACACTGACTAGCGACACTGCATCATGTGACAATGACTGCAGTGAAACTGCACCATGTGACTCTGACAGTAGCGACACTGCATCATGCGACACTGACTGTAGCGAGACTACACCATGTGACACTTACCGTAGCGACACTGTACCATGTGACTTGGACTGTAGTGACACTGCACCATGTGACACGGACAGTAGCGACACTGCACCAAGTGACACTGACTGTAGCAACACTGCACCATGTGACACTGACAGTTGCGACACTGCACCATGTGACACTGACTCTACCGACACTATACCATGTGACACTGTCTGTAGCGACACTGCAACATGTGACACTGACTGTAGCGACACTGCACCATGTGACACTGACTGTAGCGACACTGCACCATGTGACACTGACTGTAGTGACACTGCACCATGTGACACTGACTGTAGCGACACTGCATCATGTGACACTGACTGCAGCGACACTGCGCCATGTGACACTGACTGTAGCGACACAGCACCATGTGACACTGACCGTAGCGACACTGCACCATGTGACATTGACTGTAGCGACACTGCACCTTGTGACACTGACTGTAGCGACACTGCATAATGTGACACTGACTGTAGTTACATTGCACCATGTGACACTGACTGTAGCGACACTGCACCATGTGACACTGACTAGCGACACTGCAACATGTGACACTGATTGTTGCAACACTGCACCGTGTGATACTGACAGTAGCGACACTGCACCATGTGACACTGACTTTAGTGAACTGCACCATGTGACACTGACTGTAGCAACACTGCATCATGTGACACTGACTGTAGTGACACTGCACCATGTGACACTGACTGTAGCGACACTGCACCATGTGACATTGACTGTAGTGACACTGCACCATGTGACACTGATGGTAGCAACAGTGCATCATGTGACACTGACAGTAGCGACACTGCACCATATGACATTAAGAGGAGTGACATTGCACCATGTGACACTGACTGTAGTAACACTACATCATCTGACACTGAGTGTAGCGACACTGCACCATGTGACACTGACTGTAGCGACACTGCACCATGTGACACTGACTGTAGAGACACTGCACCTTGTGACACTGACTGTAGCGACACTGCACCATGTGACACTGACTGTAGAGACACTGCACCATGTGACACTGCCTGTAGCGACACTGCACCATGTGACACTGACTGTAGCGACACTGCATCATGTGACACTGACTGTTGCGGCACTGCACCATGTGACACTGACTGTAGCGACACTGCACCATGTGACACTGACTGTAGAGACACTGCACCATGTGACAGACAGGAGCGACACTGCACCTTGTGACACTGACCGTAGCAACAGTGCACCATGTGACACTCACTGTAGAGACACTGCACCATGTGACACTGACTGTAATGACACTGCACCATCTGTAACTGTCTGTAGTGACACAGCACCATGTGACACTGACCGTAGCGACACTGCACCATGTAACACTGACTGGAGAGACACTGCACCATGGGACACTGACTGTAGCAACACTGCATCATGTGACACTGACAGTAGCATCACTGCAGCATGTGACACTGACTGTAGTGACACTGCACCATGTGACACTGACTGTAGTGACACTGCACCATGTGACACTGACTGTAGCGACACTGCATCATGTGACACTGACTGTTGCGACACTGCACCATGTGACACTGACTGTAGCGACACTGCACCATGTGACACTGACTGTAGCGACACTGCACCATGTGACAGACAGTAGCGACACTGCACCTTGTGACACTGACCGTAGCAACAGTGCACCATGTGACACTGACTGTAGAGACACTGCACCATATGACACTGACTGTAATGACACTGCACCATCTGAAACTGCCTGTAGTGACACAGCACCATGTGACACTGACCGTAGCGACACTGCACCATGTGACACTGACTGGAGAGACACTGCACCATGGGACACTGACTGTAGCAACACTGCATCATGTGACACTGACAGTAGTATCACTGCACCATGTGACACTGACTGTAGTGACACTGCACCATGTGACACTGACTGTAGTGACACTGCACCATGTGACACTGACTGTAGCGACACTGCACCATGTGACACTGACTGTAGCGACACTGCACCATGCGACACTGACTGTAGCAACACTGCACCATGTCACACTGACTGTAGTGACACTGCACCATGGGACACTGACTGTAGCAACACTGCATCATGTGACACTGACAGTAGCGTCACTGCACCATGTGACACTGACTGTAGTGACACTGCACCATGTGACACTGACTGTAGTGACACTGCACCATGTGACACTGACTGTAGCAACACTGCATCATGTGACACTGACTGTAGAGACACTGCACCATGTGACACTGACTGTAGCGACACTGCACCATGTGACACTGACTGTAGCGACACTGCACCATGTGACACTGACTGTAGTAACGCTGCATCATGTGACACTTACTAATGACACTGCACCATGTGACACTGACTGTAGTGGCACTGCATCATGTGACACTGACTGTAGTGACATTGCACCATGTGACACTGACTGTAGAGACACTGCACCATGTGACACCAACTGTAGTGACACTGCACCATGTGACACTGACTGTAGTGACACTGCACCATGTGACACTGACTGTAGCGACACTGCACCATGTGACACTGACTGTAGCGACACCGCGCCATGTGACACTGACTGCAGCGACACTGCACCATGTGACACAGACTGTATCGACACTGCACCATGTGACATTGATTGTAGCGACACTGCACCATGTGACAGTGACAGTAGCGACACTGTACCATGTGACACTGACAGTTGCGAGACTGCACCAGGTGACACTGACTGTAGCGACACTGTACCATGTGAGACTGACTGTAGAGACACTGTACCATGTGACACTGACTATAGCGACACTGTACCAGGTGACACTGACTGTAGTGGCACTGCATCATGTGACACTGACTGTAGCGACACTGCACCATGTGACACTGACTGTAGCGACACTGCACCAAGTGACACAGACTGTAGCGACACTGCACCATGTCACATTGATTGTAGCGACACTGCACCATGTGACAGTGACTGTAGCGACACTGCACCATGTGACACTGACTGTAGCGACACCGCACCATGTGACATTGACAGTAGCGACACTGTACCATGTGAGACTGACTGTAGAGACACTGTACCATGTGACACAGACTGCAGCGACACTGCACCATGTGACATTGATTGTAGTGACACTGCACCATGTGACAGTGACTGTAGCGACACTGCACCATGTGACACTGACTGTAGCGACACTGCACCATGTGACATTGACAGTAGCGACACTGTACCATGTGACACTGACAGTTGCGAAACTGCACCATGTGACACTGACTGTAGCGACACCGTACCATGTGAGACTGACTGGAGAGACACTGTACCATGTGACACTGACTGTAGCG
The DNA here is from genome assembly GCF_052327205.1 of Somniosus microcephalus. Lineage (NCBI taxonomy): Eukaryota > Metazoa > Chordata > Chondrichthyes > Squaliformes > Somniosidae > Somniosus > Somniosus microcephalus. Next base: position 8,250,319 of record NC_140998.1, on the reverse strand, counting down.
ACACTGCACTATGTGACACTGACTAGCGACACTGCACCATGTGACACTGACTGTAGCGACACTGCACCATGTGACACTGACTGTAGTGACATTGCATCATGAGACACTGACTGTAGTGACATTGCACCATGTGACACTGACCATAGCGACACTGCAGCATGTGACACTGACTAGCGACACTGCATCATGTGACAATGACTGCAGTGAAACTGCACCATGTGACTCTGACAGTAGCGACACTGCATCATGCGACACTGACTGTAGCGAGACTACACCATGTGACACTTACCGTAGCGACACTGTACCATGTGACTTGGACTGTAGTGACACTGCACCATGTGACACTGACAGTAGCGACACTGCACCAAGTGACACTGACTGTAGCAACACTGCACCATGTGACACTGACAGTTGCGACACTGCACCATGTGACACTAACTCTACCGACGCTATACCATGTGACACTGTCTGTAGCGACACTGCAACATGTGACACTGACTGTAGCGACACTGCACCATGTGACACTGACTGTAGCGACACTGCATCATGTGACACTGACTGCAGCGACACTGCGCCATGTGACACTGACTGTAGCGACACAGCACCATGTGACACTGACCGTAGCGACACTGCACCATGTGACATTGACTGTAGCGACACTGCACCTTGTGACACTGACTGTAGCGACACTGCATAATGTGACACTGACTGTAGTTACATTGCACCATGTGACACTGACTGTAGCGACACTGCACCATGTGACACTGACTAGCGACACTGCAACATGTGACACTGATTGTTGCAACACTGCACCATGTGATACTGACAGTAGCGACACTGCACCATGTGACACTGACTTTAGTGAACTGCACCATGTGACACTGACTGTAGCAACACTGCATCATGTGACACTGACTGTAGTGACACTGCACCATGTGACACTGACTGTAGCGACACTGCACCATGTGACATTGACTGTAGTGACACTGCACCATGTGACACTGATGGTAGCAACAGTGCATCATGTGACACTGACAGTAGCGACACTGCACCATATGACATTAAGAGGAGTGACATTGCACCATGTGACACTGACTGTAGTAACACTACATCATCTGACACTGAGTGTAGCGACACTGCACCATGTGACACTGACTGTAGCGACACTGCACCATGTGACACTGACTGTAGAGACACTGCACCTTGTGACACTGACTGTAGCGACACTGCACCATGTGACACTGACTGTAGAGACACTGCACCATGTGACACTGCCTGTAGCGACACTGCACCATGTGACACTGACTGTAGCGACACTGCACCATGTGACACTGAATGTAGCGACACTGCACCATGTGACACTGACTGTAGCGACACTGCACCATGTGACACTGACTGTAGTAACGCTGCACCATGTGACACTGACTGTTGCGGCACTGCACCATGTGACACTGACTGTAGCGACACTGCACCATGTGACACTGACTGTAGAGACACTGCACCATGTGACAGACAGGAGCGACACTGCACCTTGTGGCACTGACCGTAGCAACAGTGCACCATGTGACACTGACTGTAGAGACACTGCACCATGTGACACTGACTGTAATGACACTGCACCATCTGTAACTGCCTGTAGTGACACAGCACCATGTGACACTGACCGTAGCGACACTGCACAATGTGACACTGACTGGAGAGACACTGCACCATGGGACACTGACTGTAGCAACACTGCATCATGTGACACTGACAGTAGCATCACTGCACCATGTGACACTGACTGTAGTGACACTGCACCATGTGACACTGACTGTAGTGACACTGCACCATGTGACACTGACTGTAGCGACACTGCATCATGTGACACTGACTGTTGCGACACTGCACCATGTGACACTGACTGTAGCGACACTGCACCATGTGACACTGACTGTAGCGACACTGCACCATGTGACAGACAGTAGCGACACTGCACCTTGTGACACTGACCGTAGCAACAGTGCACCATGTGACACTGACTGTAGAGACACTGCACCATGTGACACCGACTGTAATGACACTGCACCATCTGAAACTGCCTGTAGTGACACAGCACCATGTGACACTGACCGTAGCGACACTGCACCATGTGACACTGACTGGAGAGACACTGCACCATGGGACACTGACTGTAGCAACACTGCATCATGTGACACTGACAGTAGCATCACTGCACCATGTGACACTGACTGTAGTGACACTGCACCATGTGACACTGACTGTAGTGACACTGCACCATGTGACACTGACTGTAGCGACACTGCACCATGTGACACTGACTGTAGCGACACTGCACCATGCGACACTGACTGTAGCAACACTGCACCATGTCACACTGACTGTAGTGACACTGCACCATGTGACACTGACTGTAGCGACACTGCACCAAGTGACACAGACTGTAGCGACACTGCACCATGTCACATTGATTGTAGCGACACTGCACCATGTGACAGTGACTGTAGCGACACTGCACCATGTGACACTGACTGTAGCGACACCGCACCATGTGACATTGACAGTAGCGACACTGTACCATGTGAGACTGACTGTAGAGACACTGTACCATGTGACACAGACTGTAGCGACACTGCACCATGTGACATTGATTGTAGTGACACTGCACCATGTGACAGTGACTGTAGCGACACTGCACCATGTGACACTGACTGTAGCGACACTGCACCATGTGACATTGACAGTAGCGACACTGTACCATGTGACACTGACAGTTGCGAAACTGCACCATGTGACACTGACTGTAGCGACACTGTACCATGTGAGACTGACTGGAGAGACACTGTACCATGTGACACTGACTGTAGCGACACTGCACTATGTGACACTGACTAGCGACACTGCACCATGTGACACTGACTGTAGCGACACTGCACCATGTGACACTGACCGTAGCGACAGTGCATCATGTGACACTGACTGTAGCGACACTCTACCATGTGACACTGACTGTAGTGACATTGCATCATGAGGCACTGACTGTAGTGACATTGCACCATGTGACACTGACCATAGCGACACTGCAGCATGTGACACTGACTAGCGACACTGCATCATGTGACAATGACTGCAGTGAAACTGCACCATGTGACTCTGACAGTAGCGACACTGCATCATGCGACACTGACTGTAGCGAGACTACACCATGTGACACTTACCGTAGCGACACTGTACCATGTGACTTGGACTGTAGTGACACTGCACCATGTGACACGGACAGTAGCGACACTGCACCAAGTGACACTGACTGTAGCAACACTGCACCATGTGACACTGACAGTTGCGACACTGCACCATGTGACACTGACTCTACCGACACTATACCGTGACACTGTCTGTAGCGACACTGCAACATGTGACACTGACTGTAGCGACACTGCACCATGTGACACTGACTGTAGCGACACTGCACCATGTGACACTGACTGTAGTGACACTGCACCATGTGACACTGACTGTAGCGACACTGCATCATGTGACACTGACTGCAGCGACACTGCGCCATGTGACACTGACTGTAGCGACACAGCACCATGTGACACTGACCGTAGCGACACTGCACCATGTGACATTGACTGTAGCGACACTGCACCTTGTGACACTGACTGTAGCGACACTGCATAATGTGACACTGACTGTAGTTACATTGCACCATGTGACACTGACTGTAGCGACACTGCACCATGTGACACTGACTAGCGACACTGCAACATGTGACACTGATTGTTGCAACACTGCACCGTGTGATACTGACAGTAGCGACACTGCACCATGTGACACTGACTTTAGTGAACTGCACCATGTGACACTGACTGTAGCAACACTGCATCATGTGACACTGACTGTAGTGACACTGCACCATGTGACACTGACTGTAGCGACACTGCACCATGTGACATTGACTGTAGTGACACTGCACCATGTGACACTGATGGTAGCAACAGTGCATCATGTGACACTGACAGTAGCGACACTGCACCATATGACATTAAGAGGAGTGACATTGCACCATGTGACACTGACTGTAGTAACACTACATCATCTGACACTGAGTGTAGCGACACTGCACCATGTGACACTGACTGTAGAGACACTGCACCTTGTGACACTGACTGTAGCGACACTGCACCATGTGACACTGACTGTAGAGACACTGCACCATGTGACACTGCCTGTAGCGACACTGCACCATGTGACACTGACTGTAGCGACACTGCACCATGTGACACTGACTGTAGCGACACTGCACCATGTGACACTGACTGTTGCGGCACTGCACCATGTGACACTGACTGTAGCGACACTGCACCATGTGACACTGACTGTAGAGACACTGCACCATGTGACAGACAGGAGCGACACTGCACCTTGTGACACTGACCGTAGCAACAGTGCACCATGTGACACTGACTGTAGAGACACTGCACCATGTGACACTGACTGTAATGACACTGCACCATCTGTAACTGCCTGTAGTGACACAGCACCATGTGACACTGACCGTAGCGACACTGCACCATGTAACACTGACTGGAGAGACACTGCACCATGGGACACTGACTGTAGCAACACTGCATCATGTGACACTGACAGTAGCATCACTGCACCATGTGACACTGACTGTAGTGACACTGCACCATGTGACACTGACTGTAGTGACACTGCACCATGTGACACTGACTGTAGCGACACTGCATCATGTGACACTGACTGTTGCGACACTGCACCATGTGACACTGACTGTAGCGACACTGCACCATGTGACACTGACTGTAGCGACACTGCACCATGTGACAGACAGTAGCGACACTGCACCTTGTGACACTGACCGTAGCAACAGTGCACCATGTGACACTGACTGTAGAGACACTGCACCATATGACACTGACTGTAATGACACTGCACCATCTGAAACTGCCTGTAGTGACACAGCACCATGTGACACTGACCGTAGCGACACTGCACCATGTGACACTGACTGGAGAGACACTGCACCATGGGACACTGACTGTAGCAACACTGCATCATGTGACACTGACAGTAGTATCACTGCACCATGTGACACTGACTGTAGTGACACTGCACCATGTGACACTGACTGTAGTGACACTGCACCATGTGACACTGACTGTAGCGACACTGCACCATGTGACACTGACTGTAGCGACACTGCACCATGCGACACTGACTGTAGCAACACTGCACCATGTCACACTGACTGTAGTGACACTGCACCATGGGACACTGACTGTAGCAACACTGCATCATGTGACACTGACAGTAGCGTCACTGCACCATGTGACACTGACTGTAGTGACACTGCACCATGTGACACTGACTGTAGTGACACTGCACCATGTGACACTGACTGTAGCAACACTGCATCATGTGACACTGACTGTAGAGACACTGCACCATGTGACACTGACTGTAGCGACACTGCACCATGTGACACTGACTGTAGCGACACTGCACCATGTGACACTGACTGTAGCAACACTGCACCATGTGACACTTACTAATGACACTGCACCATGTGACACTGACTGTAGTGGCACTGCATCATGTGACACTGACTGCAGTGACATTGCACCATGTGACACTGACTGTAGAGACACTGCACCATGTGACACCAACTGTAGTGACACTGCACCATGTGACACTGACTGTAGTGACACTGCACCATGTGACACTGACTGTAGCGACACTGCACCATGTGACACTGACTGTAGCGACACCGCGCCATGTGACACTGACTGCAGCGACACTGCACCATGTGACACAGACTGTATCGACACTGCACCATGTGACATTGATTGTAGCGACACTGCACCATGTGACAGTGACAGTAGCGACACTGTACCATGTGACACTGACAGTTGCGAGACTGCACCAGGTGACACTGACTGTAGCGACACTGTACCATGTGAGACTGACTGTAGAGACACTGTACCATGTGACACTGACTATAGCGACACTGTACCAGGTGACACTGACTGTAGTGGCACTGCATCATGTGACACTGACTGTAGCGACACTGCCCCATGTGACAATGACTGTAGCGACACTGCACCATGTGACACTGACTGTAGCGACACTGCACCAAGTGACACAGACTGTAGCGACACTGCACCATGTCACATTGATTGTAGCGACACTGCACCATGTGACAGTGACTGTAGCGACACTGCACCATGTGACACTGACTGTAGCGACACCGCACCATGTGACATTGACAGTAGCGACACTGTACCATGTGAGACTGACTGTAGAGACACTGTACCATGTGACACAGACTGTAGCGACACTGCACCATGTGACATTGATTGTAGTGACACTGCACCATGTGACAGTGACTGTAGCGACACTGCACCATGTGACACTGACTGTAGCGACACTGCACCATGTGACATTGACAGTAGCGACACTGTACCATGTGACACTGACAGTTGCGAAACTGCACCATGTGACACTGACTGTAGCGACACCGTACCATGTGAGACTGACTGGAGAGACACTGTACCATGTGACACTGACTGTAGCGACACTGCACTATGTGACACTGACTAGCGACACTGCACCATGTGACACTGACTGTAGCGACACTGCACCATGTGACACTGACTGCAGTGAAACTGCACCATGTGACTCTGACAGTAGCGACACTGCATCATGCGACACTGACTGTAGCGAGACTACACCATGTGACACTTACCGTAGCGACACTGTACCATGTGACTTGGACTGTAGTGACACTGCACCATGTGACACGGACAGTAGCGACACTGCACCAAGTGACACTGACTGTAGCAACACTGCACCATGTGACACTGACAGTTGCGACACTGCACCATGTGACACTGACTCTACCGACACTATACCATGTGACACTGTCTGTAGCGACACTGCAACATGTGACACTGACTGTAGCGACACTGCACCATGTGACACTGACTGTAGCGACACTGCACCATGTGACACTGACTGTAGTGACACTGCACCATGTGACACTGACTGTAGCGACACTGCATCATGTGACACTGACTGCAGCGACACTGCGCCATGTGACACTGACTGTAGCGACACAGCACCATGTGACACTGACCGTAGCGACACTGCACCATGTGACATTGACTGTAGCGACACTGCACCTTGTGACACTGACTGTAGCGACACTGCATAATGTGACACTGACTGTAGTTACATTGCACCATGTGACACTGACTGTAGCGACACTGCACCATGTGACACTGACTAGCGACACTGCAACATGTGACACTGATTGTTGCAACACTGCACCATGTGATACTGACAGTAGCGACACTGCACCATGTGACACTGACTTTAGTGAACTGCACCATGTGACACTGACTGTAGCAACACTGCATCATGTGACACTGACTGTAGTGACACTGCACCATGTGACACTGACTGTAGCGACACTGCACCATGTGACATTGACTGTAGTGACACTGCACCATGTGACACTGATGGTAGCAACAGTGCATCATGTGACACTGACAGTAGCGACACTGCACCATATGACATTAAGAGGAGTGACATTGCACCATGTGACACTGACTGTAGTAACACTACATCATCTGACACTGAGTGTAGCGACACTGCACCATGTGACACTGACTGTAGCGACACTGCACCATGTGACACTGACTGTAGAGACACTGCACCTTGTGACACTGACTGTAGCGACACTGCACCATGTGACACTGACTGTAGCGACACTGCACCATGTGACACTGCCTGTAGCGACACTGCACCATGTGACACTGACTGTAGCGACACTGCACCATGTGACACTGACTGTAGCGACACTGCACCATGTGACACTGACTGTAGCGACACTGCACCATGTGACACTGACTGTAGTAACGCTGCATCATGTGACACTGACTGTAATGACACTGCACCATCTGAAACTGCCTGTAGTGACACTGCCCCATGTGACAATGACTGTAGCGACACTGCACCATGTGACACTGACTGTAGCGACACTGCACCAAGTGACACAGACTGTAGCGACACTGCACCATGTCACATTGATTGTAGCGACACTGCACCATGTGACAGTGACTGTAGCGACACTGCACCATGTGACACTGACTGTAGCGACACCGCACCATGTGACATTGACAGTAGCGACACTGTACCATGTGAGACTGACTGTAGAGACACTGTACCATGTGACACAGACTGTAGCGACACTGCACCATGTGACATTGATTGTAGTGACACTGCACCATGTGACAGTGACTGTAGCGACACTGCACCATGTGACACTGACTGTAGCGACACTGCACCATGTGACATTGACAGTAGCGACACTGTACCATGTGACACTGACAGTTGCGAAACTGCACCATGTGACACTGACTGTAGCGACACTGTACCATGTGAGACTGACTGGAGAGACACTGTACCATGTGACACTGACTGTAGCGACACTGCACTATGTGACACTGACTAGCGACACTGCACCATGTGACACTGACTGTAGCGACACTGCACCATGTGACACTGACCGTAGCGACAGTGCATCATGTGACACTGACTGTAGCGACACTCTACCATGTGACACTGACTGTAGTGACATTGCATCATGAGACACTGACTGTAGTGACATTGCACCATGTGACACTGACCATAGCGACACTGCAGCATGTGACACTGACTAGCGACACTGCATCATGTGACAATGACTGCAGTGAAACTGCACCATGTGACTCTGACAGTAGCGACACTGCATCATGCGACACTGACTGTAGCGAGACTACACCATGTGACACTTACCGTAGCGACACTGTACCATGTGACTTGGACTGTAGTGACACTGCACCATGTGACACGGACAGTAGCGACACTGCACCAAGTGACACTGACTGTAGCAACACTGCACCATGTGACACTGACAGTTGCGACACTGCACCATGTGACACTGGCTCTACCGACACTATACCATGTGACACTGTCTGTAGCGACACTGCAACATGTGACACTGACTGTAGCGACACTGCACCATGTGACACTGACTGTAGCGACACTGCACCATGTGACACTGACTGTAGTGACACTGCACCATGTGACACTGACTGTAGCGACACTGCACCATGTGACACTGACTGTAGCAACACTGCACCATGTGACACTTACTAATGACACTGCACCCTGTGACACTGACTGTAGTGGCACTGCATCATGTGACACTGACTGTAGTGACATTGCACCATGTGACACTGACTGTAGAGACACTGCACCATGTGACACCAACTGTAGTGACACTGCACCATGTGACACTGACTAGTGACACTGCACCATGTGACACTGACTGTAGCGACACTGCACCATGTGACACTGACTGTAGCGACACCGCGCCATGTGACACTGACTGCAGCGACACTGCACCATGTGACACAGACTGTATCGACACTGCACCATGTGACATTGATTGTAGCGACACTGCACCATGTGACAGTGACAGTAGCGACACTGTACCATGTGACACTGACAGTTGCGAGACTGCACCAGGTGACACTGACTGTAGCGACACTGTACCATGTGAGACTGACTGTAGAGACACTGTACCATGTGACACTGACTATAGCGACACTGTACCAGGTGACACTGACTGTAGTGGCACTGCATCATGTGACACTGACTGTAGCGACACTGCCCCATGTGACAATGACTGTAGCGACACTGCACCATGTGACACTGACTGTAGCGACACTGCATCATGCGACACTGACTGTAGCGAGACTACACCATGTGACACTTACCGTAGCGACACTGTACCATGTGACTTGGACTGTAGTGACACTGCACCATGTGACACGGACAGTAGCGACACTGCACCAAGTGACACTGACTGTAGCAACACTGCACCATGTGACACTGACAGTTGCGACACTGCACCATGTGACACTGGCTCTACCGACACTATACCATGTGACACTGTCTGTAGCGACACTGCAACATGTGACACTGACTGTAGCGACACTGCACCATGTGACACTGACTGTAGCGACACTGCACCATGTGACACTGACTGTAGTGACACTGCACCATGTGACACTGACTGTAGCGACACTGCACCATGTGACACTGACTGTAGCAACACTGCACCATGTGACACTTACTAATGACACTGCACCCTGTGACACTGACTGTAGTGGCACTGCATCATGTGACACTGACTGTAGTGACATTGCACCATGTGACACTGACTGTAGAGACACTGCACCATGTGACACCAACTGTAGTGACACTGCACCATGTGACACTGACTAGTGACACTGCACCATGTGACACTGACTGTAGCGACACTGCACCATGTGACACTGACTGTAGCGACACCGCGCCATGTGACACTGACTGCAGCGACACTGCACCATGTGACACAGACTGTATCGACACTGCACCATGTGACATTGATTGTAGCGACACTGCACCATGTGACAGTGACAGTAGCGACACTGTACCATGTGACACTGACAGTTGCGAGACTGCACCAGGTGACACTGACTGTAGCGACACTGTACCATGTGAGACTGACTGTAGAGACACTGTACCATGTGACACTGACTATAGCGACACTGTACCAGGTGACACTGACTGTAGTGGCACTGCATCATGTGACACTGACTGTAGCGACACTGCCCCATGTGACAATGACTGTAGCGACACTGCACCATGTGACACTGACTGTAGCGACACTGCACCAAGTGACACAGACTGTAGCGACACTGCACCATGTCACATTGATTGTAGCGACACTGCACCATGTGACAGTGACTGTAGCGACACTGCACCATGTGACACTGACTGTAGCGACACCGCACCATGTGACATTGACAGTAGCGACACTGTACCATGTGAGACTGACTGTAGAGACACTGTACCATGTGACACAGACTGTAGCGACACTGCACCATGTGACACTGACTGTCGCGACACTGCACCATGTGACATTGACTGTAGCGACACTGCACCATGTGACACTGACTGTTGCGACACTGTTTCATGTTGATCCCTCTTGCCCTTCACTTCCTGTTGTCTCCCTTCCAGTAACAAAGGCATGGAACACCTGTACAGCATGAAGTGCAAGAACGTGGTGCCATTCTACGACCTGCTGCTGGAGATGCTCGATGCCCACGTCATCTACAGCCGCACAAAACCCTCGGACAATCACGACTGCGGCCAATCGAAGGTTGTCAACCTCTGATCTCTGCCCCCGATAACGCCCAAACCGGAAAACATTGCTCCTCCTGCTCCACCGCCCCCCTCACCCGCCCCCGCCCCATCACCCTCCTGACCTCCCTTCGATCTGCTCAAGGACAAGGGAATGAACACGACAGCGTTTGGATATGAAGACGAACCATGGGCTGGTACCGTGGAGGGAAGAGACAGGAGAGTAAACGCTGCCCACAAAACACCAAACTATACATTTTACCGAATTCTCTGCCCCCCTCCGCTCCAGCCCCCAGTTCCCTCTCTCCTCTCCTAAAGTTGCTGACTCCGGCTGGGATACAGTTTCCCCAGCTCCCGCCCACTCTCCAGGTGCTTCACTTATGTGTTGTCCTAAACAGTCGGTGGGCTGTTACTTGACGCTGATCTGCCTCCCAATTGACCCCAATCCCATCCCCCCCACACTCGGGTGTCATACACACCCACTCTCCAGCCTGAGCAGGAGGGCGGGCTCGGGGCAGGTAGTGGAGGATGCGGGTGTTTCACCATCGCAAGCCCCAACGGGCACTGTCGTGAGCTGAACCAGTACCCAGTGGGGATCAGACCTGGGGCCCTCCTGCTGTGTATGGTTCAGTACCACACTGGAGGGGCAGTAGATGCACACACAGAGCCATCACGGTTTGATATTGGTAGGTCTGCCTTTCCAATGTACGATTCGAGTCTGCTGCCGTGTCGATAGCGACATTGACCAGGAGACTCCCAGTACACGTCTTGTAGTGAGCGCTGTACGGCGGCAAATAGATCCGTCCCGACCCCAAGAGACTGCTGCCTGGGGTCAAGGAGCAAGGGTCACAGAGCGGAGCTACAGAGTTTACTTTCCACCACTGGTGTGAATTCATTCAAAAAAACCAACCTCTCCAGTTTCTCCCTGTTGCAAGAGTTGGAAAAAATGGATTTGTCCTTCAAATGTGAACTTTGGGGCTGCAGTTCACACCCGAGAACTCCCTCAATTGCCCAAAGCGGGTGGGCTGGCAGGTGCTGAGTCTGTGCCCACCCGCCCCGCAAGCACACCCGCAGGTGTGATCAGCACGAAACAGTTCAAGCTGTCTGCTGTGGTTTTTAAACAGGACGGGGTCGTTGCCCGGGTTAGTCGGAGATCCAAGTTTTCACTCTGTGTCCCGAGGCTCAGGCAAGCAAGGCTCAGTGTTAACGTTAGATGGTAACGTTAAAAAAAAATCTAGATGGGGCAATGGTTGAGTTCTGTTGTTCTCCTATCAGTGCACTCTGCCCCTTGGAGAATGGTGAATCAGCGGAAGGATTGGCAGGCTGATTAACAGTCTGACAAGCCGTGACGTGAAGGCTCCTCCCATGGGCCGTGACCATTTTCCCCCCAGCCCATGGGGAGGTTAGTCCTACACAGGGGGTGGGTTTTTAGGGCCCCCACAACCCAAATGATGAGGGGGGTTCACCCACATCCACCGGACTTGCGATCAACATATTTTTGTTGGATAAGGGAATCGAGGGAGATGGAGCCAAGGCGAGTAAATCGAGTTGAGGTACAGATCAGCCATGATCTAACTGAATGGTGGGGCAGGCTCAAGGGGCTGAATGGTCTGCTCCTGTTCCCAAGTTCTTATCCAACTGCATGTCAACCCAGAATCTCTCCTGGCCCCGGACAAAAGTGACAACAGCAAAGGACTCTCGGCCATTTCTCTCAGACGCCTGACAGGATTGGTGTAAAATCTCCAGGATCTCAGTCCAACTTTGCAGCCTTCATTTCACAACCGGACTTTTACCGCAGCGTTCCGTGGGACATCTGATCATCTTCATCCATTCCTCTCTTTGGAGCCAGGTCATTAGTGGGACCATGGAGATTCCCGCCCATCGCGGAGGAGCAGGGCTGAGAGTCCTGCAGATAAACCCAGTGTGAGCTGGACCAGGGTCAGGGTCAGAGCCAGGGTAACGGGTCAGGGAGTGAGGTCAGGGTTAGGGAGTGGGGCCAGGGGTCAGGGAGTGGGGTCAGGGTTAGGGAGCGGGGCCAGGGGTCAGTGCCAGGGTTAGGGAGCGGTGCCAGGGGTCAGGGAGCAGTGCCAGGGTTAGGGAGCGGGGTCAGGGTCAGTGCCAGGGTTAGGGAGCGGTGCCAGGGGTCAGTGCCAGGGTTAGGGAGCGGTGCCAGGGGTCAGGGAGCAGTGCCAGGGTTAGGGAGCGGGGTCAGGGTCAGCTTTGCCAGTGACACCCTCTGGTTGGACCTATTCCTGGAGGTTTGATCACATGACCTCCCGCCATTGGTCGCCCAATACGCCTATGCTCTGTCTGCAGACCCTCCCCAGCCAATCGGAAAGTGAGCAGATGCTTTGTGACCTGATTGGACAAATCTAGACTCAGTCTGTTTTCCTGTCTCCGATAAACAAAAGATGATGAAAACACAATGTTTTTAATGCCCCTGCTGTGATTTTTCTGCCTTGTTTGCTCAAAGCAGAAGATTGATTTGTAATTCCCAAAAACTCATTAACCCGGAGATTCCCCATGAACCCCGAGTCTCCCAAAGACTTCAGACAATCCGGAAGGGTGACAGAGGCAGACAGACATGACGTGCCGGCGGGAGTTATCAATTGACACCCTGCCTTGTATGTAGTCTAACTTATGATGAGGGGTTGGGGCAGTGGAAGTGGGGGAGGATTGGAAGTTTTTTAAATATTCTTTCACGGGATGTGGCCAGCATTAATTGCCCTTGAGAAGGTGGTGATGGGCCGTCTTCTAGAACCACGGTTTGGTACAGCTGAGTGGTTTGCTGGCCCATTTCAAAGGGCCATCATTGCTGTGGATCTGGTGTCACATGTAGGCCAAAAGATTTCCTTCCCTAAAGGACATTAGTGAACCAGATGGGTTTTTACAACAATCCGATAGTTTCATGGTCACCATTACTGATACTAGCTTTTTACTTCCAGATTTATTTAATTAACTGAATTTAAATTCCCCAGAGGCCGTGGTGGGCATTTGAACTCGCACCTCTGGATCATTAGGTCCCAACCTCTGGATTACTAGCCCAATGACATTACCACTATGCCACCATTCCTTGTGGTGTGTAGGGAGGGGGAGGGGAGTGGAGAGGAAGTGAGGGGGAGAGGGGTGAGGGGGAGGGGAGGGAGTGGGTGGGGGAGGGAGGGGTAAGGGGGAGGGGGTGGGTGGGGGAGGGAGGGGAGGGGATGGGTGGGGGGAGGGAGGGGAGGATGGAGGGAGGGAGGGGGAGGGGTTGGGTGGGGGGAGGGAGGGGATGGGTGGGGGGAGGGGTGTGAGGGGAGAGGATGGTGGGGGGAGGGGAGAGGGTGGACGGAGGGAGGGGAGGATGGAGGGAGGGAGGGGGAGGGGTTGGGTGGGGGGAGGGAGGGGATGGGTGGGGGGAGGGGTGTGAGGGGAGAGGATGGTGGGGGGAGGGGAGAGGGCGGACGGAGGGAGGGGAGGATGGAGGGAGGGGTGGGGGGTGGGGGGAGGGAGGGGAGGATGGGGGAGAGAGGGTGAGGGGGAGGGGGTGGGGGGAGGGGAGAGGGTGGACGGCGGGAGGGGGAGGGGGTGAAAGGAGTGAAGTGGTGCTATGGAGCGACCGTAGAGCACCGCCCCAAGAGTTCTGGGGCTTTGTTTGTATTTGCTATGGTGCAGCGAGTTGCTTTTATTGCTATGATGACTTTTTGTAAATGGCAGGCAGGATTTACATGTGTGTGCATTAATAAAACCAGCCGAGTGTTGAACGAGACACACTGGCCCTGCACGCACAGAGCAGGCCATTCATACTCGGATCATGGGGGAGGGTACAGGAGGCTGCTGATTGGCTGAGCAACCTCTCAAGTCCATTAAATCCGCTTGGACCAAATCAGAGAATTTATTTTGCGTCATGTCATTTTTGCTCGCGCTCTCTCTCTCCTCTCCTGAGCTGTGCCGCTCCCCCACCCCCCAGTCAAGTGCCACCCAGGGGACCAGCAGTGTTGGCAGAATATTCGACTGCAAAGGCATCGCGCCCGTGACCCGGTAGTGATCAGCTTCTCCCACCCGACTGTATTACATCGAATATAATGCACAGAAATGGGCCATTCGGCCCAACCAGCCTGTGCTGGTGTTTATGCTCCACACGAGCCTTTAGCTCCACCTACTGCCGCAGAGGCCTTAGTGCCGACCGGCGATCAAACCCTCACCGTCCCGCTCTGTGGGCCTCAGTTCCCGGCCGGGTGGAGCTGTCTACAACCCACTGAGCCAAACTAAAATAAACGGCCGAATGCTTGCCTCTCCCATAATCTGACTGTCGCAGTTGGCAACGCGCGCTTGCCTGGGGCTCGTGTCAGTCGGAGCTCTTTCAGTGTTTGCTTACCGGCATCCAGAGTCACACTGACCGCCCCTGACCAGCGAAGCCTCAGGGCCATTCATACATAACCCAGTCCAGCCCAACGCCACCAATCTGGTCGCCAGCAATGAACCCAGTGTCTGAGCCCTGCCACCCTGATCGACAGTGCTCGCCCTAAAGGGGGGTTCTTTCGGATACCTTCAGTAAGTTGCCCGCTGCAGCTGCCGTCCGACTCTCCCCTCGCTCCTGTCCGACTCTCCCCGAGCCCCCCTCCGACTCTCCCCGAGACCCCTCCGACTCTCCCCGAGCCCCCCTCCGACTCTCCCCGTGATCCCCTCCGACTCTCCCCGTGATCCCCTCCGTCTCTCCCCTCCGACTCTCCCCGTGCACCCCTCCGACTCTCCCCGCGCTCCCCTCCGACTCTCCCCGAGCCCCCCTCCGACTCTCCCCGTGCTCCCCTCCGACTCTCCCCGTGATCCCCTCCGACTCTCCCCGTGCTCCCCTCCGACTCTCCCCGTGCCGCCCTCCGACTCTCCCCGTGCTCCCCTCCGACTCTCCCCGTGATCCCCTCCGACTCTCCCCGTGCTCCCTCTGACTCTCCCTGTGATCCCCTCCGACTCTCCCCGTGCTCCCTCCGACTCTCCCCGCGCCCCCCTCCGACTCTCCCCGTGCCGCCCTCCGACTCTCCCTGTGATCCCCTCCGACTCTCCCCGTGCTCCCTCCGACTCTCCCCGCGCTCCCCTCCAACTCTCCCCGTGCTGCCCTCCGACTCTCCCCGTGCTCCCTCCGACTCTCCCCGTGCTCCTGTCCGACTCTCTCCGCGATCCCCTCCGACTCTCCCCTCGCTCCTGTCCGACTCTTCCCGTGCTCCCTCCGACTCTCCCCGTG
This sequence comes from Somniosus microcephalus, assembly GCF_052327205.1. Classification (NCBI taxonomy): domain Eukaryota; kingdom Metazoa; phylum Chordata; class Chondrichthyes; order Squaliformes; family Somniosidae; genus Somniosus; species Somniosus microcephalus. The sequence goes on along the minus strand of NC_140998.1, from coordinate 8,233,836 downwards.
CTCCCTCCGACTCTCCCCGTGATCCCCTCCGACTCTCCCCGCGCCCCTCTCCGTCTCTCCCCGCGCCGCCCTCCGACTCTCCCCGTGCTCCCCTCCGACTCTCCCCGTGCTCCCTCCGACTCTCCCCGTGCTCCCTCCGACTCTCCCCGTGCCCCCTCCGACTCTCCCCGCGCCCCCCTCCGACTCTCCCCGTGCCCCCTCCGACTCTCCCCGTGCCCCCTCTGACTCTCCCCGTGCCCCCTCTGACTCTCCCCGCGCCCCCCTCCGACTCTCCCCGCGCCCCCCCGACTCTCCCCGTGCCCCCTCCATCTCTCCCCATGCCGCCCTCCGACTCTCCCCATTCTGCCCCTCCGACTCTCCCCGCGCCCCCCTCCGACTATCCCCGTGCTCCCTCCAACTCTCCCCGTACTCCGCTCCGACTCTCAGTACTGCCCCCTGCTGCCTCAGTGAATGATATGGCAATCTGCGCGTCCCACAGTATTCTGTACGGACACGCCCAGTAATTACCTGAAATAATAGAGCAAAGTCCATCACCGCCCAACTGCAGCTTTGGCAGCCCACCTTGGAGACCAGAGAGCGGTGATATGCAGTCTAGTGAAGTCCCATTAGGACCAATCACCCCCATGGTAGCCTGGCAACCAGTTTACAACACAGCATTGGACGGTACCTTTAAGCAGATCACTGTACTGATGACGAATGTATATTTTTAAAGCTACAGATTCACAAACCTGTAGCAAAGAATGTTAAAGACTAGATGGATATATGAGAACTGTGTATTGTTAATTGCATAAAATTATTTAACTCCATTTACAAATGCTCCTGTTATTATTCATCCTGCTGTTAATCTCTTTCAGGTGTTTAGTAAAACTCCCTCTGCACTGTCCCATCAAACGCTCCCAGGGCAGGTACAGCACGGGTTAGATACAGAGTAAAGCTCCCTCTGCACTGTCCCATCAAACACTCCCAGGGCAGGTACAGCACAGGTTAGATACAGAGTAAAGCTCCCTCTACACTGTCCCATCAAATGTTCCAGGGCAGGGACAGCGCAAGTTAGATACAGAGTAAAGCTCCCTCTACACTGTCCCATCAAACACTCCCAGGGCAGGTACAGCACGGGTTAGATACAGAGTAAAGCTCCCTCTACACTGTCCCATCAAACACTCTCAGGGCAGGTACAGCACGGGTTAGATACAGAGTAAAGCTCCCTCTACACTGTCCCATCAAACACTCCCAGGGCAGGTACAGCACGGGTTAGATACAGAGTAAAGCTCCCTCTACACTGTCCCATCAAACACTCCCATGGCAGGTACAGCACGGGTTAGATACAGAGTAAAGCAACCTCTGCATTGTTCCATCAAACTCTAATGGGAAAATGAGATGTGCGAGGGAGACACTGGTAGGAAAACATCAGTGAACTCTTAAGAAAGGTGAGCGATACTGAGCAGTTCTACAAATAGCAGAAACGAGGATTGCACAGTGAAAGGTACGGAGATAAGGTGCAGTGAGGAAACGTCACGGACGTACAAGTCAAGTAAACTTCTGAAGAATGACTGCAGGCTGTGGTGGAGACTGCCATGGGAAATAGGATGTGAGGAGGTCCAAACCCAAGGATTGGCATTGCGATAATGCACAAGAGTATAGTGTCCTGATTTGGGTGTTTGAGGTTTTGAAACGACAAAGCATTGTAAAGAGTTCAAAATATGGCAACCTGCTCTTAAAGAGCTGTGAGTAGTGGTCTAAAATAAAAACAGAAAATGGTGGTGACACTCAGCAGGTCAGGCAGCATCTGTGAAGAGAGGAACAGAGTTAACGTTTCCGGTCGATGACCTTTCGTCAGAACTGGAAAAAAGCAGGAAATGGAACAGATTTTTAAGCAAGTGTAGGGGCTGGGAAAGGGGGGAGGGGATGAAAGAACAAAAGGGAAGGTCTGTGATAGGATAGAAAGCAGGAGAGGTTAAGAGACATTGCGATATTCAAGGCTAAAGGAGATGGTAATGGGACAGGTTAAGAAACAAAGGATGGCTCTAGATGAAGTGTAAATTGCGCCGGCAGAATGAAAGACAGCTGCCCTGTGGGAGAGAAGAACAGGAGGCACAAACAAAAAGTGTGGATAAAAATATATATGATAGGGGCCGAGGTTATGATCTGAAATTGTTAAACTCTATGTTGAGTCCAGAAGGCTGTAGAGTACCTAATCGGAAGATGAGGTGCTGTTCCTCGAGCTTACGCTGAGCTTCAGTGGAACAATGCAAGAGGCCGCGGACGGTGAGATCCGAGTGGGAGTGGGGCGGTGAATTAAAGTGACAGGCGACCGGAAGCTCGGGGTCCCCCTTACGGATTGGGGAGACCAAACGCAGATTGGGTGAACGCTTTGCGGAACACCTCCGTTCAGAGCCATCTTTTGTTTTTTAACCTGTCCCATTACCATCTCCTTTTGCCTTGAATATCTCTTAACCTCTCCTGCCTTCTATCCTATCACAGACCTTCCCTTTTCTTCTTTCATCCCCTCCCTCCCCCCTTTCCCAGCTCCTACATTTGCTTCAACATCTGTTCCATTTCTTGCTTTTTTTCCAGTTCTGACGAAAGGTCATCAACCTGAAACGTTAACTCTGTTTCTCTCTTCACAGATGCTGACTGACCTGCTGACTATCGCCAGCATTTTGTTTTTATTTTAGATTTCCAGCATCTGCAGTATTTTCTTTTTGTGTTAGTAGTGGCCATTGGGCTTGAATGAAACACTGATAAATTCTTTGCACTTGCATCAACTTCCAGCTCCTGATTGTGTGTTCGAGAGTCTGGAGAGGGGCTTGAACCCATGCCCTCCTGACTCAGACAAGAGTGCTGCACACCCAACCATGGCTGACACCTTGCAATACTCCCAATAAAGTGACTCGTTGGCCGTGAAGTAATTTGAGACAATGCAAAGTCGCGCGAGGTTTTATATAAATGCACATTCTTCCTTCTTGCCTGCAGCCCTAAAAAAACAAATCAAGCTGCCCTGTCGGGGCAACTGGGGCTTTGAGAGTGGATGCCAGGAGCCAGTGTGTGTGTGTGTGTGTGTGTGATCGGCAGTCCAACACTAGGCTTTCAGTTTCAAAATAAAAATTATTATTTATAAAGTGCTAAAGGTAAATAAATGGATTGGGTTCACTGGAACACGCACAGGGTGAGCAATCCAGCAACGGCTGCAGACCAAAGAGTCTTAGAGCGAGTGCAACTACAACAATCTGAATTTTTATATGGTAGCATAGTGGTTATGTTACTGGACTAGTAATCCAGAGGCCTAAAGATCTGGAGACGTGAGTGCAAATCTCACCACGGCAGCTGTAGAATTTAAATTCAGTTCATTAAATAAATCTGGAATGAAAAAGCTAGCATCAGTAATGGTCCAAATTGCTGTAAAAAACCCATCTGGTTCACTAATGTCCTTTAGGAAGGAAATCTGCCGTCCTTACCTGGTCTGGCCTATATGTGACTCCAGACCCACAGCAATGGGACCACTCAGTTGTACCAAACCACTACGAAAAACAATTAGAAGAATAAAACCAGAGGGACCACCCGGCATCGACCTAGGCACTGGATGTGGACCAATAAAGGCACACCCAGCCCTGTTGACCCTGCAAAGTCCGCCTCATCTAACATCTGGGGACTTGTGTCAAAACTAGGAGAGCTGTCCCACAGACTAGTCAAGCAACAGCCTGACATAGTCATACTCACAGAATCATACCTTTCAGCCAATGTCCCGAACTCCTCCATCACCATCCCTGGGTATGTCCTGTCCCACCGGCAGGACAGACCCACCAGGGGTGGCGGCACAGTGGTATACAGTCGGGAAGGAGTGGCCCTGGGAGTCCTCAACATTGACTCCGGACCCCATGAATTCTCATGGCTTCAGGTCAAGCATGGGCAAGGAAACCTCCGGCTGATTACCGCCCTCCCTCAACTGATGAATCAGTTGAATACACTTCAAAGAAGCACTGAAGGTAGCAATAATGTACTCTGTGTGGGGGACTTCAATGTCCATCACCAAGAGTGGTTCAGTAGCACCACTACTGACTGATTCCTGAAGGACATAATTGCCAGGCTGGGCCTGCGACAGATGGTGAGAGAATCAACACGAGGGAAAAACATACTTTTTTAAAATTCATTCTTGGGGTGTGGACGTCACTGGCAAGGCCCAGCATTTATTGCCCATCCCTAATTGCCCTCGAAGAGATGGTGGTGAGCCACCATTTCAGAGGCTTATTGTTTCTCGGAGTGTTTTTTTTACAACTGAGTGACTTGCTAGACCATTTCAGAGGGCAGTTAAGAGTCAACCACATTGATGTGGGTCAGGAGTCACATATAGGCCAGACCGAGTAAGGACAGCAGATTTCCTTCCTAAAGGACATTAGTGAACCAGATGGGTTTTTATAACAACCAGTTTCATTACTGATGCTAGCTTTTTATTCCAGATTTATTTAATTAACTGAATTTATGTTCCCCAGCTGCAGTGGTGGGATTTGAACACATGTCTCCGGATCATTAGTCCAGGCCTCTGGATTACTAGTCCAGCAACATAATCACTATGCTACCATACCCTGCATGTACCGTACACTTGACCTCGTCCTCACCAATCTACCTGTTGTAGATGCATCTGTCCTCGACAGTATTGGTAGCAGTGACCACCACACAGTCATTGTGGAGACGAAGTCCCATCTTCAAACTGAGGACACCCTTAATCGTGTTGTGTGGCACTACCACCGTGCTAAATGGGATAGATTCAGAACAGATCTAGCAGCTCAAAACTGGGCATCCATGAGTCGCTGTGGGCCATTAACAGAATTGTATTCCACCGCAATCTGTAACCTCATGGCCCGGCATATCCCTCACTCTACCATTACCATCATGCCAAGGGACCAACCCTGGTTCAATAAGGAGTGTAGTAGAGCATGCCAGGAGCAGCACCAGGCGTATCTAAAAATGAGGTGCCAACCTGGTGAAGCTACAACACAGGACTACATGCATGCTAAACAGCGGAAGCGGCATGCTACAGGCAGAGCTAAGCGATCCCACAATCAACGGATCAGATCAAAGCTCTGCAGTCCTGCTACATCCAGTCGTGAATGGTGGTGGACCATTAAACAACTAACGGGAGGAGGAGGCTCCATGAATATTCCAATCTTCAATGATGTTGGAGCCCAGCACGTGAGTTCAAAAGACAAGGCTGAAGTGTTTGCAACTATCTTCAGCCAGAAGTGTTGAGTGGATGATCCATATCGGCCTCCTCCTGAGGTCCCCACCATCACAGAAGCCAGTCTTCAGCAAATTCGATTCACTCCACGTGATAACAAGAAACGGCTGAGCGCACTGGATACAGCAAAGGCTATGGGCCCCGACAACATCCCAGCTATTGTGCTGAAGACTTGTGTTCCAGAACTAGCCGCACCTCTAGCCAAACTGTTCCAGTACAGTTACAACACTGGCATCTACCCGACAAAGTGGAAAATTGCCCAGGTATGTACTGTCCATAAAAAGCAGGAAAATCCAACCCGGCCATTTACATAGGATTACATAGGATATATGGCACAGAAACAGGCCATTCGGCCCAACCAGTCCATGCCGGCGTTTATGCTCCACTCATAGAGTTATACAGCACAGAAAGAGGCCCTTTGGCCCATCGCGTCCGTGCCGGCCATCAAGCCCTATCTAATCTAATCCCATTTTCCAGCATTTGGTCCGTAGCCTTGTATGCTATGGCATTTCAAGTGCTCATCCAAATGCTTCTTGAATGTTGTGAGGGTTCCTGCCTCTACCACCCTTTCAGGCAGTGAGTTCCAGATTCCAACCACCCTCTGGGTGAAAATGTTTTTCCTCAAATCCCCTCTAAACCTTCTGCCCCTTACCTTGAATCTATGCCCCCTGGTTATTGACCCCTCTACTAAGGGGAAAAGTTCCTTTCTATCCACCCTATCTATGCCCCTCATAAGTTTGTATACCTCAATCAGGTCCCCCCTCAGCCTTCTCTGCTCCAAGGAAAATAACCCCAGCCTGTCCAGTCTTTCTTCATAGCTGAAGCGCCCCAGCCCAGGTAACATCCTGGTAAATCTCCTCTGCACCCTCTCCAAAGCAATCACATCCTTCCTATAGTGTGGCGACCAGAATTGCACACACTACTCCAGCTGTGGCCTTACCAGCGTTTTGTACAGCTCCATCATAACCTCCCTGCTCTTATATTCTATGCCTCGGCTAATGAAGGCAAGTATCCCATATGCCTTTTTAAACACCTTATCCACCTGTTCTGCTGCCTTCAGGGATCTATGTACATGCACACCAAGGTCCCTCTGATCCTCTGTCTTTCCTAGGGTCTTACCATTCATTGTGTATTCCCTTGCCTTGTTAGTCCCTCCAAAATGCATCACCTCACACTTTTCAGGGTTAAATTCCATTTGCCACTGTTCCGCCCATCTGACCAACCCATCTATATCGTCCTGTAGCCTGAGGCTTCCCGCCTCGCTATTTACCACCCCACCAATTTTTGTGTCATCTGCGAACTTACTGATCATACCTTTTACATTCACATCCAAATCATTAATGTAGACCACAAACAGCAAGGGACCCAGCACCGATCCCTGCGATACCCCACTGGACACAGGCTTCCAGTCACAAAAACAACCTTCCACCATCACCCTCTGCCTTCTGCCACTAAACCAGTTTTGGATCCAATGTGCCAAGGCACCCTGGATCCCATGGGCTCTTACCTTCCTGACCAGTCTCCTATGCGGGACTTTATCAAAAGCCTTACTGAAATCCATGTAAACCACATCCACTGCACTACCCTCATCCACACACTTAGTCACCCCCTCGAAAAATTCAATCAAATTGGTCAGACATGATCTTCCCTTGACAAAGCTATGCTGGCTATCCCTAATTAATCCCTGCCTCTCCAAGTGGAGACCAATTCTGTCCCTCAGAATTTTTTCCAATAATTTCCCTACCACTGATGTTAGGCTCACTGGCCTGTAATTCCCTGGTTTATCCCTACTACCCTTCTTGAATAATGGTACTACGTTAGCTGTTCTCCAGTCCTCTGGCACATCCCCTGTGGCCAGAGAGGTTCTGAAAATTTGTGTCAGAGCCCCTGCAATCTCCTCCTTTGCCTCACACAGCAGCCTGGGATACATCTCGTCCGGGCCTGGGGATTTATCCACTTTTAAGCCTGCTAAAACCGCTAGTACCTCCTCCCTCTCGATGCTAATATGTTCAAGTATATCACAGTCCCCCTGCCCGATTTCTATGTCCACATCGTCCTTCTCCATAGTGAACACAGATGCAAAAAAATCATTTAAAACCCCACCTACATCCTCTGGCTCTACACACAGTTTGCCACTTTGGTCCCTAATGGGCCCTACTCTTTCCCTAGTTATCCTCTTGCCCTTAATATACTTATAAAACACCTTAGGATTTTCCTTTATTTTACTCGCCAGTGTTATTTCATGGCCCCTCCTCGCTCTCCTAATTTCTTTTTTAAGTATCCCCCTGCACTTTTTATACTCCTCTAGGGCTTCCTCTGTCTTTAGTCCTTTGTATCTGCCAAAAGCCCCCCTTTTTTTCCTAATACATTCTCGTATATCCCTTGACATCCAAGGTTCCCTGGGCTTGTTGGTCCCACCCTTGACCTTTACGGGAACATGTTGGCGTTGTACTCTCTCAATTTCCTTTCTGAAAGACTCCCATTGCTCCGATGTGGATTTTCCTTCAAGTAGCTGATCCCAGTCCTTATTGGCCAGATCCTGCCTTATCATATTAAAATCGGCCTTCCCCCAATTTAGAACCTTTATTTCCGGTCCATCCTTGTCCTTTTCCATGACTACCTTAAATCTCACCGAATTATGGTCACTGTCACCAAAGTGCTCACCTACTAACACTTCTACCACTTGCCCGGCCACATTCCCTAGAATTAGGTCCAGTACCGCCCCCTCTCTTGTAGGACTTTCTACATGCTGGCTCAAAAAGCTCTCCTGGGTGCACTTTAAGAATTCTGCACCCTCTAAGCCTTTCACACTCTGACTATCCCAGTTAATATTGGGGAAGTTGAAATCCCCCACTATAATTACCCTATTATTTGCACACTTCTCTGAGATTTGCCTACATATCTGTTCCTCTATCTCCCCCTGGCTGTTTGGGGGCCTATAGTACACTCCCAGCAAAGTGCTTGCCCCCTTTTTGTTTTTAAGTTCAACCCATATGGCCTCATTAGAGGAACCTGTTAATATATCATCCCTCCTTACAACAGTAATTGTCTCCTTAATTAATATTGCGACACCCCCTCCTCTTTTACCGCCCCCCCACCCCCCATCTCGCCTGAAGATTATATACCCCGGAATATTGAGCTGCCAGTCTTGCCCCTTGCTCAACCATGTCTCCGTGATAGCAACAATATCATACTCCCATGTGTTCATCAACAACTTCAGTTCATCCACCTTATTCGTAAGACTCCTTGCATTAAAATAAATGCCATTTAGCCTTGCCCTACTCCCTTGTGCCGTTACATATTTGCTCTGCCTTCCAGTCTGACTTATTTTTTCCTCTATATTTGGCTGTACATCACCCCCTATTATAGCTCCACTTTGTATCCCATCCCCCTGCCAAGTTAGTTTAAACCCCCCCGAACAGTGCTAGCAAACCTCCCCGCAAGGATATTTGTCCCGTTCTGGTTCAGGTGCAACCCGTCCGACTTGTACAAGTCCCACCTTCCCCAGAAGCAGGCCCAGTGATCCAGGAAATGAAAGCCCTCCCTCCTGCACCAACTCTTTAGCCACGCATTCATCTGCTCTATCCTCCTATTCCTATACTCACTAGCATGTGGCACCGGGAGTAATCCAGAGATTACAACCTTTGAGGTCCTGCTCTTTAGTCTGCTACCTAGCTCCCTAAATTCTTGCTGCAGGACCTCATCCCTCTTCCTACCCATGTCATTGGTCCCAATGTGAACCACGACCTCTGACTGTTCACCCTCCCCCTTCAGAATGCCCTGCAGCCGTTCAGTGACATCCTTGACCCTGGCACCAGGGAGGCAACAAACCATCCTGGAGTCACGTCTACGGCCACAGAAACGCCTATCTGTTCCCCTTATGATAGAATCCCCTACCACTATTGCTCTCCGACTCTTTTTCCTCCCTTCCTGAGCAGCAGAAGCACCCCTGGTGCCAGGAAGTTGGCTGCTGCTGCCTTCCTCTGGTAAGTCATCCCCCTCAACAGTATCCAAATCGGTATACCTGTTTGAGAGGGGGATGTCCACAGGGGACCCCTGCACTACCTGCCTGCTTCTACTGCTCCGCCTGATGGTCACCCATTTCCCTTCTGCCTGTGCAGCCCTTACCTGCGGTGTGACCAACTCACTAAACGTGTTACTCACGACCCTCTCAGCATTGTGAATGCTCCAAAACTCATCCATCCGCAGCTCCAGCGCTGCAATGCGGTCTACTAGTAGCTGCAGCTGGATACATTTCTGGCACACATGGTCGTCAGGAACGCAGGTAGCGTCCCTGAATTCCCACATAGAGCAAGAGGAGCATAACACAGGGCTGGGCTGCCCTGACATGACTTACCCTTTAATTAATTTAAATTAATTCAATACCACCAATTAAAGATATACACTAGGGCGCTTGTATGGTTTACCAACAGTCCCCGCTGCACCAGAAAGACCTTAGCAACTATAAACCAGAGTTAAAGTTTAAAAAAGAGAAATACTCACCAACACTCGAGCCTCCTCCCATCTTTCCTCATCTAAATCTATCAGCGTAACCCTCTATTCCCCTCTCCCTCATATGCTTGTCCAGCCACCTCTTAAATGCATCTATACTATTCGCTTCAACCACTCCCTGTGGCAGCGAGTTCCACATTCTCACCACTCTTTTGGGTAAATAAGTTTCTTCTGAATTCCCTATTGGATTTCTTGGTGACTATCTTATATTGATGGCCTCTAGTTATGCTCTTCCCCACAAGTGGAAACACTCTCTCTGTATCCACTCTATCAAAACCTTTCATAATTTTAAAGACCTCTATTAGGTCACCCCTCAGCCTTTTTTTCAAGAGAAAAGAGACCCAGCCTGTTCATCCTTTCCTGATATGTATACCCTCGCATTTCTGGTATCATCCTTGTAAATCTTCTCTGCACCCTCTCCAGTGCCTCTATATCCTTTTTATAATATGGCGACCAGAACTGTACGCAGTACTCCGAGTGTGGTCTAACCAAGGTTCGATACAGGTTTAGCATAACTTCCCTACTTTTTAATTCTATCCCTCTAGAAATAAACCCGAGTGCTTGGTTTGCTTTTTTTATGGCCTTGCTAACCTGTGGCTCAACTTTTAGTGATTTGTGTATTTGTACTCCAAGATCCCTTTGTTCCTCTACCCCACCCAGACTCGCACCCTCCAAGTAATAAGTGACCTCCCTATTCTTCCTACCAAAATGTAATACCTCACATTTATCTGTGTTGAACTTCATTTGCCAATTATATGCCCATTCTGCAAGTTTATTAATGTCCTCCTGTAATTTGCAGTCCCCCTCAGTATTGACTATCCTCCCCAATTTGGTGTCATCCACCAATTTAGAAATTGTGTTTTTGATTCTAAAGTCTACATCGTTAATGTAAATTGTGAACAGCAGTGGTCCCAGCACTGATCCTTGTGGAACACCACTGCCCACCTTCTGCCACTGTGAATAGCTACCCTTTACTCCCACTCTCTGCTTTCTGTCCTGAAGCCAGCCAGCAATCCATTCTGCTACTTGTCCCCTGACTCCGCATTCTCTGACCTTGTTTGTCAGTCTATTATGGGATACCTTATCGAAGGGCTTTTGAAAATCTAGATAAATTACATCTACTGCATTACCATTCTATTGCCTCATCAAAAAATTCAATAAGGTTGGTCAAGCAAGACTTTCCCTTTTGAAATCCATATTGACTATTCATTATTATATTTTTCATTTCTAGATGTTCTAGGAGTACAGGGCAGCTATTTTCTCCTTCAGTAGGGATTCCATTATTTTTCCTACCACCGATGTTAAGCTGACTGGCCTATAATTCCCTGGACATGTTCTACCCCCTTCTTAAATATTGGTATTACGTTAGCTATCCGCCAGTCCTCTGGCACTACGCCTTTTTCTAACTAATTATTGGGCCAGAAATTCGTGAACGGGGCTTGCCGCGCGTGCAAGGTCCCAATTTGCACTTACCCGACGTGCCTGCCGATCACCTCCAGGGACGCCTGGAATTCCATTTTGAATCTGAAGAATCCCGGGCAGCGTTTGACGTCACGCCGCCCAAGAGTGCAGCCAGCGCGAAGCCTGTAGCGCACTGTGCAACTGAGACACGCCCCTTGAGGTCTCAGTTTAACAGGACACGCCCCCAATGTTGCTGCTAAGCATTTTTACATGCAAAGCAGCAGTTTAAATAGGTTTTTGGAAGTTTTTTGAAGCTTTTGGTAACTTTTATAAACTTTTAAAAACGTTTACATTATTTTGAAGAATCTGAAGTAGTTTTAAACAGAATTAAAGCAATTTAAAGACTTTTAAAAGCCCTAAAAGATTTTTTTTAATTCCATTTATTTATTTAGCAATGTCGTCGTCATACGTGTCTTCACACTGTTCCCTTTGGGGAACTGTATGAAGTGGTGGAAGGATTTATGGCCATGATTAACGCTCATTCCGTGACCGTAACCATCTTTGAACCAGCCATTAGGGCGGTTAGTCCTATGGCGGGAGGGTTTTACGGGCTCCCACAAGCTATACAAGGAGGGGGGGCCACCCACACCCACGGACGCAAATATCCCACTGGATGTCAACCCAGAATTTAGAGCCGGAGCTCCGACTCCACTTGCCGGGACTGTCTGGAGCGGGGTTCGAAACCCTACCCTGATCTGGCCCAGCGGCAGGGATCCTACCGCTATGCCAAAGGCCCAATCCGATTAGCAACGTGAAATGGCTGGAATGAGCACAATTCACGGCATTAAAAGAACTCACAATTGAACTGATGATGACCTCAGCAATCTCCTCAAGGAGGTGGAGGCGCAGCGCCTGCTCATCATTGGTAATGAGAAGTCAAAGGCGCCGCAAAAAGGGCAGATGATAGCTTGGTCTTTCAAGTGGCAGCATAGGGCTCCAGTCACGGGGAGGGAAAAGGCGCAGGAAACGTATGAGTGTCACCTTTTGTGCGGAGTGGGCCTTATGCGTAGCAGTAAGCATCCCCGCCGCTGGGCCAGAAGGAGTAGGGTTTCGAACCCCACTCCAGACAGTCCCGGCAAGTGGAGTCGGAGCTCCAACTATAAATTCTGGGTGGACATCCAGCGGGATACTTGCGTCCGTGGGTGTGGGTGGCCCCCCCCTCAGATGGGTTGTGGGAGCCCGTAAAACCCTCACGCCATAGGACTAACCACCCTAATGGCTGGTTCAAAGATGGTTACGGTCACGGAATGAGCGTTAATCATGGCCATAAATCCTTCCACCACTTCATACAGTTCCCGAAAGGGAACAGTGTGAGGATACGTACGATGATGACCTCTTGCGCAATGCACCTCCTTGGACCCTCAGTCGCAGATGCGAGGGGGCAAATCGTGCAATTGTTAAATTTTTCATTTTATTGACATGTAAAATGTTGGCCCAGTAATTCCCTTCCAAATGCGTGAGTACGGTCGGGGTACTTATGCGTCTGGCCGGAGGAAATGCCGGTTTTCAGCATGCACAGCGCATGCGGGGAAAACCGGCATTTCCTGTCCTCTGAACGAAGGGGTTCAGAGGCAGAACGCGTGCGACTGCACAGGCAGCGCGTGCGCAGTATAATTCGCCGCTTTCATTAATGCTTTCAGTGAGGTCCAGTCATTACAACTTACACATGAAAAAAGCATGGGTACAGTTGCTCCAGAGGCTGCGGAGGAAGATATTTCTTATCGTGGAGCTTCTGAAAGTATGTATGTCTGTATATATTCCTTTGCGTGTTATGTATATATTCCTTTACTTATGTGTATGAATGTATTATTTAATTATGACTTTCAGAGAAAGTAACTTATTGGAAAATCATAATTAAAAACATACATTCATACACATAAGTAAAGGAATATAAAACATACATACATATACGTAAAGGAATATATGCGGACATACATACATAATTACTTATTACTGATGAAAAGTTTCTTTCTTAAAAGTGCTGGAAATGTTACATTACTCATTTTAGAACACTCATTTTCACATTCAATTCACACAGCCACAATTGCTCCTTCTACCTACCGTTCTGAAAACCCGTTTAAAAAAAAAAATTTAAACTTTAAAACTTACTTAAAATTTCTTAAAATAACTTCCCTCCCTTTCCCAAACAAAAATGTTGCCTTTCAGAAGCTCCACGATAAAATATATCTTCCTCCGCAGCCTTGGAACAACTTTACACATGCTTTTTTCAAGTGTAACTTGTAAGGACTTACCCTCACTGAATCCATGAATGAAATCGACGAAGTTCACTGCGCAAGCGCTGCCTGTGCAGTCGCACGCGCTGTGCCTATGAACCCTTTCGTTCCGAGGTCTGGAAATGCCGGCGTTCCCCGCATGCGCTGTGCATGCTGAACGCCGGCATTTCCAACGGCCAGATGCGTGAGTACCCAGACCGTACTCACGCATTTGGTCACGAATTTCTGGCCCATTATATATGTGTAGTAACGCCTCTGCTATCTCTTCCCTAGAATCTTTTAAAATGCATGGACGAAGGAGCAGCGCTCTGAAAGCTTGTGATTTCAAATAAAGCTGTTGGACTATAACCTGGTGTTGTGTGACTTCTTACAGCAAAACATCCAGACCAGGGCTTTTATCCTCTTTGAGTTTATTTAATATATCCCACTTTTTTATTTTAAATGTACTTATCTCATTACTAATCTCATCATCCAATGTCATGTCCACCTGTTCCATTTCTCTGGTAAATACTGAAGCAAAATAATTATTTAATATTTCTGCCATCTCTCTATTGTTACCTGTGATATTATCCTGTCTATCCCTGTTAGTCCTATTCCCATCCCAAACTTCCTTTTTTTGTTGATGTGACTGTAAAATATTTTACTATTTTATTTATGTTCCTTGATAATTTAATTTCATAGTTCCTCTTTGCCTCACTAATTGTTTTTTTGACTTCTCTCCTAATCTCTTTGTATTCTCTCTTATCATGCACTCCTCTGCTGTCTGTGTACTTAATGTATGCCTCTTTCCTTACCCTCAATTGTTCCCTTATGGCTTTATTCATCCATGGAGTCTCATTAGTGTTTAGTTTGTTCTTTTCTTTTAGTGAAATATATTTTTCCTGCACTCTGTTGAAAACTGTTTTAAATGTTTCCCATTGCTGTTCGACATCGTTGTTTGTCAATATTGTTGCCCATTTTCCCCCCCCCCAAGTTCTATTGTCAGCCCCTCAAAATCAGCTTTTGTCCAATCTATTAATCTGATTTTCGTCATACTTATGTCCTTCTCAATTATCATCTTAAAGCGTATTATATTATGGTCACTATTGCCTATATGTTCCCCTACTTTTACTTCTCTTATCTGCTCTGGTTCATTCCCCATTACTAGATCCAACAGCGAATCCTCCCTCATTGGGCTTTTTACATATTGGGTTATAAAGGAGTCACAGAAGTGCCAGGCAATGACTATCTCCAACAAGCGAGAATCTAACCACTGCCCCATGATATTCAATAGCATGACCATTGCCAAATCCCCCACCATCAACATCCTGGGGGGATCACCATTGACCGGAAACTTAACTGGACAAGCCACATAAATACTGTGACTACAAGAGCAGGTCAGAAGCTGGGTATTCTGTGGCAAGTGACTCACCTCCTGACTCCCCAAAGCCTTTCCACCATCTACAAGATCTACAAGGCACAAGTAAGGAGTGTGACGGAATACTCTCCACTTGCCTGGATGAGTGCAGCTTCAACAATACTCAAGAAGCTCGACACCATCCAGGACAAAGCAGCCCGCTTGATTGACACCCCATCCACCACCTTAAACATTCACTCCCTCCACCACCGGCGCATCGTGGCTGCAGTGAGTACCATCTACAAGATGCACTGCAGCAACTTGCCAAGGCTTCTTCGGCAGCACCTCCCAAACCCGCAATCTCTACCACCTAGAAGGACAAGGGCAGCAGGCGCATGGGAACACCACCACCTCCAAGTCACACACCATCCTGACTTGGAAATATATCACTGTTCCTTCATCGTCGCTGGGTCAAAATCTTGGAACTCCCTACCTAACAGCACTGTGGGAGTACCTTCACCACATAGACTGCAGTGGTTCAAGGCGGCTCACCACCACCTTCTCAAGGACAATTAGAGATGGGCAATAAATTCAGGCCTTGCCAGCGACAGCCACATTGCGGGAATGAATAAAGAAAAATACTTGGGCAAAGATGTAGGTTTTAAAAAGAGCCTTAAAGGAGGAGAGGTGGAGAGGTTTAGGGAGGGAATTCCAGAGCTTAGGGCCTAGGTAGCTGAAGGCACGGCCGCCAATGGTGGGGCGAAGGAAATCGGGAATGCGCAAGATCGAACAATGGGCTGCCTTTGGAGATGGTTTGGGTACAGTCGAGGTACATTCCCACGAGGGGGAAAGCTAGGGCAAACAAAGCCAGAGCTCCCTGGATGACAAAAGAGATAGAGAGTAAGATGAAGCAGAAAAAGTGCCCGTATGACAGATGTCAAGTCGAGAATACAAGTGAGAACCAGGCTTAATATAGAAAGTTCAGAGGGGAAGTGAAAAAGGAAATAAGAGGGGCAAAGAGAGAGTATGAGAATAGATTGGCAGCTAACATAAAAGGGAATCCAAAAGTTTTCTATAGGCATATAAATAGCAAATGGGAGGGGTGGGGCCTATTAGGGATGATAAAAGAGACCTACGCATAGAGGCAGAGGGTATGGCTGAGGTACTAAATGAGTACTTTGCACCTGTCTTCACCAAGGAAGAGGATGCTGCCGAAGTCATAGTGAAAGAGGAGATAGTGGAGATACTGGATGGGATAAAAATTGATAAAGAGGAGGTACTAGAAAGGCTGGCTGTACTTAAAGTAAATAAGTCACCAGGACCGGATGGGATGCATCCTAGGATGCTGAGGGAGGCAAGGGTAGAAATTGCAGAGGTACTGGCCATAATCTTCCAATCCTCCTTAGATACGGGGGTGGTGCCAGAGGACTGGAGAATTGTAAATGTTACACCCTTGTTCAAAAAAGGGTGTAAAGATAAACCCAGCAACTACAGGCCAGTCAGTTTAACCTCGGTACTGGGGAAGCTTTTGGAAACGATAATCAGGGACAAAATTAACAGTCACTTGGGCAAGTGTGGATTAATTAAGGAAAGCCAGCACAGATTTGTTAAAGGCAAATCGTGTTTAACTAACTTGATTGAGTTTTTTGATGAGGTAACAAAGAGGGTTGATGAGGGCAATGCGGTTGATGTGGTGTACATGGACTTCCAAAAGGCATTTGATAAAGTGCCACGTAATCGGCTTGCCAGCATAGACAGGCTGGTGGAATAGGTGGACATGTGGCAGATAAAATTTAACGCAGAAAAGTGCAAAGTGATACATTTTGGTAGGAAGAATGAGGAGAGGTAATATAAACTAAAGGGTACAATCCTAAAGGGGGTGCATGAACAGAGAGACCTGGGGGTATATGTGCACAAATCGCTGAAGGTGGCAGGGCAGGTTGAGAAAGCGGTTAAAAAAGCATACGGGATCCTGGGCTTCATAAATGGAGGTATAGAGTACAAAAGCAAGGAAGTTATGAACCACCTTTATAAAACACTGGTTCGGTCTCAACTGGAGTATTGTATCCAATTCTGGGCACCGCACTTTAGGAAGGATGTGAAGGCTTTAAAGAGGGTACAGAAAAGATTTACAAGAATGGTTCCAGGAATGAGGGACTTCAGTTACATTGATAGACTGGAGAAGCTGGGGTTGTTCTCCTTAGAGCAAAGGTTAGGAGATTTGATAGAGGTGTTCAAAATCATGAAGGATCTGGACAGAGTAGATAGAGAGAAACTGTTCCATTGGCGGAAGGGTCGAGAACCAGAAGACACAGATTTAAGGTGATTGGCAGAAGAACCAAAGGCGACATGAGGAAAAACTTTTTTACGCAGCGAGTGGTTACAATCTGGAATTCACTGCCTGAAAGGGTGGTGGAGGCAGATTCAATTGTAGGTTTCAAAAGGGAATTGGATAAGTACCTGAAGGAAACAAATTTGCAGGGCTACGGGGAAAGGGCGGGGGAGTGGGACTAGCTGAAGTGCTCTTGCAGAGAGCCGGCACCGGCTCGATGGGCCAAATGGCCTCCTTCTCTGCTTGGTGTCGTCAGTTTACATGTGGAACCTAACGTGTTTTCGGATGATTTCACCGAGTAGCAGCAGGTAGATGAAGAATGGGAGGGGACCAAAGATAGATCCTTGTAGGGACTCCAGAGGTAAAGGTGCGGGAGCGGGAAGAGAATTCATTGCAGGAGATGTAGGTAGCATGACCAACCAATGAAGAACAATCAATAAGATTAATAGGATGTTATAATACAGTCAAAACAGTAAAGTACAGAACTGTGGCCAGTCCGCAGCTTGAATACTGCACCAAGTGTAGGGAAGTATCTAGGGCTGTTCCCCAGTACCACGAGTTTGGGTTACGAGGGAAGACTTGGGTTTTGCCGTTTTTATGACCGGTGTGTGCCTTGTTCGGTCTCTCTTCCCCGCTCACTTGCTGTCTTTCTCTCCGCCTCTGTGTGCCTACCTCTGTCGCTCTCCTCGCTCGCTTGCCATTTGTGTCTCTATATCCATCTGTGCCTTCACCTCCGTGTGCCTCTCTCTGTCTCTTTCCTGTCTCGTTTGGTATCTGCTTCTCCATCTCTCCCTTTGGAAAGCTGGATCCTGTTAGACCCATCAGCAAAATTTATGTCCCAAATTAAATTACAGTTGAGAATGTAATAATAAATCAGTTTATTAAAAAGAACAGTTTCTCTGGCAAGTGCTGGGAGAGGATGGCAGAATCATTACACTCATAACGTTCAACGATTATGGCAACATGCAGCCATCGATCATGGGACACCCTCTCTCTCTCTCGTGGGCCAGAGTTTGATCGGCCCTGACACCAGAGATGAGCTGGCCTCCCGCCCGCTTTGTCCTCCTTCCATTTGAGCCGTGGGAGGGGAGGCCACCACTGCTCCAGGGGTTCAGAGTCTCTCTCCTTTAATTAGCTACTATTGAAACCCGCCCTTCAGTCAGACAGAATACATTTCTTTATTTAATTGAATTCACGAGAGAATATGGATTTAGAGGCACGTCCAAGAACTCTGGGAAGTATTGCCAGAAATTAACAGAGATAAATTACTGAATCTAAAACTGGAGGAGCTCTCGTCCACACAATCAGGCTGTTGTCTCGTCCAACATGTTCCAAAATACATGTTCTCATTTTCTTCCCTCCTCTCCTGAAGATGCTGACTCTCACTGGGGTACGGGTCCCCTCCTCTCCTGAAGGTGCTGACTCTCACTGGGGTACGGGTCTCCCCCTCTCCTGAAGGTGCTGACTCTCACTGGGGTATGGGACCCCTCCTCTCCTGAAGGCGCTGACTCTCACTGGGGTACGGGTCCCCTCCTCTCCTGAAGGCGCTGACTCTCACTGGGGTACGGGTCTCCTCCTCTCCTGAAGGTGCTGACTCTCACTGGGGTACGGGTCCCCTCATCTCCTGAAGGTGCTGACTCTCACTGGGGTACGGGTCCCCTCCTCTCTTGAAGGTGCTGACTCTCACTGTGGTACGGGTCCCCTCCTCTCCTGAAGCTGCTGACTCTCACTGGGGTATGGGTCCCCTCCTCTCCTGAAGCTGCTGACTCTCACTGGGGTACGATGAGCTGAATGGCCTCCCGTGCTTTGAACGTCTCTGGTCTGGGGTCACACATGGGAGTGAGGTAGCAGAAGTTAGCCAGCTCCTGGGGAACGTACCCCAGCGAGTAGTCAGCTCCTTTAGTCTAGAACCAGGGGTCACAATCTAAGGATAAGGGGTAAGCCATTTAGGACTGAGATGAGGAGGAATTTCTTCACCCAGAGAGTGGTGAACCTGTGGAATTCTCTACCACAGAAGGCAGTTGAGGCCAATTCATTAAATATATTCAAGAAGGAGTTAGATATATTTCTTAAGGTTAAAGGAATCAAGGGATATGGGGAGAAAGCAGGGACAGGGTACTGAGTTTGGATGATCAGCAAGGATCTCATTGAATGGCGGAGGAGGCTCAAGGGGCCGAATGGCCTACTCCTGCTCCTATCTTCTATGGTTCTATGTTTTGGATCGGGTGGTGGGAGAGAAATACTCAAGGATTCAGACTACTCACGCTTCCACCAGCTCCGACACATTCAGCTCCTATCCAGTGACCCCCAACCGTGTCAGCCGTGGCTCAGTGGGCAGCACTCTCGCCTCTGAGTCAGAAGGTCGTGGGATCACGTCTTACTCCAGAGACTTGAGCATATAATACTGGCTGACATTCCCAGTGCAGCCCTGAGAGAACGCTGCCCTGTCGGATGGTCTGTACTGAGGGAGCGCCGCACTGTCGGAGGGGCAGTACTGAGGGAGAGCCGCACTGTCAGAGGGGCAGTACTGAGGGAGAGCCGCACTGTCGGAGGGGCAGTACTGAGGGAGCGCCGCACTGTCGGAGGGGCAGTACTGAGGGAGCGCCGCACTGTCGGAGGGGCAGTACTGAGGGAGAGCCGCACTGTCGGAGGGGCAGTACTGAGGGAGAGCCGCACTGTCGGAGGGGCAGTACTGAGGGAGAGCCGCACTGTCGGAGGGGAAGTACTGAGGGAGCGCCGCACTGTCGGAGGGGAAGTACTGAGGGAGTGCTGCACTGTCGGAGGGGCAGTACTGAGGGAGCGCCGCACTGTCGGAGGGGCAGTACTGAGGGAGAGCCGCAGTCGGAGGGGAAGTACTGAGGGAGTGCTGTACTGTCGGAGGGGCAGTACTGAGGGAGTGCTGCACTGTCGGAGGGGCACTACTGAGGGAGAGCCGCACTGTCGGAGGGGCAGTACTGAGGGAGAGCTGCACTGTCGGAGGTGCCATCTTTCAGATGAGACGCTAAACCGAGTCCCCGTGTGCTCGCTCAGGTGGACGTAAAAGATGTCACGGTACTACTTCGAAGAGGAGCAGGGGAGTTCTCCCCGGTGTCCTGGGCTAATATTTATCCCTCAACCAACATCACTAAAACAGATTATCTGGTCATTATCACATTGCTGTTTGTGGGAGCTTGCTGTGCACAAATTGGCTGCCGCGTTTCCCACATTAGAACAGTGACTACACTTCAAAAAGTATTTAATTGACGGTAAAGTGCTTTGGGACGTCTGGAGGTGGTGAAAGATGCTGTGGAAATGCAAGTTTTTTCTAAATGAAAGACTCACAGCAGAGACTTAAGTCTAGACTTTATTGCCAGCTAATACAAACAGCAGCTGCCATTTTGTGCATTAACCTGATTGACACAATGTGCTTAACTTCATGATCAGAAAATAATTCAAAAAACGCACATCCTAAACATCCCGGGAAACACTTCTCTCCTCGGGCTCGCACTAAAAATCACAGTCCAATATACAATATAGAAATAACTCTCGGTCTGAAGAATATATTCCAGAAAGTTGACATCCCCTCCACTGTTCTACAGCACTCACCATTCGCGAACATCCTGGAAAGGGGTAAATTTATACACCATGCAATCGGGGGACGTTATTGTGGCCCCACAAGTTATGTTTCAAATACACTTACACAATTCAGGTCCAGAATATTCACTCCGCAAATTCAAACAGATAGGCGTTGGCTGAATATTGAAGTAATGAATGCCTCGCTCTTTCATACACTGCTTGATATCAGAGAACCACACCGGGGGTTTGGGGAGAGAGGAGAGAGAGAATGGGGAGGGAGAGAGAGAGAATGGGGAGGGAGAGAGAGAATGGGGGAGAGGAGAGAGAGAATGGGGGAGAGGAGAGGGGGGAGAGAGGAGAGAGAGAATGGGGAAGGAGACAGAGAGAGAGGGGGGAGTTAGGGGAGAGAGAGAGGGAGGAAGCACAGGGAAGAGAGAGGAATGGGGATAAAGAAGGGGAGAGAGAGAGAGAGAGAGAGAGAGTGTGTGGGGAAGAGAGAATGGGAGGGAAGGGGCAGGGAGAGAGTGGTGGAGAGGGGAAAAGTGAAGAGAGAGAGAGAGACACAGTCAGAGATTGATTGGAGCCTTGAGGTGAGCACGGGATCAACACTCAGACAAGCTCCCCTCAGACGACCTTAGTTATGACCCGAGCATATTTCGCCCCTCCCTTGCCCTGGAGTACCCATCCTTCGTACAAATGTTAATTCAGCCAGCGGTGGGGCCGGGCTGGAATCCAGTCAGAGCCGGCAGGACGCAGGAACAGAAAGTAAAAACTCATCCGTGGATAGGCGGAGTTTGTGACCGCATCAATATAAATACGCACAGCTCGATGGAGAGCCAGTCGACAAAGTTTGTTCAAAAACACAAAGAGATTGCGGCCTGTGGACAGTTTCCATGGCGACGGGTTGGGGGAGGGGGGGGTAGTGGGGGTGTTGGGGGGCTGTGGAGGGTGTTGGGAGCGTTGGGGAGGTCTGGGGGCAGTGGGGGGGGGGGGTTCGGGGGCAGTGGGGGTCACGTGGGCGGGGGGCCATTGGTGTAACGCAGCATCGGGTAGAGGGAGCGGGCAAAGTTGTTTGCCAAGGCACAGTTGTAGTCCTCCTGGTTGAAGGGGATGAGGCAGGCCAGGAGCAGCAGCAGGAGGATGCCGAGCTGGAGGGGAAAGGCCACCCGGACAACCCTGGACAGGAAGGATCGGGCCTTCGAGACCTCCCGGTTCCCAACCTCTCCGTCACATCTGAGGAGGGGAAAACAAGAAAACCATCGTCAGTCAGTGGAGCTTCTAGTTGTTAGCTTCAAAATAAACTCCCCTCTACCTTCTGGAATCTTCTGTTCCCACCCAGAACAACCAACACAGGAGGTGGCCATTCGGCCCATCGTGCCGGCTCTTTGAAAGAGCTCTCCAATTAGTCCCACTCTTCTGCTCTTTCCCCATAGCCCTGGAAAATTTTCCTTTACAGGTATTTATTCAATTCTCTTTTGAAAGTTACCAATGAATCTGCTTCCACCCCCCAGCGCATTCCAGAACATCATAACTCGCTGTGTAACAAACATTCTTCTCACGTCGGCTCTGGTTCTTTTGCTAATTATTCCTAAATCTGTATCCTCTGGTTATTGAGCCTCCCGCCACTGGAAACAGTTGCTCCTTATTTACTCCATCAAAACCCTTGGAAAACCTCCATTAAATCTCCCCTTAATCTTCGCTGCTCCAAGGAGAACAATCCGGCTTCTCAGTCGGTCCACGTAAACAGCCCAGGAGTGCGATTGACCACTTCCTGCTCGCCGGGCAGACGCAACACAAGGAGCTCAGGACCACCTAAGGCAGAGCTAACCGCTTGATCGGTGCCCCCAACCCTGGATTCAATCGACACTCCCTCCCCACCGTGGCTGCAGTGTGCACCATCTACAAGATGCACTGCAGCAACTCGCCAAGGCTTCTTCGGCAGCAACTCCCAAACCCGCAACCTCTGCCTCCTAGAAGGACGAGGGCAGCAGGCGCATGGGAACACCACCACCTCCAAGTTCCCCTCCAAGTCACACACCACCCTGACTTGGAAATATATCGGCCGTTCCTTCTTCATCACTGGATCAAAATCCTGGAACTCCCTCCCCAACAGCACTGTGGGAGTACCTTCACCACACGGACTGCAGCGGTTTAATAAGGCGGCTCACCACCACCTTCTCGAGGGCAATTAGAGATGGGAATAAATGCCGGCCTTGCCAGCGTTGCCCATCAATACGGGTGGAGGGGGGGATATCAAGGGTAAAATTGACCCTACTATCCCCATCTAACAGGCTGTTCAGTGTCCTGTTCCCAAACCACAGATTAGGTGAGTCAGTGAGACCTTAAAATAGTCACGGAATTCTTTCTTTAAAACAAAGACTATTGCCCCCTTGATCCCCCCGCCCCCTCAGGACCTCCGTTCCCGCGCTAGTCCTCAGGACACCGCCTCCCCTCGGGACCCCCGCTAGGCCTAGTCCTCAAGGCCCCGACACCCCTCCCCGGGCCCCCAATGGGCAGCGCGCTTGTAACCTTGACAGCATATTTACCTTTCCACGGAGACGCCGGGCGCTTTGTCCAATTGCACTTCTCTCCGAACCTGTGACAAATCAAATAAAAACCATTTGTAACTCACGGCAACTGAATAATATCGCCTGGTGAGGGGATCATACTGGGAGCCGCAACATGTCTGACTCCCACGTGGAATCGCACGGCCCATTGATGGGGTCAGGGGAGGAGCAAAGGACCCTTCATTTAAATATGACGGCAGGTTAGATACAGAGTAAAGCTCCCTCTACTGTCCCATCAAACACTCCCAGGGCAGGTACAGGGCAAAGCTCCCGCAACACTGTCCCATCAAACACTCCCCCATCAAACACTCCCAGGGCAGGTACAGCACAGGTTAGATACAGAGTAAAGCTCCCTCTACTGTCCCATCAAATACTCCCAGGGCAGGTACAGCATGGGTTAGATACAGAGTAAAGCTCCCTCTACACTGTCCCATCAAACACTCCCAGGGCAGGTACAGCACGGGTTAGATACAGAGTAAAGTCCCTGAACCAGAACGGGACCAACATCCTTGTGGGGAGGTTTGCTAGTACTGTTGGGGGGGGTTTAAACTAACTTGGCAGGGGGATGGGATACAGAGTGGCGCTATAGTAGGAGGTGATGCACAGCCAAATATAGAGGAAAAAACAAGTCAGCCTGGAAGGCAGAGCAAATATGTAACGGCACAAGGGAGTATGTGTTGGATTTCGCAATCATTTTGAAATTTCCTACGGTTCTGAAGATTAATTTTGATTAAAGAATACCTGGGTATATACCTTTAAAAATCCAGGGGATCAAAATGGCCGCCAGACCGCATGGCAAAAGACAAAGGACTTGAAAAGGCAGTTTGTGTGTGTGTCTGTGAAAAAGGTGAAGATCAAAGATAGCTGACCAGACTGCCAATCAAAGGCAGTTCAGGGAGTTTCCCCTCCCTGCAGAGACAATCGATGTGTTTACAGAAACTGCTACACAAAGGATTAACCACTTGAGACTGGTTTCAGTCTGACCACAAGGACAATGACTTTCTGTTTACAATACCTTCAAGGCTATTTACTCAAGCAATCAAGGAAATGGACACATTTCAAACCACTGCAGCTTTATTCGAAAGCCCATCACAGACAATTGAAGACACATTTAAACTGAAAAGGAACAGTTTAAACGAATGGGTAATTCATCCTAACCCATCCTAGACAATCCTAGCTTGGATCCCTTTTGTTTTAGCCCAGATTCATCCGGATCTGGGCGGCAACATTTCGGCCCCAAATTGGGGTATAAAAGATAGCTTCTCAGAAGCCATCTCTCTCTCTGTGGCCTTGCCTCCGTGCTCTCTACAACGTGGGAGTCTGCCTGAAGAAGTGGAGCACCAGCAGTTTACTTTTAAAATACTGGGGTGATCGCAGGGCACGGAGAAGGCGTTTTCATTGGTGAGCATATATTTTTCTGGCCCATTACAAGGCAACTTAGAATAGGTATAGGGGTGGGAATTAAGTGGGAATTTTGTTAGAACTGTGATTTTAGTCAATCTTCCCTCGTTGTGTCCGTTCTCTCCTCCCCTATTTAAGTAACAGTGTTGCACTAGCAGATAAGGCTGTAGTGAACAGAGAGTAGCTGTATTAAAGTGCTGTTTTAAGTAAAAGCCACTAAGCAAAGGTGCTGTAGTGCAAGGTGTTTCGATATTAAAAGTGCTATTAAAAAGGGTGTTGCACTAAGCAGAGAAGTGCTTCAGTGGACACTAAGGGTTCTGTATTAAAGTGCTGTTTTTAAGTAAAAGCCACTAAGCAAAGGTGCTGTAGTGAGCAAAGTGTTTCTTTATTTAAAAGTATACTGTATTTAAAGGAGTGTTGCACTGAGCAAGGAGCGCTCTAGTGGACACTGAGTGTACTGCGTTAGGCAAAAGTGCTGTACCAGGCACAGGTGTGCTGTATCCATTATTTTAAGTTGTTTCTTTCTTTTTATTTCAATAAATGCTGGTCTGTTTTGCACCCAAACCACGAGCCACGTTTTCTGTCTACATTGCTACCGAATAAGTCCGGCGGTCAGAACCAGGAATAGGGGAGCGCTTCGAAACCGCACGGGGGCCCCTGGAGCAGCTCAGACGCTTCTGACTGACCAGAGACAAATAACCCCAACCCCATTGTTTAATTCCTACAATGGCAAGGCTGGATGGCATTTATTTTAATGCAAGGAGTCTTGCGAGTAAGGCAGATGAATTGAAGGTGTTGATGAACACATGCTATCACAGAGACATGGTTGAGGGAGGGGCAGGACTGGCAGCTCAATATTCCGGGGTATAGAATCTTCAGGCAAGACAGAGGTGGGTGTAAAAGAGGAGGGTGTGTCGCAATATTAATCAAGGAGTCAATTACTGCTGTAAGGAGGGATGGTATCTTAGCAGGTTCCTCTAATGAGGCCATATGGGTAGAACTTAAAAACACAAAGGGGGCAAGCACTTTGCTGGGAGTGTACTATAGGCCCCCAAACAGTCAGGGGGAGATAGAGGAACAGATATGTAGGCAGATCTCAGAGAAGTGTAGAAATAATAGGGGATTTCAACTTTCCCAATATTAACTGGGATAGTCAGAGTGTGAAAGGCTTAGAGGGTGCGGAATTCTTAAAGTGCATCCAGGAGAGCTTTTTGAGCCAGCATGTAGAAAGTCCTACAAGAGAGGGGGCGGTACTGGACCTAATTCTAGGGAATGTAGCCGGGCAAGTGGTAGAAGTGTCACTAGGAGAGCATTTTGGTGACAGTGACCATAATTTGGTGAGATTTAAGGTAGTCATGGAAAAGGACAGAGATGGACCGGAAATAAAGGTTCTAAATTGGGGGAAGGCCGATTTTAATATGATAAGGCAGGATCTGGCCAAAGTGGACTGGGATCAGCTACTTGTAGGAAAATCCACATCGGAGCAGTGGGAGTCTTTCAGAAAGGAAATAGAGAGAGTACAACGCCAACATGTTCCCGTAAAGGTCAAGGGTGGGACCAACAAGCCCAGGGAACCCTGGATGTCAAGGGATATACAAGAATGGATTAGGAAAAAAAGGGGGCTTTTGGCAGATACAAAGGGCTAAAAACAGTGGAAGCCCTAGAGGAGTATAGAAAGTGCAGGGGGGTACTTAAAAAAGAAATTAGGAGAGCGAAGAGGGGGCATGAAAAAACACTGGCGGGCAAAATAAAGGAAAATCCCAAGGTGTTTTATAAGTATATTAAGGGCAAGAGGATAACCAGGGAAAAGAGTAGGGCCCATTAGGGACCAAAGTGGCAATCTGTGTGTAGAGCCGGAAGATGTAGGTGGGATTTTAAATGAATATTTTGCGACTGTGTTCACTATGGAGAAGGGTGATGTAGGCATAGAAATCAGGCAGGGGGATTGTGATATACTTGAACAAATTAGTATTGAGAGGGAGGAGGTACTAGCGGTTTTAGCGGGCTTAAAAATGGATAAATCCCCAGGCCCAGACGGAATGTATCCCAGGCTGCTGCGTGAGGCAAAGGAGGAGATTGCAGGGTTTCTGACACAAATTTTCAGAACCTCTCTGGCCACAGGGGATGTGCCAGAGGACGGGAGAACAGCTAACGTAGTACCATTGTTCAAGAAGGGTAGTAGGGATAAACCAGGGAATTACAGGCCAGTGAGCCCAACATCAGTGGTAGGGAAATTATTGGATAAAATTCTAAGGGACAGAATTAGTCTCCACTTGGAGAGGCAAGGATTAATCAGGGATAGTCAGCATGGCTTTGTCAGGGGGAGATCATGTCTGACCAATTTGATTGAATTTTTTGAGGGGGTGACTAGGTGTGTGGATGAGGGTATTGCAGTTGATGTAGTCTACATGGACTTCAGTAAGGCTTTTGACAAAGTCCCACATGGGAGACTGGTCAAGAAGGTAAGAGCCCATGCGATCCAGGGCAATCTGGCACATTGGATCCAAAATTGGCTTAGTGGCAGGAGGCAGAGGGTGATGGTCGAAGGTTGTTTTTGTGACTGGAAGCCTGTGTCCAGTGGTGTACCGCAGGGATCGGTGCTGGGTCCTTTGCTGTTTGTAGCGTACATTAATGATTTAGATATGAATGTAGGAGGTATGATCAGTAAGTTCGCAGACGACATGAAAATTGGTGGAGTGGTAAATAGCGAGGAGGGAAGCCTCAGGTTACAGGACGATATTGGTGGGTTGGTCAGATGGGTAGAACAGTGGCAAATGGAATTTAACCCTGAAAAGTGTGAGGTGATGCATTCTGGGAGGATTAACAAGGCAAGAGAATACACAATGAATGGTAGGACCCTAGGAAGGACAGAGGATCAGAGGGACCTAGGTGTGGATGTACACATATCCCTGAAGGCAGCAGGACAGGTAGATAAGGTGGCTAAAAAGGCATATGGGATACTTGCCTTCATTAGCCGAGGAATAGAATATAAGAGTAGGGAGGTTATGATGGAGCTGTACAAAACACTAGTTAGGCCACAGCTGGAATACTGTGTGCAGTTCTGGTCACCAGACTATAGGAGGGATGTGATTGCATTGGAGAGAGTGCAGAGGAGATTCACCAGGATGTTATCTGGGCTGGAGCGTTTCAGCTATCGTGCAAACAGATCAACGGAGGATGCAATCACAACTGCTCTACACTCAGCACTGAATCACTTAGATGGTAAGGAGACCTACATCAGAATGCTGTTCATAGACTACAGCTCAGCATTCAACACTATCATCCCCAACAAGCTGGCCACCAAACTCCAAACTCTTGGCCTGAACACTTCCCTCTGCAACTGGACCCTGGACTTCCTAACAAACAGACCCCAGTCTGTCAAATTTGGTAACCACACCTCCCCCCCCCTGACCCTGAACACGGGGGCCCCACAAGGATGTGTGCTGAGCCCCCTCCTCTACTCCCTCTTCACCCACGACTGTGTGGCTGTTCATGGTTCCAACACCATCATCAAGTTTGCGGATGAAACCACGGTAGTAGGCCAGATCACCAACAACGATGAGTCAGCCTACAGGGAGGAGGTCCAGCATCTCGTGAAGTGGTGCGCCGATAAAAACCTGGCCCTTAACATCAAGAAAACCAAAGAAAGCATTGTGGACTTCAGGAAGTCTAAAGGCAGAAGTCACCCCCCCATCCACATCAATGGGGCTGTGGTGGAAAGGGTGGACAGCTTTAAGTTCCTCGGAGTCCACATCACGGAAGACCTCTCCTGGTCCCTCAATACCTCCTCTCTGGTGAAGAAGGCCCAGCAGCGCCTATATTTCCTAAGGAGGCTGAAGGGATGTAACCTGTCACCCCTGATCCTCTCTAACTTTTACCGCTGCACAATAGAGAGCATCCTGACAAACTGTATCACAGTATGGTATGGCAGCTGTAGCTACTGTGACCGGAAAGCCCTGCAGCGGGTAGTCAAAACTGCCCAACGCATTACCGGCACCCGGCTACCGACCATAGAGCACATATACCAGAAACGCTGTTTACGGAGGTCACGGTCCATCATCAAAGACCCTACCCACCCCAGCCACAGTCTGTTCGCCCTCCTGCCATCTGGGAGACGCTACAGATGCATTCGCACCCGTACGACCAGATTTAGGAACAGCTTCTTTCCCAGGGCTGTCATCCTACTGAACTCCACAAATAAACTCTAAAGCCTGCACATCTGCCAATGCACTTTATTATGGTTATGTTTATGTTAATGTATTACAAGCCAAATGTATGTTGAATGTTTAAATGTCTTAATCTAAATGTACTCTCTCGGGAGCCGCAAGCCTACATTTCATTGGACTGCACTTGTGCACTAACAATGACAATAAAAGTTGATTTGATTTGATTTGATTTTGACTGGACAGGCTGGGGTTGTTTTCCTTAGAGCAGAGAAGGCGGAGGGGGGACCTGATTGAGGTGTACAAAATTATGAGGGACATAGATAGGGTAGTGTGATGAAATATTCCATTCATCACTCATCAGTATTTCTCTGCCTGTGACTGCGGTTGGTTTCAGTTTCATTTCCATTGTATTGTACTGTGTGTAGGGCTCCGCCCATACCTGGCTCCTATGTAAGCTGGCCCAGCCTGCAGCACATCCAGTACGGCAGACCTCTGGATGGAAGATACATTCTCCTCTGTGTGTTACCTTCTAAGTCAATAAAAGCCTTGTTTTGTTTCGCTAACATCAAGTCTCGGATTTATTGAGGCACATCAATTTTATTGACTTAGAAGGTAACACACAGAGGAGAATGTATCTTGACTTAATTTTCAACACAATGGATCAACTCTTGAAACCCGAACGTTTGGATTTGGACCAGCATGCTTCGGACGCATCGGCACGCTTCGGACACTGGTTTATGTGTATGGAATTCTTCCTGGACAATTCCGCAGCCGTCAAAGACGCTACGGACGCTGCGAGTATGAAACTCGGAATTCTGCGGAATTGGGTAAGCCACCGGGTTTACCCCCTCATCCAAGACGCCGACACGTACCCGGCCGCCTGCGACATCTTAAAGGCGCATTACCAGCAGCCTACGAATGAGGTGTATGCTAGGCATCTGCTCGCTACTCGCGCACAGCGACCTGGGGAATCGGTGGAGGAGTTCCTAGGCACCCTGAAAACGCTTGGCAAAGACTGCAAGTGCCAAGGTGTAAAAGCTGCAGTGTACACTGACGAGCTTGTTCGCGATGCCTTTATCACAGGCCTCAGCTCACTTACATCCGGCAGAGACTGCTGGAAAAAACGGGATTGGACCTGAAACAGGCTGCGGACACAGCACGATCCCTGGATGTGGCCCAGAGAAACTCGGACGCCTACTCTTCAGCCCGCGCCGTCCACGCCGCCACGTGTGCACCAAGGGCGCTGCCATCTTGGAAGGCATCTTCCCCGCCCGGCAGCCCGACACCGTCGGGGCCCCGCTCTCCCCCCAGAAGCCCTACGACAGCCGCGACGCGTCGGGGACCCAACTGCTACTTCTGCGGGCAGCCGAAGCACACCAGAAACCTGTGCCCGGCGAAAGGCACCACCTGCTTTAAGTGCGGTAAGAAGGGGCACTTCGGGAAGGTGTGCAGAGGGAACCCCGCCGGAAAACCCGCCACCGCCGCATGTGCGCCGTGGGAGCGGCCATCTTGGACGCCATCTTGCCCGACCTCGTGGGGTCCGCCATCTTGTGAGCAGACAGCGTGGACGCCATCTTGTCTCGATCAGGGCCCTGCAGTGGCATCGGTCACAGTGGACCAGACCAGGCTGCACCCGCTATCCAAATCAATGGTGGACATCGAGGTAAACGGGTGCAGGGTTAAATGTTTAATTGACAGTGGAAGCACGGAGAGTTTTATCCACCCTGAACTGGTACAACAACTCTCCCTAAAGGTGGTCCCTACTCGGGGTACCATCTCTATGGCTGATAAAACTCAGACATCGACCATTATGGGTTACTGCACGGTACAATTGTCCGTTAACGGAACTGTATACGATAATTTTAAAGTATTAATCATGAAGAATCTATGTGCGAGCGTGATCTTGGGCCTGGATTTCCAGTGCTACCACCAAAGCATCACGCTCAATTACGGTGGGTCCCAGCCGCCCCTCACAGTGTGCGGTCTGGCTACCCTGAAGGTAAAGCCGCCTTCGCTATTCGCGAACCTTACCCCTAACTGCCGGCCAATAGCGACCAAAAGCAGGAGGTACAGCTGGGAGGACAGGCGGTTTATCGCGACCGAGGTAGACAGGCTCCTGAAAGAGCGCATTATTGAACGCAGCAATAGCCCGTGGCGCGCCCAAGTGGTGGTGGTAAGGGGTAGCGAGAAGAAACGGATGGTGATCGACTATAGCCAAACGATCAACAGGTACACCCAACTAGACGCCTACCCGCTACCCCGCATATCAGAAATGGTGAACCAAATCGCCCAATACCGGGTGTTCTCCACCATTGACCTCAAGTCAGCGTACCACCAGCTCCCTATCAGACCAGAGGACCGCCCGTACACCGCCTTCGAGGCGAACGGACGCCTCTACCAATTCCTCAGAGTCCCCTTTGGGGTGATGAATGGGGTCTCGGTCTTCCAGAGGGAGATGGACCGCATGGTCGATGACCACCACTTGCAGGCAACCTTCCCCTACCTCGACAACGTCACCATCTGCGGTCACAACCAGCAGGATCACGACTCGAACCTCGAGAGGTTCCTGAAAACCGCACAAAAACTCAACCTCACCTACAACGAGGACAAGTGCGTTTACAACACCACGCGCCTCTGCATACTAGGCAGCGTGGTGGAGAATGGGGAAATCGGACCAGACCCCGACTGATTGCGCCCCCTACGGGAGCTGCCCCTGCCCAACACTCCCAAAGCCCTAAAAAGGTGCCTGGGGTTATTTTCTTATTATTCCCAATGGGTCCCCAACTACTCCGACAAAGCCCGCCCCCTCTTGAAAGCATCCTCTTTTCCGCTCTCTGCTGAGGCCCATGCCGCCTTCAAAAGCATTAAGCAGGATATTGAGCGGGCCATGCTACAGGCAGTGGACGAGAACACTCCCTTTCAAGTGGAAAGTGATGCGTCTGACTTTGCCTTGGCGGCCACCCTCAACCAGGCGGGGCGGCCCGTAGCTTTCTTCTCGAGGACCCTCCAAGGGCCCGAGATCAGACACTCCTCCGTAGAAAAGGAGGCCCAAGCCATCGTGGAGGCAGTGCGCCACTGGCGCCACTACCTAGCCGGCAAACGCTTCACCCTACTTACCGACCAGCGGTCGGTAGCGTTTATGTTCAATAATAAACAGAGGGGGAAGATTAAAAATGATAAGATTCTTAGGTGGCGGATCGAGCTCTCCACCTTCGATTATGACATCATTTAACGGCCAGGGGCCCTTAACGAATCCCCCGACGCCCTCTCACGAGGGATGTATGCCAGCGCCACCGGGGATCGGCTACAGACCCTCCACAATGACCTCTGCCACCCAGGGGTCACGCGGCTGTTCCACTTCATAAAGTCCCGCAACTTACCCTACTCGATTGAGGAAGTTCGGTCCCTGACCAGGAACTGTCGCACTTGCGCTGAGTGCAAGCCTCGGTTCTACCGCCCAGATAGAGCCCACTTAATCAAAGCTACACGGCCCTTTGAGCGGCTCAGCTTAGATTTCAAGGGCCCCCTCCCGTCCGTCGACCGCAATGTTTACTTCCTGAACATTGTGGACGAATACTCTCGTTTCCCATTCGCCTTCCCCTGCCCAGACATGACCAGCGCCACGGTCATTAAATGCCTCAACAGCCTGTTCTGCATGCCGAGCTACATCCATACGGATAGGGGGGCGTCCTTCATGAGCGAAGAGCTACGCCAGTACATGCTGTCCAGGGGGATCGCCACGAGCCGTACCACCAGCTACAACCCCCGGGGTAACGGTCAAGTGGAGCGAGAGAACGGGACAGTATGGAAAGCAGTCACTCTAGCTCTAAGGACCAAAGGCCTCCCTATCTCCCGCTGGCAGGAAGTCCTCCCAGATGTGCTCCATTCGATACGGTCGCTATTGTGTGCTGCCACTAATGCCACGCCTCACGAGCGAATGTTTGTCTTTCCCCGGAAATTTATTGAGGCACATCAGGTAGATAGAAAGGAACTTTTTCCCTTAGTAGAGGGGTCAATAACCAGGGGGCATAGTTTCACAGGAAGGGGCAGGAGGTTTAGAGGGGATTTGAGGAAAACTTTTTCACCCAGAGGGTGATTGGAATCTGGAACTCACTGCCTGAAAGGGTGGTAGAGGCAGGAACCCTCACAACATTCAAGAAGCATTTAGATGAGCACTTGAAACGCCATAGCATACAAGGCTACGGACCTGAAAAATGGGATTAGAATAGACAGGGCTTGATGGCCGGCACGGACACGATGGTCCGAAGGGCCTCATTCTGTGCTGTATAACTCTATGATTCTATGATACACTGTCACATCAAACACTCCCAGACACAATAGCAAAATACTGCGGATGCTGGAAATCTGAAACAACAACAGAAAATGCTGGAAACACTCAGCAGGTCAGGCAGCATCGTGGAGAGAGAAACGGAGTTAATGTTTCAGGTCGATGACCCTTCGTCAGAACTAGAAAAAGTTGCAGAAGTAACTGATTTTTAAGCGAGTGCAGGGGCAGGGAAAGGGAGGAGGGGAGGAAAGAACAAAAGGGAAGGTCTGTGATGGGGTGGGAGGCAGGAGAGATGAAAAGACAAAAGGGATGATAGTGCAAGGCAAAAGGAGATGGTAATGGGGCAACTTAAGAAACAAAAGAGGAGTCTAGATAAGGTGTAAATGGGAGTAGCAGAACCATCAACAGCTGACATGTGGGAGAAAAAAGAAAATATAGGGGCCGAGGTTATGATCTGAAATGGTTGAACTCGAAGTTGAGTCCAGAAGGCTGTAAAGTGCCGAATCGAAGGATGAGGTGCTGTTCCTCGAGCTTATGTTGAGCTTCGATGGAACAGTGTAAGAGGCTGAGGACAGAGGTCAGAGTGGGAGTGGAGCGGAGAATTAAAGTGACAGGCGACTGGAAGCTTGGGGTCACACTTACGGACTGAACGGAGGTGTTCCGCAAAGCGGTCGCCCAATCTGCGTTTGGTCTCCCCAATGTAGAGGAGACCACATCGTGAGCAGCGAATACAGTATACTAAATCGCAAGAAGTACAAGTAAATCGCTGCTTCACCTGGAAGGAGTGTTAGGGACCACGGGTTAGATACAGAGTAAAGCTCCCTCTACACTGACCCATCAAACACTCCCAGGGCAGGTACAGCACGGGTTAGATACAGAGTAAATCTCCCTCTGCACTGTCCCATCAAACACTCCCAGGGCAGGTACAGCACGGGTTAGATACAGAGTAAAGCTCCCTCTGCACTGTCCCATCAAACACTCTCAGGGCAGGTACAGCACTGGTTAGTACAGAGTAAAGCTCCCTCTACACTGTCCCATCAAACACTCCCAGGGCAGGTACAGCACGGGTTAGATACAGAGTAAAGCTCCCTCTACACTGTCCCATCAAACACTCCCAGGGCAGGTACAGCACTGGTTAGATACAGAGTAAATCTCCCTCTGCACTGTCCCATCAAACACTACCAGGGCAGGTACAGCACGGGTTAGATACAGAGTAAAGCTCCCTCTACACTGTCCCATCAAACACTCCCGGTGCAGTGTATGTACCTTTAAGAGCCCCTGTGTACTGTAATACCGGTAGTGACCACTCGGGTATATAAGCCTGTATAGCGTCTTGTATCTTTTAGTTCACCTCCAGACTTTGTTCAGTAAACACCTGTTAAACCAACTCCTGCATTCTGTGTCTCCATTAACACATGGATACAACAGTGGCGACGAATTGGAAACGGACTTACCTGCAATTCGGCAGCACCTCAAGGAGATCGATTCCTCAGACGAAGGTCAAAGAAAAAAAAACAACAAAAAAAAACTGTGGTTTCACCAGCTAGCCGGGCTGGTGGCAGGTACTGCACTAATCCTTCCTGGGCGGCGGGCTGGGGCTCGATCGGGTGGCTCTGCAGCGGGGCCGAGCAGCGAGTCGGAAGGCGGAGGCAAACAGAGACGGAGGGTGGAGCACTCGGGAGACGGCCGGCGCTGCAAAGCAGGTCGGCATTCGGACCAAGCAGAGGGAGGGAAAAGTCCCAGAGAGTCCGGCGGGAATGAGTCTCCAACTATTAAAAGTATGTGTAAATAAAAACCGCGGAGAACAGCGTTGTCAGCAGCAGCAGCGGTGGGAAAGCGCGGGAGGCGCCATTTTTTCTCGGCAGGGAAGAAAGGAAAGCACGGGAGGCGCCATTTTTGATTTTCAGGATGCCTAAGACTGGCAATATTACTGCTTTCGATAGTGATATAGAGGATTGGACCACATATGTGGAAAGAGTGGAGGTATATTGCACAGCGAATGAAGTAGAGGATGATAAAAAGGCATCGGTACTTCTAAATGTGATGGGCGCAAGGACATACGGGCTGTTACGAAACTAAATCACTCCAGCCAAACCGATGGACAATAATTTTAAGGAGATTGTTGATACCCTACAGGAGCACTTAAACCCAACACCCTTATTTAATGTAACACCCTTATTTAAAAAGGGCAGTAGACAGAAGGCTGGAAACGATAGACCGGTTAGCCTAACATCTGTGGTAGGTAAAATGTTGGAGTCCATTATTAAGGAGACAGTAACAGGACATTTGGATAATCATAATTTAATAGGACAAAGTCAGCATGGTTTTATGAAGGGGAAGTCATGTTTGACAAATTTGCTGGAGTTCTTTGAGGAAGTAACATATAGGGTGGATAAAGGGGAACCAATGGACGTAGTGTATTTAGATTTCCAAAAGGCATTTGACAAGGTGCCACACAAAAGATTATTGCTTAAGATAAAAAATCACGGGATTGGGGGTAATATTCTGGCATGGATGGAGGATTGGCTATCTAACAGAAGGCAGAGAGTTGGGATAAATGGTTCATTCTCAGACTGGCAATCAGTAACTAGTGGTGTTCCGCAGGGGTCAGTGCTGGGTCCCCAACTCTTTACAATCTATATTAACGATTTGGAGGAGGGGACCGAGTGTAACATATCAAAGTTTGCAGATGATACTAAGATGGGAGGGAAAGTAGTGAGTGAGGAGGACATAAAAAACCTGCAAGGGGACATAGACAGGCTAAGTAAATGGGCAGAGATTTGGCAGATGGAATACAATACTGGAAAGTGTGAGGTTATGCACTTTGGCAGGAAAAATCGTAGAGCAAATTATCTTAATGGCAAGAAACCGGAAAGTACTGAAGTACAAAGGGATCTGGGGGTCCTGGTGCACGAAACTCAAAAGGTTAGTATGCAGGTGCAGCAAGTGATTAAGAAGGCCAATGGAATGTTGGCTTTCATTGCTAGGGGGATAGAATATAAAAATAGGGAGGTATTGCTTCAGTTGTACAAGGTATTGGTGAGACCGCACCTGGAATACTGCATACAGTTTTGGTGTCCATACTTAAGAAAAGACATACTTGCTCTCGAGTCAGTACAAAGAAGGTTCACTCGGTTAATCCCGGGGATGAGGGGATGGACATATGAGGAGAGGTTGAGTAGATTGGGACTCTACTCATTGGAGTTCAGAAGAATGAGAGGCGATCTTATTGAAACATATAAGATTGTGAAGGGGTTGGATCGGGTGGATGCGGGGAGGATGTTCCCGATGATGGGTGAAACTAGAATTAGGGGGCATAGTCTTAGAATAAGGGGCTGCTCTTTCAAAACTGAGATGAGGAGGAACTACTTCACTCAGAGGGTGGTAGGTCCATGGAATATGCTGCCCCAAAAAGCTGTGGAAGCTACATCATTACATAAATTTAAAACAGAAATAGACAGTTTCCTAGAAGTAAAGGGAATTAAAGGTTACGGGGAGCGGGCAGGAATTTGGACATGAGTCTAGGTTCGGATCGGTCATGGCCCTGTGGGTAGCGGAGCGGGCCCAGGGGCCGTGTAGCCTGATCCTGCTCCTATTTCATGTGTCTAATTCTGTTAGATTCAGGAGATAGTTCTGTGATAGTAGATTGGC
Organism: Somniosus microcephalus; assembly: GCF_052327205.1. Taxonomy (NCBI): domain Eukaryota; kingdom Metazoa; phylum Chordata; class Chondrichthyes; order Squaliformes; family Somniosidae; genus Somniosus; species Somniosus microcephalus. The sequence goes on along the minus strand of NC_140998.1, from coordinate 8,197,100 downwards.
GGTTAGGATCAGATCAGCCATGATCTTATTGAATGGCGGAGCAGGCTCGAGGGGCCGATTGGCCTACTCCTGCTCCTATTTCTTATGTTCTTATTTTAACACCGCTGCTGATAGCGGAACGATTCAAATTCTTCAGGAGGAATCAGCACAAGAATGAAAGTAACGCTGATTACCTCACCGAATTAAGAAAGCTGTCAAAGCACTGCCAATTCGGGGCAGGACTGGCAGATTCTCTACGAGACAAATTCGTCTGCGGTCTCCTAAGTGAAGGAACACAGAAAAGGCGACTTTCTGAGAAAGATTTGACACTGGACAAGGCTTTCAGTGTGGCTGTATCATACGAAGCAGCAGCAAGAGGAGCTGCAGAGATACAGCAAAAGCCACAGGACTTCGGCACCCATGAAATGACATGGGGTTTCGAGAGATGTTATCGCTGCGGCAGATCCACCCATGACCAGAGGGACTGCTGGTTCAAGGACAAAGCATGCAGGCAATGCGGAAAGATGGGACACATTGCACGTGTATGCCGATCTGGAAACAAAAAATCCACTGACAGAAAAAAAATCAAAATCAATAGGGAAAAGTACAGAAAGGTACAAATGATGACGGACAGTAGCTCCGAAGACCAGAAGAGCGATAGCGACTCCGGAAACAAGAGACTAAGCTGTCTCAAATTACATAATGTAATTGCCAAAGAAGATTACCAGACCATTTGGGTTACCCTCACGATAGCGGGGTCCCCAGTTAAAATGGAGCTAGATACAGGATCAGCTCTGACCGTCATAAGTCGACGGGATTACGAGCGGCTATTTCCGCATATACCTTTGAAAGACACATCCATTATCTTGAAGACATATACGGGGCAGAAAGTATACCCCAGAGGGAAAACAAAGGTGCCTGTTGTATACAACGGCAAGGAAATACAGAAGTTGTATTTATACGTTCTGCAAGATGGTGGTCCACCATTGTTGGGACGTGAATGGATCAGGAAGATACGTTTAGACTGGCACTCCATTCAGGCACTGACGGTGACCAGTAAGAAAAAAAATGATGATGACGTCATACCTGAACGATTAAAAGACATCTTGGCTAACGCCAAAGAAGTGTTTCAACAGGAACTAGGAACCTTGAAAGGCGTCACCGCCTCAATAAAAGTGGAAGATGCGGCAATTCCCAAGTCTTTTAAGGCAAGGCCGGTGCCATACGCAATTCGTCCAGCAGTCGAGGCAGAGCTGGAGAATTTGGAAAAAGCAGGCGTGTTATCCAAGGTAGATTGGAGCGAGTGGGCAACACCCATCGTCCCGGTCATGAAGAAAACGTTGAATAATGATAAATCTGAAGAACAGAGAAAAATTTGCATCTGTCGGGACTTCAAGGTGACTGTAAACCCGGTCCTTCACACGATACAGTATCCTCTTCCAAGGATAGAAGATATTTTCGCCTCACTATCCGGAGGGAAACGTTTCACCAAAATTGACTTGGCACAGGCATATCTACAGATGGAGGTTGAGGAGGCCTCTAAAAAGTATCTCACGATAAACACACACAAAGGCCTGTACCAGTACAATCGACTGGTTTTCGGAGTAGCATCAGCTCCAGCTATCTGGCAAAGAGCTATGGAGCAAGTCCTGCAAGGGATTCCGGGGACTCAATGCTACCTAGACGACATCCTTGTAACAGGAGAAAACGACAACGAGCACCTTGCCAATTTGGAGCAGGTGCTCACTAGGCTGAGAGAACGGGGCCTACGAGCAAATTGCCCCAAGTGCGAATTTTTCCAGAAACAAATATCATATTGTGGCCATATAATTAACGAAGAAGGGTTGCATAAGTCACCTGAAAAAATTGAAGCGGTCATAAAAGCCCCAGCACCTGAAAATGTCTCACAATTAAGGTCGTTCCTGGGATTGATAAATTACTATCATAAATTTTTACCGAACTTGTCAACTGTTCTGCACCCTCTTAACGCACTGCTACAAACGGGAGTAATTTGGAAATGGAGCGAAGACTGTAAACGTGCCTTCCATAAATGCAAAGGCTTGATCACGTCCAAGGAAGTGTTGGCTCATTACAACCCATCACTGCCAATCAGACTGGCGTGCGATGCATCCCCTTATGGCGTGGGAGCGATATTATCGCATAGATTCCCTGATGGCTCAGAACGGCCGATAGCTTTTGCGTCACGGTCATTGAACTCAGCTGAGCATAACTATGCCCAGATCGACAGGGAAGCACTCAGCCTGGTGTGGGGAGTGAAGAAATTCAACCATTACCTACACGGACAAAAATTTACCTTGTTGACTGACCATCAACCCCTCGTCTCCATATTCAACCCTAAAAAGGGCGTTCCCATTATGACAGCGCAAAGGCTACAGAGGTGGTCCCTTTTCCTAGGGACACACCAATATGACATAGAATACAAAGGATCAAAACAGCATGGGAATGCTGATGGTTTATCGTGCCTACCGTTGCCAACGGTAGAAGAGGCACCTACAGTGGACCCAGTGGAGATGTTCCACTCAACCATAGTAGAATGTCTACCAGTAACAAATTCTACCATTGAAAAGGAAATGAGAAATGACCCGACTCTCTCACGAGTCTACGATTTAACGGTGAAGGGATGGCCAGCACATGGCAAACCACTGTTGCCAGCATTCTCGCAAAGAGAACAGCTGTCAGTGTGCTGAGGAACCTTGATGTGTGGATCCAGAGTGGTGATTCCACCCAAACTCCAGGATAAAGTGCTAAAGGAGCTTCACGAGGGGCATCTGGGTGGAGTGAAAATGAAGAACCTAGCCAGAGCGTTTGTGTGGTGGCCAGGTATCGATGGAGACATCGAAGAAATGACCAAGAGCTGTCTAGGATGCCAGAAGGTCAAAAACGCCCCACCACATCCATGGGAGTGGCCCTCATCTCCATGGCAAAGGGTACATATCGACTTTGCGGGTCCATTTATGGACTCAATGTTCTTTGTAGTGGCGCTTCTTAGTTTCCAAACAGGCAGCCACTGAGCTGTGGGGTTTTTAACAACGAGTAGACGCGTGTCGAAATAAAACGTTCCCAAACGTAGCTTTGTCTTTTAAACTGTTTACTATAACACTTAACAAACGGAATTACAAAGCAAACACGTATAAACGAACACGGTCAAAAACTGTACTGCTCCAAACCTCACAGCTTCTGCCTCCTTCAACCACGTGCAGTTTAAACTGTAAAATGGCTGCACCCATGTGTGGCTTAGGGACTGTTCCATTGTGGCAAGAATGAAGGGGGTGTCTCGGACTATACTACTGGAGCGAGAACATAGGGGGTTTCTTAATACAATAAGTCGGTCAGGTACATTAACTGTATTATGCCATTTAACCACTATTTTAAAGTATTTTCTTAAGCTTTTATGGCTCTTACATTCCGGCCCCTAATTGACTAGGCACATGAAGCATATCAATTACTCAAACATTAAGAGTCATAAACTAATGAGTTCAACATATTTACAATATAAGTGTCCACTTTTTTCGTTCGGGAACCTTTCACGCTGCTTCTTGTAGCAGGCAGAGCTTTGTGATCGGTCTTTCCAGGGTACTGGTCTTGGTTTGCAAACAAACGCGACGAACGACGCCTCTGGAGTCTGGCATGGTCGTAATTATTTTTCCCATCAACCAAGAATTTCTAGGGGCTGAATCACCCACAATTAAGACAATGTCTCCGACAATGAAGTTCCTCTTTATTTTGGACCATTTTTGACGCTCCTGTAGCAGAGGTAAGTATTCTCTTGTCCATCTGGTCCAGAAAAGGTCTGACATATACTGAACTTGCCTCCACTTCCGACGGGCATTCGGATCTTCCTTTTTGAAGACTCCCGGGGGCATGGCTGGCTGTGTTTTCAACAACAACAGGTGGTTCGGAGTCAGGGCTTCGAGGTCATTGGGATCATCTGATGTCTTAATTATCGGTCGGTCATTAATGATGGCTTCGACCTCGCACAGAACGGTTTGGAGTCCCTCGTCGTCAAGCGCTTGCTGCTTCAGTACAGAACTGAGTAGTTTTCTTACGGTGCGTATCTGTCTTTCCCAGACACCTCCGTGGTGGGATGCAGCCGGAGGATTGAAGATCCACTTAATTCCTGTTTGCATCATGGCTTCCTGTATTTTAAGCTGATTCCAACCTTCAATAGCTTCCCGTAGTTCTCTCTCCGCTCCGACGAAATTAGTGCCATTATCAGAACGCATAATGGACACCTGTCCTCTTCTACAGACAAAGCGCCGCAAGGCGTTAATATAGGAATCAGTGTCAAGCGTGTGTGCCACCTCAATATGAACAGCTCTGATGGTCAAACAAGTGAAAAGCACACCATATCTCTTGACAAGGCTCCGTCCTCGCTTTACCTCGAAAGGCCCGAAATAGTCCACCCCTACGTTTGTAAATGGGGGCTTGTCTGGTAACAAACGGTCTTCAGGCAGGTCTGCTATTTTCTGCTCCCCAGCTCTAGCGTGTAACCGTCTGCAAACAATGCATTCAGAGAGTATTTTTCTTATTACGGAATTAGCTCCTGGAATCCAGTATCTTTGTCTTAGCTTCGCAAGCACGTGATTCCTCCCACTGTGTCCAATACTCTGGTGTATATGCTGAAGAATGAGGGTAGCAACCCGGAGGTCCTTAGAAAGGATAGCAGGATGCTTGGCCTCCTCTGGCATAGCAGATTTGTTTAGTCTCCCTCCCACCCTCAGTACTCCATCTTGCAGTGTAGGGTCCAGCTTGTAGATATGACTACCTTTCTTGATTGGAGTATTTCGCTGTAGAGCTTCGATTTCTTCTGGGTATCTTTGTCTTTGACTGAAGCGAACTATCTCCTTCTCAGCCTTGGCCAAATCCTCCACGGTCAATGAATTCTTGCCCAATGTGGTCTTGTGATGATGCGTATACTGCTGTAGAAGTATTCTCTGCTTATCAGGGTTACTTTCAGACTGACTGATAGTGGCTCGGTACTCTTTTCTCTTACCGCTCAGGTATAGCAGCAACTCTTTCAACCTTAGAAACCATGCAACTGCTTTCCTCAACTGGTGCCATCCTGAGAAATGGTTAACAAGCTTGTTCACTGTGTCAAAGTTCTCTTTCGTATTTATGAGATTTACTGTGACTGATCTCTTGACTTTGACGTCGTCTTCAGTAATCTGACTTGGCATATCTGGTCTTTCTGGCCATGATCTCTCTGTTTCCAGCAGATAACTTGGGCCTTGTATCCAAGTTTCACTCCTCATGAAGTTTTCAGCCTTCAATCCTCGTGAGGCTTGATCTGCTGGGTTTAATGAGGTGTTTACGTACCTCCATTGAGATGGTTGTGTAGCTTCTCTAATGGATGAGATTCTGTTTGCTACGAAGGTCTTGAAGCGTATCTTCTCATTCTCTATATACTTCAGCACCGTCGTGCTATCCGTCCAGAAGACAGATTCTTCTAATGGGAGCTGTAACTCTTTCCGCATCACCTGGTCAACTTTAACTGCAACAACCGCTGCCGTCAATTCCAGTCTCGGGATGGTGACCTGCTTCAGCGGAGCCACCCTGGATTTCCCCATGAGGAAGGCACAATGTTTCTGGCCCTGTTGATTTGTCAGCAAGAGGTAAGTAGCCGTGCCATAGCCGTCCTCACTGGCGTCCAAGAAATGATGTAGTTGAGCCGTCTTTGTAACTCCGAAACTCGCGGGCTTGATGCATCTACAGACGTTGAAGCTAGAAAGTTGTTGCAAATCTGTCAACCATCTGTGCCATCTCTGAGCTTGACCTTCTGGGATATCTTCATCCCATCCTCTCTTGTCTCTACACAGCTCTCGTAGCATCAGCTTCACCGGCAGAATGAGTGGTGCCAGGAATCCAAGAGGGTCGTAGATGGAACTGACCACGGAGAGAATCCCTCGTCTTGTGGATGGTCTTTCGTTCACCATTATCCTGAAGTTGAACGTGTCTGACTCGATGCACCATTGTACACCAAGAGCTCTCTCGATAGGAAGGACATCGTGGCTCAGGTCCAGATCTTTGACTTCAGTGGCTCTTTCCTTTTCTGGGATAGAAGCTAGAACTGCTCTGCTGTTGCTTATCCACTTAGTCAGATGGAATCCTCCATTCGAACACAGAGTTCTAAGGTCTCTTGACAGTGCGATGGCATCGTCTTCTGTTGACACGGACTTCAGACAGTCGTCGACATAAAAGTCTCTGAAGATTGTCTCCACAGCCTCTGATGGTGCTTTGCCTTTGCCATCTTCTGCAGTTTTTCTGAGAGCGTAGCTTGCACAGCTGGGAGATGATGTGGCTCCGAACAAGTGTACGGCCATTCTACATTCCACCATCGCTTGACTAACGTCGCCATCTGGCCACCAAAGGAAGCGCAGAAGATCAGCATCTTCATCAGGGATTCTAACTTGGTAGAACATTGATTCTATGTCTGCCATCATGGCAACGAGCTCTTGTCTAAACCTAGTCAAGACGCCAATGAGGGTATTAGTAAGATCAGGACCTTGAAGCAGCTGGTCATTCAGTGAAGTTCCTCTGAATGAGGCGGCGCAGTCAAACACTACACGGATCTTTTTCTTCTTTGGGTGATACACCCCGTGATGAGGAATGTACCAGACCCTTCCATCGTCTCTGTTCAACTGTTCCTCGGGCACCTTTACAGCATAGCCTTTCGCTATGATGTTTCTCATGAAGTCTTTGTAGTCTGCGTGAAAGTCGGGGTTCTTGTTCAGCTTTCTCTTTAGACTGATGGCGCGTTGCTCTGCTATGCAGCGATTGTTCGGCATCTTCGCGGTCTGTCTTCTCAGTGGCAAACCAATGTGATAGTGGCCATCAATGAACTGTGTAGACCTTGTCATCAAACCCATGAACTGATGGTCTTCTTGTGACATCTCTGTCTTTTCCTCACAGCTGCGTTCTGAGAAGTCTGCGTTGAACTGCTGTATCAACAGCTCTTCAATGCTTGCGATAGAGATGCGATTAACTGTGACGTTTTGTCGTTCCTCCTTGTTCGACTTGTGGCCATCATCTCTCCTTACCGGTCCATTGACTACCCATCCAAGGGCTGTCCCGACGGCGTAGGGTCCGTCATCCTTGCTGTTTATCACCTGCCATGGCTCCATAGTTTTGTAGGCATTGGTTCCAATTAATAGGCCAATTTCTGCTTCAATGTATGGGAGACGCACCTTTTCTAGGTAAGGCCATCTATCCACATCCTTCTGCAGGGCTAGGTTCCCTATTCTAACAGGAATCTCCCTCTGTGTGAAAACATTAGGCAGGTCTATGAAGTCCTTCTCTTCAAGTCCACACACTTCTAGGTCTGACAGGATATAACTTTGCATTGACTTCTCATGACCCATGGTGCGTAATAGGATTTCTGTTCTTCTGCCTCTAACGTTCAGCTGTCGCACGAGTGATTCTGTGCAGAACGTTGCTGAGCTACCTGGATCCATGAAGGCGTAAGTCTCCACAAGCTTCTCGCTCCTCTTAGACTTGATCTTTACTGGTACGATGGCAAGAATACAGTCACTGTCACCGGCCCCAGTGAGTCCACAAGTCTCTGGTTCTAGCGACACCAGAGCACTTGAGACAACCTTCTCGTCGGTATTGTTTTCTTCACTCTTCTTAGAGACCTGTTCTTCTTTATGGATATGCAGCAGACTGGGATGTTTCCGAGTGCACTCTCTGCATGTTGTTCTTTGCTTACAGTTTCTACTCAGGTGCCCCCGAGAGAGACATCCAAAGCATAGGCCGTTGCACTTCAGGAATTCGATTCTGTCCTTATGTGGCTGTGCTTTGATGTCGCTGCAGAAATCCAATGTATGATTCTTCTGGCAGAATAAGCATGGATTCTGAAAGGCATTAGCAGACGTCACTGTGCTGCTCTTTTTGGGAGATGAGTTCTGGGGCCTTTCTTCCTCGGCCTGGGTGACGATAGTTGCAAAGCTGCTTCCCCTGGAACCACCTTTCCTGAGAGTCTTTGATTCAACGGGCTTGGCTTTCACTCTTCCATCGGTGGTCGGGCTGACGTCTTGGATGTTTCCAAACAATGGGTCCCTAGCAATTTTAGCCTGTTTGTCTATGAAGTTCACTAAGTCTGCAAACCTGGCTCTACCTTTCCGTCTCTCCATTATCTCAAAGGCTGTTCTTCTCCATTGTTCTCTCATCCTGTAAGGAAGCTTAGAGATGATGATTCTCATAGTCGTAGGATTGTCCATCTCTTCCATGAATTCAACATCCTCCATGGTGTTGCGACATCCTATGAGGAAAAGAACATATGCGTTCAATGCCTCTCCGTCCTCCGATCTGATCTGTGGCCACTTGGTAGCCTTTTCGATATATGCAGTGGCTATCTTCAGCTCGTTACCATAGTGCTCCTGCAGCAACTTCCTGGCTTCTATGTATCCCCGGTCCGGTCTCATGTGTTCACAGCTTCTGACCAGGTCTTGTGGCTTACCACTGGTGTACTGTCCCAGGTAGTACAACTTATCACTGCTGCTCTCTGTTTTGGAGTCAATGGCTTGTTCAAAGGATCTGATGAAGGGCTTATACTTGAGTGGGTCGCCTTGGAACACTGGTATGTCTCTTTGAGGGAGTCGAAACAGATTCTGTTGTTTTACAAGCATCTCTGTAATTTCGTTCTGACGTTGCATCACTTGGTATAGGCTTCTCCCTGTGTCTTCAGGCCTCTGGTGGTCATCAGCAGGGTCTAGTCTAGACCGCCTGACGTCTGGGGTAGCATCACGTGCTCCTGTTAGTGGAGAGGCCACTCTTCCACGCTGTAATGCCAGGGGATTGCCTTCGGGCTCTGTTGTAACTCTTGAAGGTGCCCTGGATCCAACTTTATGTGACGACGTTGACTGGCAGTGGCTCCCGCCGTCCCGTGAGCTTTCATAATCTTCGTACGCACTCAACCTGGCGTCTGAGACCTCGATAGCTGTTTTTATCTCCAGCTGTTCTTTCTTTGCCTGCACCTGGGCCCGTTGGGCCTGCAGTTGGGCCTCTTGGACCTGCAGTTGGGCCTCTTCCCGTTCAAGAGCTTGCTTCTCCGCTAAAGATGCTGCGCGCGCCATCAACGCCGCCCGTTCAACCTCCTCTCTCATGCGTCGCGACGAGCTTGTGGTAGAAGCGACTGGCCTGCGTCCAGAAACAGAGCTACCTTCTTTTCGATTTTTGCTCGGTCTGGCGGAAGTCTCTGAAATGCTATCATCTGGTCCGACTTCATCGTCAACTTTATCTTTCTCTGCTGTATCAGCGTCTTGACGAATCTTTAACATCCACTGTTCCGTGGCCTTGATATAGTCCTTAATGCTGGTTGATTTAAGATCAAACCAGTTGTGCTGATCAGCGTTTCCCTCTTCTTCAGGCAGAAGTGCTAATACATCTTCATTGAGTACATTAAATTCTTCATGCAGCTTGGAGAAATCGTAATACATCATGTCTTCAGCTTTCTTAATATTAGCATTATCTTCCGTGAGACGATCGATTATCTTCATTTTTCCAGTTATCTGAGCTAATTTAGCCTTCCTTGCACCTATGCTTCTATGTAACTTCTCTTCCATTGCCTTTGGGGTGAGCTTTATTTCCCTCTTTTGGCCAGCAATCTTTCTGGCTGATGGAAGCTCCTGGCTCCGTAAGGCCTCGGCCATTTTACCCGCAGCTCTTATTTAGCTTCTCAATAGAATGAACAAAGCAAGTAGCAGTCACTGTACCTTCGCTTTCTTATATTGTCATCTGGCTCCGTGACCATTCGGGTATACGTTCGCCGACGATTCCGTCCCTTCCTTCTTAGGGAGCAAGTTTTTGACTAATGTAGTGGCGCTTCTTAGTTTCCAAACAGGCAGCCACTGAGCTGTGGGGTTTTTAACAACGAGTAGACGCGTGTTGAAATAAAACGTTCCCAAACGTAGCTTTGTCTTTTAAACTGTTTACTATAACACTTAACAAACGGAATTACAAAGCAAACACGTATAAACGAACACGGTCAAAAACTGTACTGCTCCAAACCTCACAGCTTCTGCCTCCTTCAACCACGTGCAGTTTAAACTGTAAAATGGCTGCACCCATGTGTGGCTTAGGGACTGTTCCATTGTGGCAAGAATGAAGGGGGTGTCTCGGACTATACTACTGGAGCGAGAACATAGGGGGTTTCTTAATACAATAAGTCGGTCAGGTAAATTAACTGTATTATGCCATTTAACCACTATTTTAAAGTATTTTCTTAAGCTTTTATGGCTCTTACATTCTTAATCGCGGTTGATGCACACTCCAAGTGGCTGGAGGTAATAAAGATGTCCTCCACCACCACGGAAAAAACCATCACAGTATTAAGGACCATATTTGCCAGGAATGGGCTGCCTGAACAGATCTGTTCTGATAATGGACCGCAATTTGTGTCCGAAGAATTCAGGAAGTTCTTAAAAAACAATGGGGTTAAGCACTACATGTCCGCCCCATACCATCCCGCCACCAATGGATTAGCTGAAAGGTTTGTCCAGACCTTCAAGAAGGCCATAAAGACCATGGGTAATGAAGACATAAATCTACAACATAAGGTAGATAACTTCTTGTTTGCATACAGGAATGCAACACATGTGGTTACAAACCAAACTCCCGCCATGATGTTTTTCAATAGAAGACTAAGATGCCGGCTGGATTTGATCAAGCCAAACATCAGAAGGGACGTAGAGAACCGGCAATTTCAAGGCATGAATGAAAGGCCAACTAGAACCTTCCAGATAGGTCAACAAGTTTTGGCCCGGGACTACCGTACCGAGAAATGGCAACCTGGAACTATTTGCACACGACTAGGACCGCTGATGTATACCGTGGACATTGGTGAAAGCATAATAAGGCGCCATGCTGACCAGATCATAGAGTCATCCGAAAAGGGACAACCTACACCACAACTCTATACGCCTAATGATGAAGCAGAGATACCCATAGTATCTACCTCCGATCCGGTGATACTGGAACCAGATGAACCCGACACTGGCATTCAAGCCGAATCGACCTTGCCAAAAGAACCTACTACACCACCGAGGCGTTATCCGGACCGAGTCAGGAAGCCTCCAGAGAGACTGACTTATAATTGATTAACTGCAGCAAATGTGTAGATTATTGTTCTTGTAAACATGTTAATTAATGATTACTTAAAATGTTATGTACTAATTATCTAAAAGGGGAGGAATTGTAGTGTATGTACCTTTAAGAGCCCCTGTGTACTGTAATACTGGTAGTGACCACTCGGGTATATAAGCCTGTATAGCGTTTTGTATCTTTTAGTTCACCTCCAGACTTTGTTCAGTAAACACCTGTTAAACCAACTCCTGCATTCCGTGTCTCCATTAACACACGGATACAACACCCGGGGCAGGTACAGCACGGGTTAGATACAGAGTAAAGCTCCCTCTACACTGACCCATCAAACACTCCCAGGGCAGGTACAGCACGGGTTAGATACAGAGTAAAGCTCCCTCTGCACTGTCCCATCAAACACTCCAAGGGCAGGTACAGCACGGGTTAGATACAGAGTAAAGCTCCCTCTACACTGTCCCATCAAACACTCCCAGGGCAGGCACAGCACGGGTTAGATACAGAGTAAAGCTCCCTCTACACTGACCCATCAAACACTCCCAGGGCAGGTACAGCACGGGTTAGATACAGAGTAAAGCTCCCTCTGCACTGTCCCATCAAACACTCCAAGGGCAGGTACAGCACGGGTTAGATACAGAGTAAAGCTCCCTCTACACTGTCCCATCAAACACTCCCAGGGCAGGTACAGCACGGGTTAGATACAGAGTAAAGCTCCCTCTACACTGTCCCATCAAACACTCCCAGGACAGGTACAGCACGGGTTAGATACAGAGTAAAGCTCCCTCTACACTGTCCCATCAAACACTCCCAGGGCAGGGACAGCACGGGTTAGATACAGAGTAAAGGTCCCTCTACACTGTCCCATCAAACACTCCCAGGGCTGGTACAGCATGGGTTAGATACAGAGTAAAGCTCCCTCTACACTGTCCCATCAAACACTCCCAGGGCAGGGACAGCACGGGTTAGATACAGAGTAAAGCTCCCTCTACACTATCCCATCAAACACTCCCAGGGCAGGTACAGCACGGGTTAGATACAGAGTAAAGCTCCCTCTACACTGACCCATCAAACACTCCCAGGGCAGGTACAGCACGGGTTAGATACAGAGTAAAGCTCCCTCTGCACTGTCCCATCAAACACTCCAAGGGCAGGTACAGCACGGGTTAGATACAGAGTAAAGCTCCCTCTACACTGTCCCATCAAACACTCCCAGGGCAGGCACAGCACGGGTTAGATACAGAGTAAAGCTCCCTCTGCACTGTCACATCAAACACTCCCAGGCCAGGCACAGCACGGGTTAGATACAGAGTAAAGCTCCCTCTGCACTGTCCCATCAAACACTCCCAGGGCAGGTACAGCACGGGTTAGATACAGAGTAAAGCTCCCTCTGCACTGTCCCATCAAACACTCCCGGGGCAGGCACAGCACGGGTTAGATACAGAGTAAAGCTCCCTCTACACTGTCCCATCAAACACTCCCAGGACAGGTACAGCACGGGTTAGATACAGAGTAAAGCTCCCTCTACACTGTCCCATCAAACACTCCCAGGGCAGGGACAGCACGGGTTAGATACAGAGTAAAGGTCCCTCTACACTGTCCCATCAAACACTCCCAGGGCTGGTACAGCATGGGTTAGATACAGAGTAAAGCTCCCTCTACACTGTCCCATCAAACACTCCCAGGGCAGGGACAGCACGGGTTAGATACAGAGTAAAGGTCCCTCTACACTGTCCCATCAAACACTCCCAGGGCAGGTACAGCATGGGTTAGATACAGAGTAAAGCTCCCTCTACACTGTCCCATCAATCACTCTCAGGGCAGGTACAGCATGGGTTAGATACAGAGTAAAGCTCCCTCTACACTGTCCCATCAAACACTCCCAGGGCAGGGACAGCACGGGTTAGATACAGAGTAAAGCTCCCTCTACACTGTCCCATCAAACACTCTCAGGGCAGGTACAGCATGGGTTAGATACAGAGTAAAGCTCCCTCTACACTATCCCATCAAACACTCCCAGGGCAGGTACAGCACGGGTTAGATACAAAGTGAAGCTCCCTCTACACTGTCCCCTTAATTTGGGTGCAAGTCCCACTCCAGAGATTTGAGCCCATAATCAAGGTTGACACTTCTAGTGCGGTACTGAGGGAATGTCAGCCTAGATTATGGGATTTTCACTGTCGGAGATGCAGTGTTCCTGATGAGACGTTAAACCTAGGTCCACGTCTGCCCTCTCAGGTGGACGTAAAAGACCCCATGGCACTATTTTGAAGAAGAGCAGGGGAGATCTCCCCGGAGTCTTGGCCAATATCGCTAAAACAACTGAATTGTTCATTCACCTCAGTGCTGTTACTGGGATCATGGTGTGTGTAAAATAGCTGTGGTGTTTCCTGCACAACGGTCACAGTGTATGATGGTTGCTGCCTGACTGTCAGTACGTCTTTGTTTAAAATGTCAGAGGAGTGGGAGTGCGTGTTACCCATGGTTGAACCTCTGTCTGTGAGCTGGTGTCCGACACTTACCATTTGGTGCCGCAGGGGAGTGCTGGTCTTTGGAACAGTGGCGAAATCCAATTCATCGACAGAGATCATGGAGCTTGTGTCCTTAAAAGAGAGTCAACGGAGAATGGGATCAGGAACATAAGAACTTAACAATTAGGAGCAGGAGTCGACCATTCGGCCCCTCGAGCCTGCTCCGCCATTCGGCCCCTCGAGCCTGCTCCGCCATTCAATAAGATCATGGCTGATCTTCTACCTCATCTCCACTTTCCTGCACTCTCCCCATATCCCTTGGTTCCCTTAGTGTCCTCAACGACTGAGCCTCCACAGCCCTCTGGGGTAGAGAATTCCAAAGATTCACCACCCTCTGAGTGAAGAAATTTCTCCTCATCTCAGTCCTAAATGGCCGACCCCTTATTCTGAGACTGTGACCCCTGGTTCTAGACTCCCCAGCCAGGGGAAACATCCTCCCTGCATCTACCCTGACAAGCCCTGTAAGAATTTTGTATGTTTCAATGAGATCACCTCTCATTCTTCTAAACTCTAGGGAATATAGGCCTAGTCTACTCAATCTCTCCTCATAGGACAGCCCTTTCATCCCAGGAATCAATCTAGTGAACCTTTGTTGCACCACCTCTAAGGCAATCATATCCTTAGGCAAGAAATCCAAATGTACTCACCGCACTCCATGTTACTGTTCCCGCAACACGCGAGCTCTCCCAAGCAATGGGCCAGGTCTCCTAAGCAAGAACGCCCATTTTGCCAATGTGCTCCACAGGCAGAGTATCTCACTCACCGGGAACATGTATCGGTAAATCCCCAACACACTCGCTCACCGGGAACGTGTATCGGTAAATCCCCGACACACTCGCTCACCGGGAACGTGTATCGGTAAATCCCCGACACACTCGCTCACCGGGAACGTGTATCGGTAAATCCCCGACACACTCGCTCACCGGGAACGTGTATCGGTAAATCCCCGACACACTCGCTCACCGGGAACATGTATCGGTAAATCCCTGACACACTCGCTCACCGGGAACATGGATCGGTAAATCCCCGACAGACTCACTCACCGGGAACGTGTATTGGTAAATCCCCGACACACTCGCTCACTGGGAACGTGTATCGGCGAATCCCCGACACACTTGCTCACCAGGAACATGTATCGGCGAATCCCCGACACACTCGCTCACCAGGAACATGTATCGGTAAATCCCCGACACACTCGCTCGATCACCGGGAACGTGTATCGGCGAATCCCCAACACACTCGCTCACCGGAAACGTGTATCGGCGAATCCCTGACACACTCACTCACCGGGAACGTGCATCGGTAAACCCCCGACACAATGGCTCACCAGGAACATGCATCGGCGAATCCCCGACACACTCGCTCACCGGGAACGTGTATTGGTAAACCCCCGACACAACAGCTCACCAGGAACATGTATTGGTAAATCCCCGACACACTCGCTCACTGGGAATGTGTATCAGTAAATCCCCGACACACTCGCTCACTGGGAACGTGTATCGGTGAATCCAGGACACACTCGCTCACCAGGAACATGTATCGGTAAATCCCCGACACACTCGCTCGCTCACCGGGAATGTGTATCGGTGAGTCCCCGACACACTCGCTCACCGGGATTGTGTATCGGTGAATCCCGGACACACTCGCTCACCGGGAACGTGTATCAGTAAATCCCCGACAGACTCACTCACCGGGAACGTGTATTGGTAAATCCCCAACACACTCGCTCACTGGGAACGTGTATCGGCGAATCCCCGACACACTTGCTCACCAGGAACATGTATCGGCGAATCCCCGACACACTCGCTCGATCAACGGGAACGTGTATCGGCGAATCCCCAACACACTCGCTCACTGGAAACGTGTATCGGCAAATCCCTGACACACTCGCTCACCGGGAACGTGCATCGGTAAACCCGACACAATGGCTCACCAGGAACATGCATCGGCGAATCCCCGACACACTCGCTCACCGGGAACATGTATTGGTAAACCCCCGACACAACGGCTCACCAGGAACGTGTATCGGTAAATCCCCGACACACTCGCTCACTGGGAACGTGTATCGGTGAATCCAGGACACACTCGCTCACCAGGAACATGTATCGGTGAATCCCGGACACACTCGCTCACCGGGAACGTGTATCAGTAAATCCCCGACACACTCGCTCACCGGGAACATGCATCGATGAATCCCCGACACACTCGCACACCGGGAACGTGTATCGGCGATTCCGGGAACATGCATCGGCGAATCCCCGACACACTCACTCAACGGGAATGTGTATCGGTAAATCCCTGACACACTCGCTCACTGGGAACGTGTATCGGTGAATCCCGGACACACTCGCTCACCAGGAACATGCATCAGCAAATCCCTGACCCACTCGCTCACCGGGAATGTGCATCGGTGAGTCCCCGACACACTCGCTCACTGGGAACATGTATCGGTAAATCCCCGACACACTTGCTCACCGGGAACATATATCGGCGAGTCCCCGACACACTCGCTCACCAGGAACGTGCATCGGTGAGTCCCCGACACACTCGCTCACCGGGAACATGTATCGGTAAATCCCCGACACACTTGCTCACCGGGAACATATATCGGTGAATCCCCGACACACTCGCTCACCAGGAACGTATATCGGTGAATCTCCGACACACTCACTGGGAACGTATATCGGTGAATCCCCGACACACTCGCTCACCAGGAACGTATATCGGTGAATCCCCGACACTCTCACTGGGAACGCATATCGGTGAACCACCAACACACTCGCTCACCGGGAGCGTGCATCGGTGAGTCCCCGACACACTCGCTCACCGGGAACGTATATCGGTGAATCCCCGACACACTCGCTCACCAGGAACGTATATCGGTGAATCCCCGACACACTCACTAGGAACGTATATCGGTGAATCCCCGACACACTCGCTCACCGGGAACATATATCGGTGAATCCCCGACACACTCGCTCACCGGGAATGTGTATCGGTTAATCGCCAAGTGCGGCTCCCTGTGGGTAGGGCACATTTTTAAATTCTGCCCCATTGTGACCAAATCAGTTCAGACAAATAAGGCCCTTCAGACATTGGATCTCAGCCTCCCAGAATCCCAGCCCGACCATCCCCCCATGACAACATACTGTTTCTTAAAGCAGCTCGGTTAGAGATACTACCCGACCTCAGTCCTAAACCTGCCCTTCACACCCTGACCCTGTGACCCCTACCCCTGCGATCTGAAAGTGCTGTATAATTTCTCCGGAGTATCGTGTGTACCTCAACAATGTGTTTCATTTCTGGAGGGTGTATAACTTCCATACAAGATATCGAATCTCCATAAAATAGATAATTTCTATAAGGTATATAATTACAATAAAGTGTATATTTGCTATAAGGTATATCATTTCCATATGATGTATAATTTCTACATGGTGTATCGTGTCCATACGGTGTATAATTTCTATCCTGGCAATCACTGCCCTATCTCAGCCTCTCCAGGATGTGGAGCTCTGGATTATGAAGCGGCTCCTCACATGGACGCTGCCGCCAAGCAGAGTTTTGGGGGGGGGGGGGGGGGCGGCAGGGATAGAGGGAACAGGAGACCGTTCTATTTGGCACAGGTTGTCTCCTCAAATCCATGTCCCCGAATTGCCTCGTTTCCTGCCCCCCCCCCGTCCGCGATGTGTTTGTTGACAGCTGCCTCCTCTAGCACTGAGGCTCAGCTCACTGCTCTCTTCCGCTGTTCCTCTAGGGTCCTGTTACCCCTGCTCTCCCCCCCCCCAACACTCCTCCTGTGCCGTTACCCAGCTCCCCCGTCTCACCGACACACCCTCATTTCAAACGCAGCACAGAATCCACAGGAGCCACAACACCAAGGCCCTGGGTCTGACTGGTGGATCACCTCCCTGCCCGCGCCCCCACCCTCACCCTGCTCACTCACCAGCCTCTCGTTGACGGTCCGCAGGTCGTCAGCGACCTCCCTGAGCAGCATCTTCAGCTTGTTACCAATCACGTGGATCTCCTCCTTGGCCTCGACCCTCTCCGCTCCCTCTCCGCTCACCAGCAGCTGCCCGGAGATGTCCTGCAGGGTGTTCACCTGGGGCTGCTTCTCCAACATCTCCGCCTCCAAATTCTGCAATAAACATTTCCCATCCTCTTGTTAGGGCATTTGGGCAAGGGGGCAGGAGTGGAGGGAAAGGGGATAGAGCTAGCAAGTGCCACCTGTTTACAGGTCGAATGTGTGGGGGAGCAGGGTTGAGCACTGTGTCTGAAGAAATGAGCCTGTCCTCATTATAGGGGATGGGAGCAGGGATTGATACAGGGCTGTGGGGCGGGGGCAGGGCAGTGGGATTAGTTCGGGTTTGATTCAGGGCTATGGGGTGAGAGCGGGGTAGTGGGGTTAGTTTATGGATTGATACAGGGCTATGGGGAGAGAGCGGGGCAGTGGGGTTAGTTTGGGATTGATACAGAGGTATGGGGAGAGAGCGGGGCAGTGGGGTTAGTTTTGGATTGATACAGGGCTATGGGGAGAGAGCGGGGCAGTGGGGTTAGTTTGGGATTGATAGAGCTATGGGGAGAGAGCGGGGCAGTGGGGTTAGTTTGGGATTGATACAGGGCTATGGGGAGAGAGCGGGGCAGTGGGGTTAGTTTGGGATTGATACAGAGGTATGGGGAGAGAGCGGGGCAGTGGGGTTAGTTTGGGATTGATACAGAGGTATGGGGAGAGAGCGGGGCAGTGGGGTTAGTTTGGGATTGATACAGGGCTATGGGGAGAGAGCGGGGCAGTGGGGTTAGTTTGGGATTGATACAGAGGTATGGGGAGAGAGCGGGGCAGTGGGGTTAGTTTGGGATTGATACAGAGGTATGGGGAGAGAGCGGGGCAGTGGGGTTAGTTTGGGATTGATACAGGGCTATGGGGAGAGAGCGGGGCAGTGGGGTTAGGTCAGGATTGTTACAGGGCTTGGGGAGGGAGTGGGGCAGTGGGGTTAGATCAGGATTGATACAGGGCTATAGGGAGAGCGGGGCAGTGGGATTAGTTTGGGATTGATACAGGGCTATGGGGAGAGAGCGGGGCAGTGGGAATAGTTCGGGATTGATACAGAGCTATGGGGAGAGGGACTAATGCTGACGGATTGACGTCCATCGCTTACCATTAGCTCCTTGCGGTGCTGTGTCAGAGTCTGCAGACCAAGTCCTGGGTCACTGAGCTGCACTAATCCACGCCGGCTCTCACAGTTGGCCAGCCACATCAGCAGCGAGCGGGTGGTACGATGGAAATCCTGCAGCCGGAAGAAACACACACATAGTGATGAGAAGTGCAGATGAAAGTAAACTAGTGGGGCTTCACGTGTTTATCCAGGGACTGGCTGAGCCATTCAGACCGGAAGATCAATCTTGGATCGCTAGTCTGTGCTACGTTGGCCTCGGCACCCCTCGGCTAGGCAGGGAGAATTTACTCGAGGGCCTGCGCCTGGTCCTCGTCCAGAGATTCCTAAGCTGTTAAAGGTTCCCAATGTCGGCAGCAGAAAAGGAAGCAGAAAACCTCCCCTTTAATAATGAAGAGAGCAACCAGGATGATTGAGGGGATGGAGGGATTGGATTACGATGAGCAATGATTTAAATCAGGCACGTGCTCACTGGAAAGGAGAAGGTTGTGAGGTAATGGGATGGCTGTTTGTAGTGTCTAAAGGGGACTGGATAATATCGACCGTCACAAGCTGTCTCACTTCGTCCAGAAAAGTGGAACCAGAGGCCTCGGCCTGAGCTTGAAGGGGGGGGGTGGGGGGGGGGGGGGAATTCAACACTAACCTGCGGAAACAATATTTCAGTGAGCGAGCGGTCAATCTATGGAACAGGCTCCCTAGGGAGAGGGGGGAAGCAGTTAGTATTGATTCATTCAAATGCAAATTAGATAGATTTCTTTCACAAAGTAACATTTTGGGACACAGGAGTAATTTGAGACGTGACGTGTGGTGAGTGTCGTGTGCTCGGGAAGAACAGCTGACTTTGAATCTCTGGTTCCCAAAGCTCTCCACCACTGGGGGTTTTCCTCACCTCATGTCTGGGTCTGTTGCAGACTGATTGATAGAGATTGATCGCTGTGATTAGTCAACAACTCCATTA
Source organism: Somniosus microcephalus (assembly GCF_052327205.1). NCBI lineage: Eukaryota > Metazoa > Chordata > Chondrichthyes > Squaliformes > Somniosidae > Somniosus > Somniosus microcephalus. Next base: position 8,177,349 of record NC_140998.1, on the reverse strand, counting down.
TCATTGTATCATGGGACTATCAGGATGGTAGAAGGCGAACTAGATGGGCCGTGGTCTTTTTCTGTCTAACAAATTCTACATTCCGAATTCAGAGTGTACTATTTTTAGTCGAACCTTTGACAGCAATGTTTAATATTAAAGAGAGTATTTTCATACCTACATTGTCTTATCAGTGCGCTGTGAGCAAGGCATTTACTTATGTAGTATATTCACTGTTGTCCCACATTCAAGATCCCGCAGACAGCAAATAAGATAAATGACCAGCTAATCTTGAAGAGGGCTGTTGGCCAGGACAGCTTCCCTGCTGTTTTCCAATAATACCAGGGATCTGTTGGACCCACTGACAAGTGTCAGCACCGATCAGTCTCGGGCTGAACCAGACTGCTCGCAACCCTGCTGTCCTGAAATGAGCTTCCTACCACATATCCACTCCATCACACAGACCGCCTACTTCCACCTCCATAACATCGCCCGTCTCCACTCTGGCCTCAGCCCATCTGCTGCTGAAGCGCACATCCGTGCACTTGTCCCCTCCAGACTCGACTATTCCAACTCTCTCCTGGCTGGCCTCCCATCTTCCCCCCTCCGTAAACTCCAGCTCATCCAAAACTCTGCTGCCCCGTGTCCTAACTCACACCAAGTCCCGTTCACCCATCACCCCCTGTGCTCACTGCCCCGTGTCCTAACTCACACCCAGTCCCGTTCACCCATCACCCCCTGTGCTCACTGCCCCGTGTCCTAACTCACACCCAGTCCCGTTCACCCATCACCCCCTGCGGTCACTGCCCCGTGTCCTAACTCGCACCCAGTCCCGTTCACCCATCACCCCTTGTGCTCACTGCCCCGTGTCCTAACTCACACCCAGTCCCGTTCACCCATCACCCCCTGCGCTCACTGCCCCGTGTCCTAACTCGCACCCAGTCCCGTTCACCCATCACCCCTTGTGCTCACTGCCCCGTGTCCTAACTCGCACCCAGTCCCGTTCACCCATCACCCCCTGTGCTCACTGCCCCGTGTCCTAACTCGCACCCAGTCCCGTTCACCCATCACCCCTTGTGCTCACTGCCCCGTGTCCTAACTCGCACCCAGTCCCGTTCACCCATCACCCCCTGTGCTCACTGCCCGGTGTCCTAACTCACACCCAGTCCCGTTCACCCATCACCCCCTGCGCTCACTGCCCCGTGTCCTAACTCACACCCAGTCCCGTTCACCCATCACCCCCTGTGCTCGCTGCCCCGTGTCCTAACTCACACCCAGTCCCGTTCACCCATCACCCCCTGTGCTCACTGCCCCGTGTCCTAACTCGCACCGTCCCGTTTGCCCATCACCCCGTGCTCACTGCCCCGTGTCCTAACTCACACCCAGTCCCGTTCACCCATCACCCCCTGTGCTCACTGCCCCGTGTCCTAACTCACACCCAGTCCCGTTCACCCATCACCCCCTGTGCTCACTGCCCCGTGTCCTAACTCACACCCAGTCCCGTTCACCCATCACCCCCTGTGCTCACTGCCCCGTGTCCTAACTCGCACCGTCCCGTTCGCCCATCACCCCCTGTGCTCACTGCCCCGTGTCCTAACTCGCACCGAGTCCCGTTCGCCCATCACCCCTGTACTCACTGACCCGTGTCCTAACTCACACCCAGTCCCGTTCACCCATCACCCCCTGTGCTCACTGCCCCGTGTCCTAACTCGCACCAAGTCCCATTCACCCATCACCCACTGTGCTCACTGCCCCGTGTCCTAACTCACACCCAGTCCCGTTCACCCATCACCCCCTGTGCTCACTGCCCCGTGTCCTAACTCACACCCAGTCCTGTTCACCCATCACCCCCTGTGCTCACTGCCCCGTGTCCTAACTCACACCCAGTCCCGTTCACCCATCACACCCTGAGCTCGCTGCCCTGTGTCCTAACTCACACCGAGTCCCGTTCGCCCATCACACCTGAGCTCGCTGATCTACACTGGCTCCCCATCCGGCAACGCCTCGAGTTTAAAATTCTCATCCTCGTGTTCAAATCCCTCCATGGCCTCACCCTTCCCTATCTCCTTCACCCAGCAAAAGGTCAGTGTCTGTGGAACAGTAACCAGCAAAAGGTCAGTGTCTGTGGAACTTACCCAGCGAGGGTCAGTGTCCGTGGACCTTACCCAGCGAGGGTCAGTGTCCGTGGGCCTTACCCAGCGAGGGTCAGTGTCCGTGGGCCTTACCCAGCGAGGGTCAGTGTCCGTGGGCCTTACCCAGCGAGGGTCAGTGTCCGTGGGCCTGTGTCCGTGGGCCTTACCCAGCGAGGGTCAGTGTCCGTGGGCCTTACCCAGCGAGGGTCAGTGTCCGTGGACCTTACCCAGCGAGGGTCAGTGTCCGTGGATCTTACCCAGCGAGGCTCAGTGTCCGTGGGCCTTACCCAGCGAGGGTCAGTGTCCGTGGACCTTACCCAGCGAGGGTCAGTGTCCGTGGACCTTACCCAGCGAGGGTCAGTGTCCGTGGACCTTACCCAGCGAGGGTCAGTGTCCGTGGACCTTACCCAGCGAGGGTCAGTGTCCGTGGGCCTTACCCAGCGAGGGTCAGTGTCCGTGGACCTTACCCAGCGAGGGTCAGTGTCCGTGGACCTTACCCAGCGAGGGTCAGTGTCCGTGGGCCTTACCCAGCGAGGGTCAGTGTCCGTGGGCCTTACCCAGCGAGGGTCAGTGTCCGTGGGCCTTACCCAGCGAGGGTCAGTGTCCGTGGACCTTACCCAGCGAGGGTCAGTGTCCGTGGACCTTACCCAGCGAGGGTCAGTGTCCGTGGACCTTACCCAGCGAGGGTCAGTGTCCGTGGACCTTACCCAGCGAGGGTCAGTGTCCGTGGGCCTTACCCAGCGAGGGTCAGTGTCCGTGGGCCTTACCCAGCGAGGGTCAGTGTCCGTGGACCTTACCCAGCGAGGGTCAGTGTCCGTGGAACTTACCCAGCGAGGGTCAGTGTCCGTGGAACTTACCCAGCGAGGGTCAGTGTCCGTGGGCCTTACCCAGCGAGGGTCAGTGTCCGTGGACCTTACCCAGCGAGGGTCAGTGTCCGTGGGCCTTACCCAGCGAGGGTCAGTGTCCGTGGGCCTTACCCAGCGAGGGTCAGTGTCCGTGGGCCTTACCCAGTGAGGGTCAGTGTCCGTGGACCTTACCCAGCGAGGGTCAGTGTCCGTGGGCCTTACCCAGCGAGGGTCAGTGTCCGTGGGCCTTACCCAGCGAGGGTCAGTGTCCGTGGGCCTTACCCAGCGAGGGTCAGTGTCCGTGGGCCTTACCCAGCGAGGGTCAGTGTCCGTGGAACTTACCCAGCGAGGGTCAGTGTCCGTGGACCTTACCCAGCGAGGGTCAGTGTCCGTGGGCCTTATCCAACGAGGGTCAGTGTCCGTGGACCTTACCCAGCGAGGGTCAGTGTCCGTGGAACTTACCCAGCGAGGGTCAGTGTCTGTTTATCCCCAGTTACCTGACATTGCATCAGGTGGTCAGAGTTCAGAGGGTCCCAACAGATCCCGTTACCTGGCATTGCATCAGGGTGCTCCTTAAGGAGGTTCTCCAGTTCTCCAGCCTCTGCGATGCCCTGTTCCAGTTCCCATTCACCTGGTGCAGCTTCTGCTGCAACTCCTGGGCCTCAGCACTGTCTGTCTGCAGGAACTCCCGGCTGCTCAGGTTCGCAGAGATGACCAGCGCCTTGTACTTGTCGAGCTCCTTCTGAATGTTCTGCGGAAACAAGGGGCCGTTGTATTTTCACACGCACGCAGTCACAATTTCCCAGGCTTCAAACCAAGCCAGCTCCACACTAGGGTTGCCCTGGAGTCTCCAGAATGAAGGATTAATCCCCAGGACAATGCCGCGAGCAAACCCAGGAGAAGAAAATCATTGGCGCATTAAAAAAAAATGCATTTTCTTTGCAAGCTTTCATTCATTCAGCATAAAAATATTGGGAACGTGCTGTAAGATCGACAGTCAAGAATCGTCCAATCGGTAACAAAGAGTCTCTTCATTTTCCAGTTACCGTGAGGGCATCTCAAGGGTGAGCACATCGGGCGACCAATGGCGGGAGAGCGAGGGCGGGGCATCTCGAGGGTGAGCGCGTCGGGCGACCAATGGGGGAGACGGACGTCGGGAGTGTGGGCATGTCAGGTGACCAATGGCGGGAGAGCGAGGGCGGGGCATCTCGAGGGTGAGCGCGTCGGGCGACCAATGGCGGGAGAGCGAGGGCGGGGCATCTCGAGGGTGAGCGTGTCGGGCGACCAATGGCGGGAGAGCGAGGGCGGGGCATCTCGAGGGTGAGCGCGTCGGGCGACCAATGGCGGGAGCGCGAGGGCGGGGCATCTCGAGGGTGAGCGCGTCGGGCGACCAATGGCGGGAGAGCGAGGGCGGGGCATCTCAAGGGTGAGCGCGTCGGGCGACCAATGGCGGGAGAGCGAGGGCGGGGCATCTCAAGGGTGAGCGCGTCGGGCGACCAATGGGGGATGGGGGGGACGGACGTCGGGAGTGTGGGCATGTCAGGTGACCAATGGCGGGGACATAGAAATGTAGAAGATAGGAGCAGGAGTCGGCCATTCGGCCCCTCGAGCCTGTTCCGTCATTCAATGCGATCATGGCTGATCATCCAAATTCAGTACCCTGTCCCTGCCTTCTCCCCATATCCCTTGATCCCTTTAGCCTTAAGAAATATATCGAATTCCTTCTTGAATATATTTAAGATGAATTGGCCTCAACTGCCTTCTGTGGTAGAGAATTCCACAGGTTCACCACTCTCTGGGTGAAGAAATTCCTCCTCATCTCTGTCCTAAATGGCTTACCCCTTATCCTTAGACTGTGACCCCTGGTTCTGGACTCCCCCGCCATCGGGAACATCCTTCCTGCATCTAGTCTGTCTAGTCCTGTTAGAATTTTATAAGTTTCAATGAGATCCCCTCTCATTCTTCTAAACTCCAGCGAATATAAGCCTAATCGAGCCAATCTCTCCTCATACGTCATTCCTGCCATCCTAGGTATCAGCCTGGTGAATCTTCCCTACACTCCCTCCATGGCAAGAACATCCTTCCTCAGATAAGGCGACCAAAACTGCACACAATACTCAAGATGTGGCCTCACCAAGGCCCTGTACAACTGCAGCAAGACATCCTTGTTCCTGTACTTGAACCCTCTCGCTACGAAGGCCAACATACCATTTGCCTTCTTAACAGACTGCTGCACCTGCATGCTTACCTTCAGCGACTGGTGCACAAGGACGCCCAGGTCTCGTTGCACTTCCCCTTCTCCCAATCTATTGCCGTTCAGATAATAATCTGCCTTCCTGTTTTTGCCAGCCAAGTGGATAACCTCGCATTTATACTGCATCTGCCATACATCTGCCCAATCACCCAACCTGTCCAAATCATCCTGTGGTTTCTCTCGGCATCCTCCTCACAGCACACACGCCCACCTAGCTTTGTGTCGTCTGCAAACTTGGAGATATTACATCTAGTTCCCTTGTCTAGATCATTAATATATATTGTGAATAGCTAGGACCGATCCCTGCGGTACCCCACTAGTCACTGACTGCCACTCGGAAAAAGACCCGTTTATTCCAACTCTTTGCTTCCTGTCTGCCAACCAGTTCTCTATCCAAGTCAATACCTTGCCCCCAATCCCATGTGCCTTAACTTTACACACTAATCTCTTATGCGGGTCCTTATCGAAAGCCTTCTGAAAGTCCAAATACACCACATCCACTGGTTCTCCCTTATCTATTTTACCAGTTATATCCTCAAAAAATTCCAGTAGATTAGTCAAGCACTATTTACCTTTTGTAAATCCATGCTGACTTTGTCCGATCCTGTCACTGTTTTCCAAGTGCTCTGCTATTACATCTTTTATAATGGACTCTAGCATTTTCCCCACTACCGATGTCAGGCTTACCGGTCTATAATTCCCTGTTTTCTCTCTACCACCTTTTTGAATAGTGGGGTAACATTAGCTACCCTCCAATCCGTGGGAACTGTTCCAGAGTCGATAGAATTTTGGAAGATGACCAGCAATGCATCTACTATTTCTAGGGCCACTTCCTTAAGTACCCTAGGATGTAGATTATCAGGCCCTGGGGATTTATCGGCCTTCAATCCCGTCAATTTTCCTATCACCATTTCCCGACAAATACTGATTTCTTACAGTTCCACCCTCTCATTAGACTCTATGTTCCCTGACATCTCTAGGAGGTTATTTGTGTCCTCCTTTGTGAAGACAGAACCAAAGGAGCCCCGGGAGGGGTGGCTGGTGAGCAGGCCCGGGCGTTGGGCTGAAGATTGTCGGACAGGAGGAATGGTGGAAATGGAATGGCGGCGCGCACAGACGCAGCGGCTTTGCTTCTCCCAGGACGGTGCTATTTACGTTTAATGTTAATGTTATTTGTACTGGACTCATGGGAGCTTGCAAGATCACATTTCGTTGTTCATGTACTTGTACAATGACAATAAAGTTGAATTATTATTATTAAAGTATGTATTTAATTGGTCTGCCATTTCTTTGTTCCCCATTATAAATTCCCCTGATTCTGACTGCAAGGGACCTACGCTTGACTTCACCAATCTTTTTCTCTTCACATATCTATAGAAGCTTTTACAGTCAGTTTTTATGTTCCCTGAAAGCTTACTCTCATTCTATTTTCCCTTTCTTAATTAATCCCTTTGTCCTCCTTTGTTGAATCCTAAACTGCTCCCAATCCTCAGGTTTACTGCTTTTTCTGGCCAATTTATATGTCCTCTCCTCGGATCTTATGCTATCCCTAATTTTCCTTGTTAGGCACGGTTGATTCACCTTTTTTGTTTTATTTTTATGCCAAACAGGGATGAACAAATTCTGTAGTTCATCCATGCGATCTTTAAATGTTTGCCATTGCCTAGCCACCGTCAACCCTTTGAGTAACATTCCCCAATCAATCCTACCCAACTCGCGCCTCATACCATCATAGTTTCCTTTATTTAAAATCAGGACCCTAGTCTCGGAGTCAAATACTTCACTCTCCATCTTAATGAAGAATTCTATCATATTATGATCGCTCCGCCCCAAGCGGCTTCGCACAACAAGATTGCTAATTAATCCTTTCTCAATACATAATACCCAGTCTAAGATGACCTGATCTCTAGTTGGTTCCTCGACATATTGGTCCAAGAAACCATCCCGTATACACTCCAGGAATTCCTCCTCCACAGTATTGTTACTAATTTGGTTAGCCCAATCTATATGTAGATTAAAGTCACCCATGATAACTGCTGTGCCCTTATTGCATGCGTCTCTAATTTCCCGTGTAATGCCATCCCAACCTCCGCATTACTGTTTGGGGGTCAGTATACAACTCCCACTAACGTTTTCTGTCCCTTGGTATTTCTCAGCTCTACCCATACAGATTCCACATCATCAGAGCTAATAGCCTTCCTTACAATTGTGTTAATCGTCTCTTTAACCAGCAATGCTACCCCACCTCCTTTTCCTTTTTGCCTGTCTTTCCTGAATATTGAATACCCCTGTCTTTCCTGAATATTGACGGGGCGGGCAGGTGATGAAACCTGGAATATTTCCTATCAGGGCTGGCAACGCTATCCACACTCCAAATACACCAGGCCTCAAAGCAGCTGGCCTGCTGCAAGGGCCCAGACTACCCACATTCAGACACAGGATACTGCACCGGCTCCCATTCCCCACACAGCAACTTCCTGATCCCCAGAACCGCCTCTCATTTTAAGGTTCTGCCCCCCTTGTTCTGGACTCCCCCCCTACCCCCCACCAGAGAAAATAGTTTCTCTCTATCTACCCTATCCAATCACTATTATTTTAAACAGCTCAATTAGATCACTCTCAACCGTCTAAACTCAAAGGAATGCAAGCCAAGTTTATACAACCTGTCCTCGTAATTTAACCCTTTTTATCATTCTGGTGAATCCAAATTGTATTTCAAGTCCTATTATGAAATGAAGCGGGCCATTCAATGACCAACAGTGCCAGGGAGTACTGTGAGCCTATACAGCTCATGTATCCGATTACCTGTCTTCATTTTAAAATTCTCATCCGAGAGTTCAAATTCCTCCATGGCCTCGCCCTTCCCAATCTCTGTAACCTCCTCCAGCCCGACAACCCTCTGAGATATCTGCGTTCCTTCAATTCCGGCCCCTTGTGCAACCCCTATTTTAATCGCTCCACCATTGGTGGCCGTGCCTTCAGCGGCCTGGGCCCTAAGCTCTGGAATTCCCCTCCCTAAACCTCTCTCCTCCTTTAAGACATAAGAACAAAAGAAATAGGAGGAGTCGGCCATTCGGCCCCTCGAGCCTGCTCCGCCATTCAATGAGATCATGGCTGATCTTCTACCTCAACTCCATTCACTGCCCGGTCCCCATATCCCTTAATATCCAAAAATCTATCGATCTCTGTCTTGAATATACTCAACGACTGAGCCTCCACAGCCCTCTGGGGTAGAGAATTCCAAAGATTCACCACCCTCAGTGAAGAAATTTCTCCTCATCTCAACCCCACCTCATTGTTCTTTGATGTAATGTTTTCCTGACTGACCTGTTTGGACACCATTCACACCTTTGATTGCTGTGATTATCTCTCTGCCGAGGTGCGACAAATGGCAGTTAGAAAGATTACCTGTAAACATCTGGCATTATTCTCTGACTATATAAGCTGTGTCTTTATGTATCTCTCCACTTCACCTGGCGAAGGAGCAGCGCTCCGAAAGCTTGTGATTTCAAATAAAACTGTTGGACTATAACCTGGTGTTGTGTGACTTCTTACATTTGTCCACCCCAGTCCAACTCCGGCATCTCCACACCATGACTACTATCGACACCACAAACTGCCGGCTCAAAGTGGAGAGGATCTCCAAGAAGATCGCGCATATCGACACAGACATCAAGTTTCTACAGAGATGCAAGAAAGCAGACAAGATCCCAAAAGGACTACAGATCACGAACCCACTCAAGTCGACCTACAACACAGACTACGCTGAGAGACTCTGCCGTCGTACCTCTCGCACACTCCTCAACCATCTCGTACACCAGCTCTACAGCAGACGCCGCAACCTCGAAACCGAGATAGAGTCCATATTCTCAGCCTGTGCTCAGGACACAGCAGACCAGCTACGAGACACCGCCAAACAGACGAGGCAACGGAACTACACTGCCTACATGCACACCAAGAACAGGAAGCTTGAGAAACTCAGCATCACCACCAGCAGCAACCAAGCCGCCCCCGGTACCACGGTTGAAACCACAGGGAAGTCCATCATCAACTTGTCCGACCACACCCTTCAACCAGATGAAATTGAAGTTCTCAGCCGAGGGCTCAATTTCTGCCCCACCACCAAAATGGACCCCATCCGACTCGCGGCAGACACAGAGGAATTCATCAGGAGAATGAGGCTCCGGGAATTCTTCCACAAATCCCAAGATGTCAGCAGCGAACCCAATGAGACAACCAATGATCCGGAACAGCAGACAGAGGGATCCGCAGTGCAGCAACCGAAGAAGAAAGAGTCAAATTGGACCCCTCCGGAGGGTCGCTGCCCTAAGCTTAACATGTATGCTCAAGCTGTCAGGAGATGCATCAACGCCAGATTCATCAGCCGCACTCACAAGACAGTCCAGAATGTCACCCGAGCACAAGGCAACGCCATCCACGCTCTCAAGACCAACCGCAACATCGTCATCAAACCAGCAGACAAAGGAGGAGCCATCGTCATACAGAACAGAATGGACTATTGCAAAGAAGCATACCGACAACTGGACAACCAGGAACACTACAGACAGTTACCCGCAGATCCGACCAAAGAACACACCCGCAAACTCAACAGACTGATCAAGACCTTCGATCCAGACCTTCAAAGCATCCTACGCGCTCTCATCCCACGTACTCCCCACGTGGGAGACTTCTACTGCCTCCCAAAGATACACAAAGCCAACACACCCAGGCGTCCTATCGTATCAGGCAACGGAACTGTGTGAGAACCTCTCTGGATACGTCGAGGGCATCCTGAAACCCATCGTACAGGGAACCCCCAGCTTCTGTCGCGACACTACAGACTTCTTACAGAAACTCAGCACCCACGGACCAGTTGAACCAGGAACACTCCTCGTCACGATGGACGTCTCGGCACTCTACACCAGTATCCCCCACGATGACGGCATCGCTGCGACAGCCTCAGTACTCAACACCAACAACAGCCATTCTCCAGATGCCATCCTACAACTCATCCGCTTCATCCTTAACCACAATGTCTTCACCTTCGACAACCAGTTCTTTACACAAACACACGGAACAGCCATGGGGACCAAATTCGCACCCCAATACGCCAACATCTTCATGCACAAGTTCGAGCAAGACTTCTTCGCTGCACAGGACCTCCAACCAACGCTATACACCAGATACATCGACGACATTTTCTTCCTATGGACCCATGGCGAAGAATCACTGAAAAGACTACACGATAACATCAACAAGTTCCATCCCACCATCAAACTCACCATGGACTACTCCTCAGAATCGGTTTCATTCTTGGACACACGAATTTCCATCAAAGACGGACACCTCAGCACTTCACTCTACCGCAAGCCCACGGACAACCTCAGGATGCTCCACTTCTCCAGCTTCCACCCTAATCACGTTAAAGAAGCCATCCCTGCGAATACACAGGATCTGCTCAGACGAGGAGGAACGCGATGGACACCTACAGACGCTGAAAGACACCCTCGTAAGAACGGGATATGACGCTCGACTCGTCGATCGACAGTTCCGACGGGCCACAGCAAAAAATCGCATAGACCTCCTCAGAAGACAAACACGGGACACAACCAACAGAGTACCCTTTGTTGTCCAATACTTCCCCGGAGCGGAGAAACTACGCCATGTTCTTCGCAGCCTTCAACATGTCATCGATGATGACGAACACCTCGCTAAGGCCATCCCCACGCCTCCACTACTCGCCTTCAAACAGCCGCCTAACCTTAAAAACAGACCATCGTTCGCAGCAAATTACCCAGCTTTCAGGAGAACAGCGACCACGACACCACACAACCCTGCCACGGCAACCTCTGCAAGACATGCCAGATCATCAACACAGATACCATCATCACACGTGAGGTCACCACCCACCAGGTACATGGTACATACTCATGTGACTCGGCCAACGTTGTCTACCTCATACGTTGCAGGAAAGGATGCCCCGGAGCATGGTACATCGGCGAGACCATGCAGACACTGCAACAACGGATGAACGGACACCGCACAACAATCGCCAGGCAGGAGTGTTCCCTCCCAGTCGGGAAACACTTCAGCAGTCAAGGACATTCAGCCTCCGATCTTCGGGAAACCATTCTCCAAGGCGGCCTTCGAGATACACGCCAACGCAAAATCGTCGAGCAGAAACTGATAGCCAAGTTCTGCACTCATGAGGACGGCCTCAAACGCGATCTTGGGTTCATGTCACGCTACATGTAACCCCACCTGACGTAGGGTCACCCAAACTCGAGTCGTCGTTGGCTTGTTCTCTCTACACAGATGCGGCCGGACCTGATGTGATTTCCAGCAAAAAAAATGTTTTTCGGTCTGTTTTTTGTTTTTCATACAGACCCCAGCATCTGCAACATTTGACCCCACCTCATTGTTCTTTGATGTAATGTTTTCCTGACTGACCTGTTTGGACACCATTCACACCTTTAATTGCTGTGATTATCTCTCTGCCGAGGTGTGATAAATGGCAGTTAGAAAGATTACCTGTAAACATCTGGCATTATTCTCTGACTATATAAGCTGTGTCTTTATGCATCTCTCCACTTCACCTGACGAAGGAGCAGCGCTCCGAAAGCTTGTGATTTCAAATAAAACTGTTGCAGGAAAATTTAAAATGGCACTGTAGTGCCTGCTGAAATACTTGACATTTATTGACATTTTGCAGACACTGGCATAACAGACAGCTGACTTGATCTGCTTGCACCAACTTGTGATATCACTTGTACAGATGTAAGACAGGAACGGCTAGTCAACTGTTGGGGTAAAACTGTAAGAGCGAAAAATTATGTTTAGGAAGAACAAGGGAGGTAAAGGGTGTTTAAGGGCGGGGTTACGCAACTACATAAGAACATAAGAAATAGGAGCAGGAGTAGGCCAATCGGCCCCTCGAGCCTGCTCCGCCATTCAATAAGATCATGGCTGATCTGATCCTAACCGCCAATCCACTATCACAGAACCATCTCCTGAATCTAACAGAATTAGACACACGAAATAGGAGCAGGATCAGGCTACACGGCCCCTGGGCCCGCTCCGCTACCTACAGGGCCATGACCGATCCGGACCTAGACTCATGTCCAAATTCCTGCCCGCTCCCCATAACCCTTAATTCCCTTTACTTCTAGGAAACTGTCTATTTCTGTTTTAAATTTATGTAATGATGTAGCTTCTACAGCTTTTTGGGGCAGCATATTCCATGGACCTACCACCCTCTGAGTGAAGTAGTTCCTCCTTATCTCAGTTTTGAAAGAGCAGCCCCTTATTCTAAGACTATGCCCCCTAGTTCTAGTTTCACCCATCATTGGGCACATCTTCCCCGCATCCACCCGATCCAACCCCTTCACAATCTTATATGTTTCAATAAGATCGCCTCTCATTCTTCTGAACTCCAATGAGTAGAGTCCCAATCTACTCAACCTCTCCTCATATGTCCATCCCCTCATCCCCGGGATTAACCGAGTGAACCTTCTTTGTACTGACTCGAGAGCAAGTATGTCTTTTCTTAAGTATGGACACCAAAACTGTATGCAGTATTCCAGGTGCGGTCTCACCAATACCTTGTACAACTGAAGCAATACCTCCCTATTTTTATATTCTATCCCCTTAGCAATGAAAGCCAACATTCCATTGGCCTTCTTAATCACTTGCTGCACCTGCATACTAACCTTTTGAGTTTCGTGCACCAGGACCCCCAGATCCCTTTGTACTTCAGTACTTTCCAGTTTCTTGCCATTAAGATAATAATTTGCTCTACGATTTTTCCTGCCAAAGTGCATAACCTCACACTTTCCAGTATTGTATTCCATCTGCCAAATCTCTGCCCACTTACTTAGCCTGTCTATGTCCCCTTGCAGGTTTTTTATGTCCTCCTCACTCACTACTTTCCCTCCCATCTTAGTATCATCTGCAAACTTTGATATGCTACACTCGGTCCCCTCCTCCAAATCGTTAATATAGATTGTAAAGAGTTGGGGACCCAGCACTGACCCCTGCGGAACACCACTAGTTACTGATTGCCAGTCTGAGAATGAACCATTTATCCCAACTCTCTGCCTTCTGTTAGATAGCCAATTCTCTATCCATGCCAGAATATTACCCCCAATCCCGTGATTTTTTATCTTAAGCAATAATCTTTTGTGTGGCACCTTGTCAAATGCCTTTTGGAAGTCTAAATACACTACGTCCACTGGCAGGACATAGGTATCACTGTGAGAATAGGGTTGCGAAATACCAACATGTCACATGAAAGAAGCTAGCTAACAGTAATATAATTAAGTTGTTTGTGAAAGAAGCTAGCTAACGGTATAATAATATAATTATCTTGTTTTTGACAGAATGCGATTAAGGGTTGCTAAGGTATCGGATTGGCCAAAGTTGAAGGATGCTAAAGTACCAGATTGGCCAAGGAATTAATGTAATAACTGCTGATATGGTACCTTTCCTGTTTTTAAACTGTATAAAAGAAGCTCGGCTACTATTGTAAAACCGAGAAGCTGGCAGCTGAGAACGCGGGGTCTACTGTTCTTCTTCTCCCAGAGCGCTCTGTACATTAAACTGTGCATTTTTACTTCTCTCAAACTATTTGGTTGTGTGAGTTTATTCACATAAGTCTAAGTTGGGTAACGCGTCGACCTCGTATATCACTTGGCCCGCTCAGGCTCCAATTAGACCCTAACAAAACTGTTGGACTATAACCTGGTGTTGTGTGACTTCTTACATTTGTCCACCCCAGTCCAGCTCCGGCATCTCCACACCATCTCAGTCCTAAATGGCCGACCCTTTATTCCGAGACTGTGACCCCTGGTTCTAGACCCCCCAGCCAGGGGAAACATCCTCCCTGCATCTACCCCGTCAAGCCCTGTAAGAATTTTATATGTTTCAATGAGATCACCTCTCATTCTTCTAAACTCTAGAGAATATAGGCCCAGTCTACTCAATCTCTCCTCATAGAACAATCCCCCCATCCCAGGAACCAGTCTGGTGAACCTACATTGCACTCCCTCTATGGCAAGTATATCCTTCCTTAGGTAAGGAGACCAAAGCTGTACACAATACTCCAGGTGTAGTCTCACCAGGGCCCTATATAACTGCAGTAAGACGTCGTTACTCTTATACTCAAATCCTCTTGTAAAAATGGCCAACATACCATTTACTTTCTCAATTGCTTGCTGTACCTGCATGTTAACTTTCAGTGATTCATGTACAAGGATACTCAGGTCCCTCTGAACACCAACATTTCCCAATCTTTCACCATTTAAAAAATACTCTGCTTTTCTATTTTTCCTACCAAAGTGTATAACTTCACATTTTCCCACATTATATTCCATTTGCCATGTTCTTGGCCATTCATTTAGCCTGTCTATATCCCATTGAAGCCTCTTTGCATCCTCCTCACAACTTACATTCCCACCTAGCTTTGCATAATCAGCAGACTTGGATATATTACATTTGGTCCCCTCATCCAAATCATTGATGTAGATTGTGAATAGCTGAGGCCCAAGCACTGATCCTTGCGGTACCCCACTAGTTACAGCCTGCCAACCCGAAAATGACCCGTTTACTCCTACTGTCTGTTTTTTGTCCGTTAACCAATCCTCAATCCATGCTAGTATATTACACCCAATCCCATGAGCCCCAATTTTGTTTAATAACCTCTTGTATGGCACCTTATTGAATGCCTTCTGAAAATCCAAATACACCACATGCACTGGCTCCCCCTTATTCTGCTAGTTACAACCTCAAAAAACCCTAATTGATTCATCAAACACGATTTCCTTTTCATAAATCCGTGTTGACTCTGCCCAATCCTATTATTATTTTCTAAGTGCCCTGTTGCCACGTCCTTAATAATAGATTCTAGCATTTTCCCTACTGCTGATGTCAGGCTAACTGGTCTGTAGTTCCACGTTTTCTCTCTCCCTCCTTTCTTGAATAGTGGGGTTACATTTGCTACCTTCCAATCCGTGGGAACCGTTCTGGAATCTATGGAATTTTGGAAGATGACAACCAATGCATCCACTATCTCTATAGCCAACTCTTTCAAAACCCTAGGACGTAGGCCATCAGGTCCAGGGGATTTATTAGCTTTCAGTCCCATTAATTTCTTCAGTACTATTTTTTTACTAATACTAATTTCTCTCAGTTCCTCATTCTCGCTAGACCGTCGGTTCTCCACTTTTTCCAGGAAGTTTTTTGCATTTTCTTCCGTGAAGACAGACACAAAGTATTTGTTTAATTTCTCTACCATTTCCTTATTCCCCATTATAGTTTCTCCTGGATTTATGAAAGGGAAATCGTGTTTGACAAACCTACTGGAGTTTTTTGAGGATGTCACTGGTAGAATAGATAAGGGAGAACCAGTGGATGTGGTGTATTTGGATTTTCAGAAGGCCTTTGATAAAGTCCCACATAAGAGATTAGTGTGCATAATTAAAGCACATGGGATTGGGGGTAATATACTGGCATGGATTGAAAATTGGTTAACAGACAGGAAACAGAGAGTAGGAATAAATGGGTCTTTTTCGGGGTGGCAGGCGGTGACTAGTGGGGTACCGCAGGGATCAGTGCTTGGGCCCCAGCTAATCACAATGGCCCAGAAATTCGGGTCTCCACGGGTAAGTACACACGGGGTACTCACCCGTAAGCCCAATGGAAGTGCCGCTTTCGTGCACGCACTGCGCATGCGCGGGAAACCGGCACTTCCGTTCCCCTGAAAGAAGGGGTTCAGAGGCGGAGCGCGTGCGCAGGAGAGGCAGCGCGTGCGCATCGAACTTACGTTATTTTGCAGGTTTTCCCGGGAGGGTAAGTCTCCAGGAGTTACACTTTTAAAAAGCAGGCGCAAGGCCTGCTTTTTGCAAGGTAAGTTGTAAGTTAATTAAAATTAAAACATTTTTTCCACAGGTTTATTATTTTTAAATACTTTAAGAAAGGTAAGTTTATTTTTAGCCCAGTTAGAAAATGTAATTAATTTTTTCAAAAATTTAAATTATTCTTTAAAATAATTTCATGTAATTTATAGTTTATTTTAAAAATGTGATTTAAAAAAAAAATTATTTAGTAATGTTTTGGGGCTTATAGTATTTATAGGTCCTGTCAAACTTATGAATGAAGCATTCTCCGCTACCATTGGCTCTCCATGGCCCACGTGATCCCAGGGGATGCATCGAACTAACTGCGCCCCTGGGATACGCAAGCACTGCGCGCCGGCAGCTGGAGGAGGCCCAGGATCGGAAGCCCACAGCTCAACGGCCGGCGCGCTAGGTAAGTGCAGGTCGAGGGCTTGCACCCGCGGGAAACCCCGACCTGAACTTCTGGGCCAATATATATCAATGATTTGGATGAGACAACCAAATGTAATATTTCTAAGTTTGCTGACGACACAAAACTAGGTGGGATTGTGAATTGTGAGGAGGATGCAAAGAGGCTTTAAGGTGATTTAGACAAGTTGAGTGAGTGGGCAAATACATGGCAGATGCAGTATAACGTGGATAAATGTGACGTTATCCACTTCGGTAGGAAAAACAGAAAGGCAGAGTATTATTTAAATGGTGATAGATTGGGAAATGCTGATGTACAGAGGGACTTGGGTGTCCCTGTACACCAGTCACTGAAAGCAAACATGCAGGTGCAGCAAGCAGTTAGGAAGCCTTCATTGCAAGAGGATTTGAGTACAGGAGCAAGGGTGTCTTACTGCAGTTATACAGGGCCTTGGTGAGACCACACCTGGAGTACTGTGTGCAGTTTTGGTCTCCTTACCCAAGAAAGGATATGCTTGCCATCGAGGGAGTGCAGCGAACGTTCACCAGACTGATTCCTGGGATGGCAGGACTGTCATATGAGGAGAGATTGGGTTGACTAGGCCTGTATTCATTAGAGTTTAGAAGAATGAGAGGGGATCTCATTGAAACGTATAAAATACTGACAGGGCTAGACAGACTGGATGCAGGGAGAATGTTTCCCCTGGCTGGGGGGTCTAGAACCAGGGGTCACAGTCTCAGGATACGGGGTAGGACATTTAGGACTGAGATGAGGAAAAATTTCTTCACTCAGAGGGTGGTGAACCTGTGGAATTCTCTACCACAGAAGGCTGTGGAGGCCAAGTCACTGAATATATTTAATAAGCAGATAGATAGATTTCTAGACACAAAAGGTGTCAAGGGGTATGGGGAGAGAGCGGGAATATGGTATTGAGATACAGGATCAGCCATGATCAGATTGAATGACGGAGCAGGTTCGAAGGGCCGAATGGCCTACTCTTGCTCCTATGTTTCGATGTTTCTGTGTCTCAGCCTGTAAGGGACCCACGTTTACTTTCACTAATCTTTTCCTTTTTACATACCTATAGAAGCTTTTACAGTCTGTTTTTCTGTCTCTCGCTAGTTTACTCATTCTATTTTCCCTTCCTTTATCAATTTCTTGGTCCTCCTTTGCTGAATTCTAAAATCCTCCCAATCCTCAGGCTTACTATTCTTTTTGGCAACATTATAGGTCTCTTCCTTTGATCTAATACTACCTTTAACTTCTCTTGTTAGCCACGGTTGGACCACTTTTCCTGTGGGGTCTTTGTGCCTTAAAGGAATGTATATTTGTTGTAAATTATGTATGAATTCTTTAAGTGCTAGCCATTGCTCGTCTACTGTCATACCTTTCAATGTAGTTTCCCAATCTACCTGAGCCAACTCGCCCCTCATACCTACGTAGTTTGCTTTGTTTAGATTTAAGACCAGATTTAACTAAATCACTTTCGAACTTAATATAAAATTTTATCATATTATGGTCACTTCGCTAAAGGTAGCTTTACTGCAAGGTTATTAATTAACCCTTTCTCATTGCACAATACCAGATCTAAAATAGCCTGTTCCCTAGTTGGTTCCTCGACATACTGATCTAGAAAACTATCTTGTTTAGATTCCATGAATTCGTCCTCCACACTATTACTGCAAATTTGGTTTGCCCAGTCTATATGTAGATTAAAGTCCCCCATGATCATTGTATTACCCTTGTTACATGCGCCTCTAATTTCCTGATTTATACACTGCCCTACATTACAACTACTGTTTGGGGGCCTATAAACAAATCCCACCAATGTTTTCTGCCCTTTGCTGTTTCTTAGCTCCACTCAAACTGATTCTACTTCTTGGTTTTCGGAGCTAAGATCCTTTCTCTCTCCTGTCTTTATCCCATCCTTTATTCTCAGGGCTGCCCCGCCTCCTTTTCCATTTTGCCTATCTCTTCTAAAAGTTAAGTATTCTGGAATATTTAGTTCCCAACCTTGGTCACTTTGCAACCACGTCTCTATAATGGCTATTAGATCAAACCTATTAATTTCTATCTGTGCTATTAATTCTTCTATTTTGTTGCGAATGCTTCGTGCATTCAGATATCGTGCCTTTAGCTTTGACTTATTTCTCTTTTTCCCTGATGTCACCTTAGTCACTGATGCCCTATTACCTTTGTTACTCTCTCTGTCCCTTCCTGACCCACTCTGCTTATTTTTACTGAAAACTCTACTCTGCCCTAGAGCCTTGACATTTCTCCTGCTGCTTTTAAATTTACTCTTTCCTGAATCCCCTTCATTAGTTTAAAGCCCTGTCTACTGCCCTAGTTATTCGATTCACCAGGGCGCTGGTTCCAGCCTGGTTTAAGTGGAGCCAATCCCAAAGGAACAGCTCCCTCTTTCCCCAGTACTGGTGCCAGTGACCCATGAACTGAAACCCCTGCCTCCCACACCACTCTGAGCCACGCATTTAACCTTCTAATCTGTTTGTCCCTATGCCAATTTGCACGTGAGTCAGGTAACAGTCCAGATATTATTACCTTTGAGATTCTGCTTTTTAATTTGGACCCCAACTCCTCAAACTCTCTCAGCAGAACTTCATTCCTAGTTCTACCTATGTCGTTGGTTCTTACGACAACTGGATCCTCCCCCTTCCCACTCCAAGTTCTTCTCCAGCCGCGAGGAGATGTCTTTAACCCTGGCACCGGTCAGGCAACACAACCTTCGGAACTCCCGGTTGCGGCTGCAGTGAACAGTATCTATCCCTCTGACTATACTGTCCCCTACCACAACTACATTCCCTTTCACTTCCCCCTCCCCCCCCCCCCACTTGAATTGCCTCCTGCACCATGGTCAGCTTACTCATCCATCCTGCAGGCTTTTCCCTCATCCACACAGGCAGCAAGAACCGCATACCTGTTGGATAAGGGCAAATGCCAAGGCTCCTCCAGCACTGCACCTGGGGTCCCCTTACCTGCCTGAGTTGCAGTCACACCCTCCTGTCCCTGACCAGACCTGTACCACTACCTAATCTAAGGGGTGTGACTGCCTCCTGGATCAAAGTGTCCAGGTAACTCTCCCCCTCCCTGACCTGCAATGTCTGCACCTCAGACTCCAGCTCAAAAACTCTGAGCTGAAGCTCCTCGAGATGTAGGCAGTTACTGCAACCGTGGTTGTCCGGGATCACAATGCTCTCCACAAACTCCCACCTGCTGCAGTTGTGGCACACCGCCTGCACTGCCAATCCTATATAAAAGAAAGAAAGACTTGCATTTATATAGCACCTTTCATGACCACCGGACGTCTCAAAGCGCTTTACAGCCAATGAAGTACTTTTGAAGTGGAGTCACTGTTGTAATGTGGGATGACCGCCTTCTATTTATTTAAATGTAATTAAAGTTGTATTTAAGTAAGATAGCAAAATACTGCAGATGCTGGAAATCCGAAATAACAACAGAAAATGCTGGAAAAACTCAGCAGGCCAGGCAACATCCGTGGAGAGAAATAGAGTCAACGTTTCAGGTCGAAACCCTTTGTCTTGACAAAGGTCATCGACCTGAAACGTTAACTCTGTTTCTCTCTCCACAGATGCTGCCTGGCCTGCTGAGTATTTCCAGCATTTTCTGTTGTTATTTCGGATTTAAGTAACTTAGTTTACAGTTTAGTTTCTTGACTACTTACTTGATCTAGATTAAGTTATGGGTACTGAAATTAAATATCTACCTGTAACACAAAGCACTACAAGTAGCGTCGGCAAAAAGCAGCAACTCCTTCCCCCTCTTCTCCCAATTCCCACTCTTTCCAAATTCCCACATGAAACACTCTGTTTACATGCACTCCGTTCAGACCGCTCCTTAAAACCTACCTCTTTGACCAAGCCTGTCCTAATATCGCCTTCTGTGGCTCGGTGTCAAATTTTTGTTTGATAACGCTCCTGTGAAGCGCCTCGTGACGTTTTACTACGTTAAAGGTGCTGTATAAATACAAGTTATTTTTGTTGTTTGTCATGGAGCTTTGAGTTAGCCCCAAACTTCCATTGCCAAGGCTTGTCATCTTAGAGTCAACCCAACCCCAAAGAGATCCTGCACTCTACCTCCCCAAAGTGAATAATCAGCAGGGCTTGGTGCTGCCCTTTAGCTTTCCTTCTGTCTCCGCGGCTGAAATTCAGAACATGAGTGAACAACAGTTCCACTCAGCCTGCTCAGGGCTAATACGCCATTCACATTAACCTCAGATACTTACTCGGAGGCTCCTGAGCTTCTCCTGGATGGTGTCAAGTCTGGTCAATACCTCCGGGTCCTGGGCCTGTTTCAAGGCCGGCTCGATGCGGCCCAGCCAGGCGGAGATGTCATCAAGGTCAGAGTTCAGCTGCTGCCACTGCTGGAGGTTCTGTTTGATGAGGAGTTCCTTACTGAGGGCCTGAGCATGGAGCAGCTCCCAGCGTTCGATACCTGCACACAACAATACACCGTTAATGCACACACCGCCGTGCCGTTAATGCACACACCGCCGCGCCGTTAATGCACACACCGCCGCGCCGTTAATGCACACACCGCCGCGCCGTTAATGCACACACCGCGCGGTTAATGCACACACCGCGCGGTTAATGCACACACCGCGCGGTTAATGCACACACCGCGCGGTTAATGCACACACCATGCGGTTAATGCACACACCGCCGCGCCGTTAATGCACACACCGCCGCAGTTAATGCACACACCACGCGGTTAATGCACACACCACGCGGTTAATGCACACACCACGCGGTTAATGCACACACCACGCGGTTAATGCACACACCACCAATCGATACATGCTCACAGCGGAGCACCGTTACCGCTCACAGCGTTACCGCTCAAATGGAAATGTATGTTCTTTCTTTTTATGGCCCCTAGTTCTGGTCTCCCCCACAAGTGGAAACATCTTCTCTACATCTACCCTATCAAACCCCTTCATAATTTTAAAGACCTCCATCAGGTCACCCCTCAGTCTTCTCTTTTCTAGAGAAAAGAGCCCCAGGCAGTTCAATCTTTCCTGATAGTTATAACCTCTCAGTTCTGATATCATCCTCGTGAATCTTTTTTTGCAATTTCTCCCAGTGCCTCTATATCCTCTTTATAATATGGAGACCAGAACTGTGCACAGTGCTCCCAGTGTGGTCTAACCAAGGCTCCACACAATGTTAACATCACTTCACTGCTTTTCAAGTCTATCCCATTGGAAATGAATCCCAGTGCTTGGCTTGCACTTTTTATGTTCTTGCATATTTACTCACTGAGCCATCAGAGGTATTCTGAGGACTGTGATTTGCTATAAACAGTCAAAAGCCCCAAACTCCTCAGGGACTGTACATCAGCCTGAGGTACCCAGGACAACCTGGGTGTAAGATAACCCCCCTTACAGTATCACAATCACAGAATCACAGAAACCCCACAGTGCAGATAGAGGCCATTTCGGCCCATCGAGCCTGCACCAACACATATCCCACCCGATCCCCGTAACCCCTACACCAACACATATCCCACCCTATCCCCGTAACCCCACGTATTTAATCCCCCTAACACTAAGGGTCAATTTATCATAGCCAATCAACCTAACCCGCACATCTTTGGACTGTGGGAGGAAACCGGAGCACCCGGAGGAAACCCACGCAAACACGGGGAGAATGTGCAAACTCCACACAGACAGTCACCCGAGGCCGGATTTGAACCCGGGTCCCTGGCGCTGTGAGGCAACAGTGCTAACCACTATACTGGAACATTCCACCATGCCTTCAGCCGCCTGGGCCCCAGGCTCATGAATTCCCTCCCTAAACCGCCCTGCCTCTCTCTCCGCCTTTAAGACATTCCTTAAAACATCCCTCTTTGACCAATCTCTTGGTCACCTGTCCTAATGTCTCACGTGGCTCGATGTCACGTTTTGCCTGATAATCGCTCCTGTGAAGCGTCTTGGGACGTTTTAGTGTGTTAAAGGTGCTATATAAATGCAAGTTGTTGTTGTTGTAACACTAGTGTCTGTTGAACAAGCTCCCCCCAGCTGACACTGACCGGAGCAACAACGGCTTGGGTCTACCATCTAAACATGCGCCCAGTCCGCAGGTAGACCCTTACCCATGGATGGCTGCTCAGGATGTGCCAGATCCACCAGCCCCGATCGCTGAGACATCTCCTCATCTCGGAGAATGACCGGCGCCCGCCTGATACTGTTGATGCTTCCAGAAAATTCCGACAGAAGCTTCACCTGAAAGAAATGAAGCGCCTTTGTTAGTCTTTTCACAAAGTGAGACATAATTCCCCAAAATCATAGTGTCCCATCAAACTCTCCCAGGGCAAGTACAGCACGGGTTAGATACAGAGTAAAGCTCCCTCTACACTGTCCCATCAAACACTCCCAGGACAGGTACAGCACGGGTTAGGTACAGAGTAAAGCTCCCGCTACACTGTCCCATCAAACACTCCCAGGGCAGGTACAGCACGGGTTAGGTACAGAGTAAAGCTCCCCCTACACTGTCCCATCAAACACTCCCAGGGCAGGTACAGCACGGGTTAGATACAGAGTAAAGCTCCCTCTACACTGTCCCATCAAACACTCCCAGGGCAGGTACAGCACGGGTTAGATACAGAGTAAAGCTCCCTCTACACTGTCCCATCAAACACTCCCAAGGCAGGTACAGCACGGGTTAGATACAGAGTAAAGCTCTCTCTACACTGTCCCATCAAACACTCCCAGGACAGGTACAGCACGGGTTAGATACAGAGTAAAGCTCCCTCTACACTGTCCCGTCAAACACTCCCAGGGCAGGTACAGCACGAGTTAGATACCCACCTGTCATCTCCATCAATGTAGCCCCAAAACAGCAGCAGCAACAGAAGCAATGCCGCAGTAAAATCAACGCTGGAGCCCGCAAAGACCCCGCTAAGAAAGCCCTATTCACCCTGTGCCTCACAACCAACCTGGCGACTCCCAGTGATGCAGAGTCAGAGTGCCCACAGCGCCTGGTCTGCACTCGAGGCCTCCATAATCAGCACCTGTGAAGAGACGCTCGGTCACTCGACCAGGATACACCAAGACTGGTTCGACGAGAATGACCAGGAGATCCAGGAGCTAATAAGCCGCAAGCGCAAGGCATTCCTGATCTGGAAACAGCAACAGAGCTCGAGAGCAAGAAAGCAGCTCTACAGACGCCTGAAGGCCGAGGTCCAACAACAAACTTACGACCTAAAGAACAGATGGTGGGTGGAGAAAGCGCAGGAGATCCAGTAGCTAGCTGACAACCACGACGTGCGTGGATTCTTTAGCGCAGTCAAGACCGCCTATGGTCCAAGCACCCAAGGTCTGTAGGGCTCAGTACTGGGTCCCTTACTTTTTGTGGTATATATCAACGATCTAGACTTGAATATAGGGGGTATGATTAAGAAGTTTGCAGATGATACTGAAATCGGCTGTGTGGTTGATATTGAAGAAGGAAGCTGTAGACTGCAGGAAGATATCAATAAATTGGTCAGGTGGGCAGAACAGTGGCAAATGGAATTCAATCCGGAGAAGTGTGAGGTAATGCATTTGGGGAGGGCTAACAAGGAAAGGGAATACACATTAAATGGTAGGATACTGAGTAGTGTAGAGGAGCAAAGGGACCTTGGAGTGCATGTCCACAGATCCCTGAAGGTAGCAGGCCAGGTTGATAAGGTGGTTAAGAAGGTATACGGAATGCTTGCCTTTATTAGCCGTGGCATAGAATACAAGAGCAGGGGGGCTATGCTTCAGCTGTATAAAACACTAGTTATGCCTCAGCTAGAGTACTGCGTGCAGTTCTGGTCACCACATTACAGGAAAGATGTGATTGCACTAGAGAGGGTACAGAGGAGATTTACAAGGATGTTGCCAGGAGTAGAGAATCTTAGCTATGAGGAAAGACTGGAAAGGCTGGGTCTGTTTTCCTTGGAACAGAGGAGGCTGAGGGGAGACCTTATTGAAGTGTATAACCACATTTAAAAAGTACTTGGATGTGCACTTGGGACGCTCTAATCTGCAGGGCTACGGACCAAGAGCTGGGAAGTGGGATTAGGCTGGATAGCTCTTCGTTGGCCGGCGCGGACACGATGGGTCGAAATGGCCTCCTTCTGTGCTGTAACTTTCTATGATTTTTTTTTTACACCTCTGCGGGCCAAGAATGGAGAAATACTCGTCAAGGAGAGAGAGGCAGTCAGTGCCCGCTGGAAGGAGCACTTCGAAGATCTCCTTAGCCGAGACTCTGTCTTCAACGCCAGTTTCTTCAATGCCATCCCGCAGCATGCTACCCGCCACCACCTCAGCACAACCCCAGCCCCAGCCCGGCATGAGGTTGAAAAGGCTATCCGACAACTGAAGAACAACAAGGCCTCAGGAGCAGATGGAATCCCTGCCGAGGCACTAAAGCATGGCGGAGAAGCACTATTGGCACGAATACATGAACTCATTTCTCTTATTTGGAAGGAGGAGAGCATGCCAGGGGATCTCAGAGACACCGTAATCGTGACCATCTTCAAGAAAGGTGACAAGTCCGATTGCGGTAATTACAGAGGAGTTTCCTGCTGTCTGCCACAGGGAAAGTCATCGCAAGAATCCTCCTCAATCGCCTTCTCCCAGTGGCTGAAGAGCTCCTCCCAGAGTCGCAATGCGATTCCGCCCACTAAGGGGCACAATGGACATGATCTTCACCGCGCGTCAACTACAAGAGAAATGCAAGGAACAGCACCAACCGTTGTACATGGCCTTCTTTGATCTCACAAAGGCCTTCGCCACTGTCAACCGTGAGGGATTATGGAGTGTCCTCCTCAAATTTGGCTGCCCTCAAAAGTTTGTCACCATCCTCCGCCTGCTTCACGACGACATGCAAGCCGTGATCCTGACCAACGGATCCACCACAGACCCAATTCACGTACGGACCGGGGTCAAGCAAGGCTCTCATATCGTACCAACGCTCTTCTCGATCTTCCTTGCTGTAATGCTCCATGTCACCCTCAGTAAGCTCCCCGCTGGAGTGGAGCTAATCTACAGAACAAACGGGAAACTGTTCAACCTCCACCGCCTCCAGTCCAGATCTAAGGTCGTCCCGTCCTCTGTCATCAAATTACAGTATGCAGACGATGCTTGCGTCTGCGCACATTCTGAGGTCGAACTTCAAACCATTGTCAACACCTTCACTGAAGTGTACGAGAGCATGGGCCTTACACTAAATATCCGTAAGACAAATGTCCTCTACCAACCTGCCCCCGCCACACAGTGCTGCCCCCCCGATTATCAAAGTCTATGACGAGGCCTTGGACAACGTGGACCACTTTCCATACCTTGGGAGCCTACTGTCAACAAGGGCAGACGTCGATGACGAAGTCCAACACCGCCTTCAGTGTGCCAGTGCAGCCTTCGGTCGCCCGAGGAAGAGAGTGTTTGAAGACCAGGACCTCAAACCCTGCACTAAGCTCATGGTCTACAGAGCAGCAGTGATACCCGCCCTCCTGTATGCCTCAGAGACATGGACCATGTACAGCAGACACCTCAAAGCACTGGAGAGGTACCACCAACATTGCCTCCGCAAGATCCAGCTAATTCACTGGCAGGATAGGCGCAGCAACGTCAGTGTTCTCGCTTGGGCCAACATCCCCAGCATCGAAGCTTTGACCACGCTCGATCAGCTCCGATGGACGGGTCACATCGTCCACATGCCCGATACGAGACTCCCAAAACAAACGCTCTACTCGGAGCTCCGACACGGCAAGAGAGCCCCAGGAACACAGTGGAAGCGCTTCAAGGACACCCTCAAAGCCTCCTTGAAAAAGTGCAACATCCCCACCGACACCTGGGAATCCCTGGCCCAAGACCGCACAAAGTGGAGGAGAAGCATCCGGGAAGGTGCCGAACACCTCGATTCTCTTCACCGGGAGCAAGTGGAAGCCAAGCGCAAACAACGGAAGGAGCGCATGTCAATCCAAGCACCCCACCCACCCGCCCCTTCAACCACCGTCTGCCCCACCTGTGACAGAGACTGTAGGTCCCACATTGGACTCATCAGTCACCTGCGAACTCATTTTTAATGTGGAAGCAAGTCATCCTCGGTTCCAAGAGACTGCCTATGAAGATGATGATACAGAGTAAAGCTCCCTCTACATTGTCCCATCAAACACTCCCAGGGCAGGTACAGCACAGGTTAGATACAGAGTAAAGCTCGCTCTACACTGTCCCATCAAACACTCCCAGGGCAGGTACAGCACGGGTTAGATACAGAGTAAAGCTCCCTCTACACTGTCCCATCAAACACTCCCAGGGCAGGTACAGCACGGGTTAGATACAGAGTAAAGCTCCCTCTACACTGTCCCATCAAACACTCCCAGGGCAGGTACAGCACGGGTTAGATACAGAGTAAAGCTCCCTTTACACTGTCCCATCAAACACTCTCAGGCTGGGTACAGCCAACCGTGGTCTTGGATGGATCTGCATGAGGGTATGCGGGGAATCCCCCTCCTCCCTGGTACTGATCCTATCCGAGGCACGATAGGAACCCCCCCCCACCGCCTACCCCTCAATTGCCACTCCCCCCCACCGCTGGTCGGTACTGAGCTGGTGACCCTCAGCACCATTGGTGTCGCCAGTTACCCGGCCTCGACCCTTACGTAGCCTTCGCGGTGAGCTGTGTCCGAGCCTTGACCACTGGCGGATGGACGGTGCGCGATGGTGATTTCCGTCTGCTGGAACTGGCACTTCCTGCTGCCCTCTGGGGTGGTGGCCGGGCGCCATGAGACGGGGTCCGGACCAGAGTCCCCTGCGAACGAGAACAGGTGTGAGGTGGGGGAACGTCCTCCCTTTAACTGGCAGAGAAGAGGAGTTGCCACAATAAGGCAGTTCCAAAGGGTTGCGGCCCCGAGCATGACCCCAACACGGCCCCAAGCCCCGAGAGTGAACCCCTCCGCGACCCCGACCCCAGTGTGATCACACCACAACCCTGACCATGACCTCACCGCGACCGAGCCCCGAGAGCGACACCCACCACCACGCCGAGGCTGACCCCACCATGACCCAGAGCCCCGAGCGCAACCCGCAACACGGTCCTGTACAGGGCCACCCCCACCCACCGTGGTCTAGGTGGGAAAAGAAATACTGGGCGGGGATGTGCAGGATGGGGGACTATTTTCATCTTCCCCCATGGACTGAGCCAATCACCTGCCGGCGAGAGAGAACCCGC